>NC_091563.1:43597637-43602637 GCF_042767895.1 Penaeus vannamei | reverse complement strand
AATTAGCAGCACGCTCTGGCCCACCTACTGACGGCTGCCTTCATAATCTGGAACACTTTTCAAACTTCTGATTTTCCTTTAAATGTAATTCTATCATCTGTCTCTATTCTTCATCTTATAATACTCATTTGTGTTTTTTGCATTAATATACCAGCTAGACACACACACACTACATTGACACCCACTCTCACAAGGCGCGAGAGAGCAGAACCAAACCACGTTATCATACGACCCAATAAAATGAATATCTAAGTAGGCTCTAGACTACAAGAACAGCGACTTTCATGATGGTGAGGTATTTTAGGCAATTATCGTGGGCGCCCGATGGGAAGCAGCCGAGGAAGGCCTTGCGAGAGGAGCCAAGGAGCAGCCGAGGAAGGCCTTGGGAGAGGAGCCAAGGAGCAGCCGAGGAAGGCCGTGGAGAGGAGCCAAGGAGCAGCCGAGGAAGGCCTTGGGAGAGGAGCCAAGGAGCAGCCGAGGAAGGCCTTGCGAGAGGGGCCAAGGAGCAGCCGAGGAAGGCCTTGGGAGAGGAGCCAAGGAGCAGCCGAGGAAGGCCTTGGGAGAGGAGACTAGGAGCAGCCGAGGAAGGCCTTGCGAGAGGGGCCAAGGAGCAGCCGAGGAAGGCCTTGGGAGAGGAGCCAAGGAGCAGCCGAGGAAGGCCTTGCGAGAGGGGCCAAGGAGCAGCCGAGGAAGGCCTTGCGAGAGGAGCCAAGGAGCAGCCGAGGAAGGCCTTGCGAGAGGGGCCAAGGAGCAGCCGAGGAAGGCCTTGCGAGAGGGGCCAAGGAGCAGCCGAGGAAGGCCTTGGGAGAGGAGCCAAGGAGCAGCCGAGGAAGGCCTTGCGAGAGGGGCCAAGGAGCAGCCGAGGAAGGCCTTGGGAGAGGAGCCAAGGAGCAGCCGAGGAAGGCCTTGGGAGAGGAGCCAAGGAGCAGCCGAGGAAGGCCTTGGGAGAGGAGCCAAGGAGCAGCCGAGGAAGGCCTTGGGAGAGGAGCCAAGGAGCAGCCGAGGAAGGCCTTGCGAGAGGGGCCAAGGAGCAGCCGAGGAAGGCCTTGGGAGAGGAGCCAAGGAGCAGCCGAGGAAGGCCTTGGGAGAGGAGCCAAGGAGCAGCCGAGGAAGGCCTTGGGAGAGGAGCCAAGGAGCAGCCGAGGAAGGCCTTGCGAGAGGGGCCAAGGAGCAGCCGAGGAAGGCCTTGGGAGAGGAGACTAGGAGCAGCCGAGGAAGGCCGTGGAGAGGAGCCAAGGAGCAGCCGAGGAAGGCCTTGCGAGAGGAGCCAAGGAGCAGCCGAGGAAGGCCTTGCGAGAGGAGCCAAGGAGCAGCCGAGGAAGGCCTTGCGAGAGGAGCCAAGGAGCAGCCGAGGAAGGCCTTGGGAGAGGAGCCAAGGAGCAGCCGAGGAAGGCCGTGGAGAGGAGCCAAGGAGCAGCCGAGGAAGGCCTTGCGAGAGGGGCCAAGGAGCAGCCGAGGAAGGCCTTGGGAGAGGAGCCAAGGAGCAGCCGAGGAAGGCCTTGGGAGAGGAGCCAAGGAGCAGCCGAGGAAGGCCTTGCGAGAGGAGCCAAGGAGCAGCTGAGGAAGGCCGTGGAGAGGAGCCAAGGAGCAGCTGAGGAAAGCCGTGGAGAGGAGCCAAGGAGCAGCCGAGGAAGGGCTTGGGAGAGGAGCCAAGGAGCAGCCGAGGAAGGACATGGAGAGGAGCCAGGAAAGCGCAAGGGCGTCCACATGCATAGGGCGCCCCGCCTCTCGACACCCATAAGAAGAGACACTTGACGAAACGTGTGATAAGAGCGAGATAAGCACTGTGTGTGTGTTGATTCTTCGCTGCGGCTTCGGATGCTCTCAATACCGTCTGTAGATAAAAGGGGAAGAGAAAAAAAGAGTGAGGGAGAGAGATAGCGGGGCCCGAAGGAATGCAAGAAAGATAAAAAAATAAGATAAGTCAGTTGCGCTGGAATGTTCCCTGAAGAGGTAGTCGCGATGTTGCAGGTTTACTGAGAATAGAAGGTTGCGAGGTGATAAGGCCGATGGTCGAGGTGGTAAACATGAAAGACAATGGGGAGGTTGATGCGGTATGCAGATTGCAGTATGAAGCTGGTCTGACGGACAGAGCTGGGGAGGCAAGGAAATTTGGGCGAATCGACAAGCGTAGAAATACCTCGATATATTTGTAACTGAGAGTAGATTTAAGAGAATAGGGGAGAGAAAGATATGCAAATACACACAAATGGAAAAAGGAGGCAGATAGACCGCCAAACAAAGAGAGAAAGAGAGAGATGAACTGGAGAAAGATATCGAGAGAGTAAAGCAGACTTATAGGTAAATAGCAAAGAAAAAATATGAAGAGACAAGAGCCAAACAGAGCGACGAAAGGATACAGAAAGAGACTGGGCCAAAGCTCAAGGTAAAGCAAGAAAGATGGATGGGAAAATATGCAGGTGCTCAAGTATCCTCCGACCTCTTGAGAAAACCCTCTTGCTATTTCTCTCTCTCTCTCTCTCTCTCTCTCTCTCTCTCTCTCTCTCTCTCTCTCTCTCTCTCTCTCTCTCTCTCTCTCTCTCTCTTTCTCTCTCTCTCTCTCTCTCTCTCTCTCTCTCTATCTCTCTCTCTCTCGCTCTTTCTCTCTTTCTCTCTCTCCTTCTCTCTCTCTCTCGCTCTTTCTCTCTCTCTCTCTCCCCCACTCTCTCTTTCTTTCTCTCCCTCTCTCTCTCGCTCTCCCTCTCTCTCTCTCTCTGTCTATTTATCTACTCTCTCTGTATCTATCTATCTCTTCACCCTTTTCTCTTCTATATATGGATATTTATCTCTCCTCCCTCTCTTTTTCTATTCTATATATCCCCCTCCCCCTCTCTCTCTCTCTCTCTCTCTCCCTCTCTCTCCCTTATATCTGTCTTTATATAACTCCCCTTTTGTCCACCTATTTATCCGTCTCCCTCCTCTCTCTCTCTTTCTCTTTTATCTATCTATCTCTCCTCTCTCCCTATCTATCTATCTATCTCCCCCTCTCTCTATCTCTTTATCTGATTATCTCTCTCTCTCTCTCATCTATCTATCTCCCCTTCTCTCTCTCTCACCTCTCCTCTCTCTCTCTCTCTCTCTCTCTCTCTCTCTCTCTCTCTCTCTCTCTCTCTCTCACTCTCTCTCTCTCTCTCTCTCTCTCTCTCACACTCTCACTCACTCACTCACTCACTCTCTCTCTCTCTCTCTCTCTCTCTCTCTCTCTCTCTCTGTCTCTCTCTCTCTCCCCTCACTCCCCCTCCCCCACAATGTCCCTGCCCCTCCCTGGTATCTCCTCCAAATCAGGTGTAGTACAAATCTGTCGGTTTCATCAAAGGTCCCGAAAGATAAGCATTTTATTTTCTTTTTTATCATTTAATTTTATCTCTGGGAAGAGACAGAAATCCTGGCGACAGTTTGTGCCGTACCTTCTGTCCGGCGTCGCCGCTGCCCGCCCGACCTGACGCCACCGCTGCTGCATCATTCTTACACCACTGTAGTGCTTCGCTGACATAACGCTACACCGCTGTTGTGTTGCTGCAACGCAGTGACATAGCTACGCTGCCAATTCGGAGAACTGCTACACCGGCCCCTCCGCGATACACCCCGCCCCCCTCTGACAAATCGCTGCACCACTGCGTTCCTACATCGCTAAGCTGCTACACTCGCTATGCCCCTATACCGTTTCACTGGCATACCGCTACCCTCTGAGTTGCTACACCACTACGCCTCTATACCGTTACACTGCTTTAGAGAAAAACGCTGCCGGGCGATGATGGTAATAATGATAATAATCATCATCATCATAATGATTACAGAAATAATATCCACAGTAATAACAACAATGCTAATAAAGATAATAATATTGATAACAATGAAAACATTGATAGTATTAGAAAATAGTAATGGTAATGATATTGATGATGATGATGATAATAATGATAACAAGAATAATGATGATAATAATAATGATGATAATAGCACCAATAGTATTAATGATGATGATAATGATAATGATGATAATTACAAAAATAGTGATAAGGATTATAGTAACAATAGCAATAATACCATTAATTGTAACGATAATAAATACAACAGCGAAACAACAACAGCAACAAAAACACTGATGATAAGGGTTATGACAACAAAGGTAATGATAACAATAATGATGATCATAACAATAGTAGTGATAATAATGATAATGATAATGATGATGATGATTGTGCTTAAAAAAATTATAATAGTAGTAATGATAATGCAATAGTAATGATAACAATCGTGATAATGATGATATGATAATCATACTGATGAAGATAATGATAATATCATTGATAGTAATAACAATGATAGAATCAATGATAATGTCAATAATGACTATTGTAATAACAACAACAACGACAGCAATAATGATAATACCAATTACCAAAACAATAACAATGACAATGATACTACAAACAATAACAATAATAACAATGATAATAATCATAATAATTATCATAATAAAAACAACAATAATGGTAACAAAATTGTCATGATAATAATAGTAAGAACAATACCAATTATGATAATAATGATACTAACAGTAATAATAGCAAAAACTGCCTTGCATTCAGCAAGGCAGTAGGGTCACAGATGCAATAGAAATATTCATAGTTAAAGAATTACATTAAAAACACCTCTGTCTTAAGTACACTTAGCCATAGGGGTAACTATTATTATCAGCATTACCTTTATTACTTCCGTCAGGAGGTTATGTTTACAGGCGTCACCAGCGCACTAAAGAGAGGTGATTTTGATATAAATCTTCAACTGTGAATCATTTTATTGCATCCGTGACCTTATTGCCTTGGCGGAGGCGAGGGCTCATCGGAGTCAGGCTGAAGCCCACCTCGAGTAAAGGTCTGTCTTTTTAAACGTTTTGAGGCATCCTGTGAACCTAAAGCCCACCTCGAGTAAAGGTCTGTCCGTCACTTTTTGAGTCATCCTGTGAACCGCTGATGGAATCTCTCAACTTCCTTGGC
>NC_091563.1:43575137-43577637 GCF_042767895.1 Penaeus vannamei | reverse complement strand
AAGGAAAAGGTCGGAGGAAGGAGAGGAGGAGGAGATGGAGGACGTGCTAATCGCCCCCCCCCCCCCCACTCCCGCGGTCACTTAATGCCGAAGTCCCTCCCTCCTCCTTCGGCACGTGTCGTGGCGGGGGGAGGGAGGGGGGGGGGGCTCGTGTCGCTGCTCGCCGGTGCGGTAACGGGGGTGAGGTCAGGAGGTCAGGGGAAGTGGGGGGAGATAAGGAGGAGGGGGCAGAAGGTAAGAGGGAGGAGGAGGTGGGGTTCGTTCCAAGTTGACGGCTGTTACTCCTGACGTCATTCGCTATCGCCCTCCTGACGCTGTTTCTCTCTCTCTCTCTCTCTCTCTTCCTTTCTCTCCCTCTTACACCTGGCCGCCGCCCCCCCTTCCCCCTCCCTCTTCCCTTGTTCTTTTCATCCTGGGCGTGCTTGCTCAGCCAGACGCCGTGCTTGGCGATCACGCGAATTCTCTTCCCCCGTTCGAATAAACCGGGAAATGCCGCTTAAGAACATCATCATTTAACCACTAGAGCAAATGTATACAGTAGAAGGTCAGAAGCAGCGATCGAACACCTGTCGTGTTTTGTTAAGTGTATATCAGTTCACTGGAATTCCAAGATTTAGATAAAAAAGAATGTTTTGTTCTTTTTTTATTCTGCTTTGTGACATGCTCTCTCTCGATCCCTCCGAGCTAGAAAAGACGCGAAATTTTCCGCGCTTTGGTCCTGTTTCCAAAATGTTTACGGTATGAATGTTTATGAAAAACGATTGCGCTGAGTGTCGTTAAGTCCGTGCCGCTTCTCACCTGTCGCACGGGCCGCACGCGCCTGGCCGCTCGCGCGCGATTGGTCGAGACGGATGACAACTGTCCGCTGATTGGTCTGTCGCTCGCGTTGGGAGGACGGGATGCGCGCTTTATGTTCTGATTGACCAATCACGGGATAACTCCTCGACCTCACGTGCCGTCCCATCGGGATTGTTTTCAGTAAGCTTCGTCCTGTTTCAAAACGACTTTTCAGTGGATAATTGTCTATTTTGATAAAATATAAAATATCTGCCTTAACCTAAAGACGACCTTCATTCCGTAGTCATACTGAGTACAAGCGCCTGGACGCCATTTCCCCGCAGGACAACAATCAGCCAACAGCAGAAGCCACATCGCATCGCTCGCACCTAAATTTCCCTTGGCGCTGGCAACGCTCCCCGCCGATTGTCTAGTGGTGGTAAAGCTGAGAATCTTAATGGTGAAGCTCACATGGTGGTCAGTGGGCGAGCGAGCAAGTCAGTCTGTGTCTTCGCTACCTAGTCAGCAAGTGTCCCTATGCAGTGTGCTAGACGTTAGTGCTCAGTGAAAGCTGTGAACAGTGACATTGGTCTCCCGAGGGTCGACCAGGCAAACATGTACAAGGATATTGCACCACAAACCAAAGGTGGGTTCTTCAGAGTGAAATTTTCCAAGGGTCTGGGTGTTCCACAATACATATGTATTTGCCATCAGCCAGTATGCATGTATTTTCAATGGAATACTTTGGTGAATGTGACAGAAGAAAATTCGATAAGTGGAGATCCTAAAGTGTGCGAGACGCAGTCGAAGATGAAGATGAGGTCCAGAGAGCCAGCTGACGGGGAGTAGGAAGAGATTTTTCTCAAGTGAAACAGATTTGTGGATGTGGCATTTCTCTCGATTTCATTGTCCGTTCTTTGCCTCTCGTTTCGCAAGAGACACTCGAAGTTGCAGAGAGCATGTCGAGTGTTAGTGAATCACGAATTGTGGTTCGTTACAGCGATGTTGTCTGTGTCAATGCTGTTCCCTCACTGCATTTAATTTCTCTATTTCACCATCTCCTTCTCCCTTTCCCCTTTCCTCTCCTTCTTCTCCCTTTCCTTCTCAATGTCCCTCTCACCCTCCCTCTCCCTCCCCTCTTCCCTCTCATCCTCTCTCCTTCTTTCCCTCTCTCTATCCCCCCCCTCCCCCTCCTCTCTCTCTCTCTCTCTCTCTCTCTCTCTCTCTCTCTCTCTCTCTCTCTCTCTCTCTCTCTCTCTCTCTCTCTCTCTCTCTCTCTCTCTCTCTCTCTCTCCTCCCTCCCTCCCTCCCTCCCTCCCCCCTCCCTCCCTCTCATTCTCCCTCTCCCTCCCTCCCTCCTTTCTTCTCTGGCCCTCCTCCCTCCATTCTCCCTCACCATCATCCATCCATCCATCCATCCCTTTCTCTCTCTCTTCCCTGTATCTGTCTGCGTTCTTGTTCCCTTTTCATTTTCTCATTTCTTCTCCTTCCTCTGCCTCCCCCTCCTCTGTCTCACTCGCCCACCCTATCTGCCCCTCTTTCCCTCTCCTCCTTCCTCGCATCTTTCTCGCCTTTCTTATCTTCCAATTTCTCTTTTCCTTCTATCACTTTTGTTTTCGTTTTTATACTACTGAGAGAGAGAGAGAGAGGGGGTGGAATCTCTCGCGTGTATGGCACTTTTTTTTATTTATTTTCTACAAGAGACGCGCTTTGAAGGATATAC
>NC_091563.1:43567637-43570137 GCF_042767895.1 Penaeus vannamei | reverse complement strand
AAATGAATGGATTGATTATTAAACCACGTCGAGTGAATAAAAAATGCATGTGATTCCCTTTCCACGGAAACGATTGATCCATTTTTTTCTTCCTCTTCTTCCATGCTCTTTCCCCCTCTTTTCTCTTCCCTCTTCCTCCCTTCCTATTCTCTCTTCCCTCTTCCTTCTCTTCCTTTCCTTCTTCTCCTTCCTCTTATTCCCTCTCTTCTTCCCCTCCCTCTTCTTCCTCTCTTTTCCTTCTTCTCCCTCTTATTTCCCTTCCTTTACTTCGTCTCCCTCTTATTCTCTCTCCTCCCTTTCCTCTTCTCCTCCTTCCTCTTCCCCACTCTTCCTCCCCCCCCCCACCCCTTTAGCTCATCATGGTCACACCTCATGTTTATTTGTTAGTCATGCAAATGTCATGTCATTATACACAGGTAAACAACAGGTAAAGGGGCCCAAGGCAAGGAAATAAAGTAGGGGAGGGGGGGGAGGGGGGCGATCCCATTAGATTAGACGAGGATTGTTCATTCGAGTGATTGATTGATTGTGCGTGTGTGTGTAAAAAAAACATTTTGTTCATCTATTCTTATCTTTATTTTTATTTCCGTCTTTCCAAATTTGTAGATTTGTCTGCTTATCCAATGTTCCTTTGGCTTGTCTTTCCATCCGCAAATCCACAGCTCAACTTCGTATCTTAACATCTTCCTATCTACATCTACTATTAACAATCACGTTTTGTCTATCTACCAGTACACACTCCCTTCTTTTCCTCCCTTCTTCTCTCCTTTCCTTTCATCCATCATTCTCTTTCAGTGTTCCCTATCTCCCCTTTTCAATGCACAGCCGCTGAGTGGACCCTTAAGGGCATTTAGCGAGGGCGGACACAGAGCTATTTTTCATTAGCAAAGGCGAGTAGGGAGAGGGGAGGGAGAGGAGGGGAGGGGGAGGGAGAGGGGAGGGAGAGAAGGGAGGTAGGAGGAGGGGAGGTAGAGGAGGGGAGGGGGAGGGAGAGGGGAGGTAGGAGGACGGCAAGGGGAGAAAGGGAGAGGGTGGCGAGGGGAGGAAGGGGAGGGGAAGAACGTTCTATCGCTCCAATTATCTGTTATCAACTTGTCACAAGAACTAGCTAAGTGACAGAGTTGAAGCGAGGTTTCTGTCTGTCTTTCTTCATTTCCTTCTTTCGTGATTGTGCATTTCCCTTTTTGTCTCTGCCTCTTATTTTACTCTTCCTTTCTCTACGTCTTCCATCTTCTCTCTTTATCTAATTTCTCCCCTTATTAAGCCTTTTCTGCCCTCTCTTCTCTTCTCCCTCTGCCCCTATTCTTTTATTCTTTCCGTTTTCCTTAATTTTTCCTCTTCTATATATATTCCTCCGTGATTCACCCCCTTCTAATGAATCCCACTTCCCTATCACTCCTCTTCTTTCCTCCTCTTCCTGCCTCCAGCTCCTTCCTCCCCTCCCCCCCTCTAATGAATCCCACTTCCCTATCACTCCTTTTTATTTCCTCCTCTTCCTGCCTCCAGCTCCTTCCTCCCCCCCCCCCACCCTTTACCCGCCACGCGACCCCTTATATTCCTGCGGAAGATTTATGCAGAGGCTGTGTCAAAGGGAGCTTTCTGGCGTCGCAGGTTTCACGCTCTTGCATTAGTAAACCTCCTCCTCGTGAGTGGTTGCGTACAGCGGGCGGCTGGCGGGCGTGGTGGGTAGGGGGCGGGGACGGGGTGGGAGCGGGGGTTCGTTTTACGTGTGTGTTTTCTAGAACAGAGGTATTTCAAAAATAGAAAAAAGGCTCTCTCTCTCTCTCTCTTTCTTTCTTTATCTCTCTCTCTCTCTCTCTCTCTCTCTTTCTGTTTATATCTCTCGTGTTCTCCCACGGTTCCGCCCAAGCGAGTCCTTTTTCACACTGCCGCCCTGATATGGGACGAGGTGGGCGATGACGTGTCCGCGCCACCCACTCGCCCGCCATGTCCACAGCCTGCCGCCTACCGCCGCGCCAGCACTTTTCTCGGTGGTCACCCCACCGCGAGAAGGCCTCGCCAGGGGTGTGGACATAGCAGTTGCCTTGTATTCCAGCCGCCGCGGATCCCTCATCGCCACTGTTGTATGATAACGCAGTTAACAAATGTCTAATAATGTCGTTATCACCTTTATCGTTATTGTTGTCACTTCGAATGGCCTTTTCGCGAGGGCCTGCGAGCGCCGTCCCTCCGCCAGCCACAGAGGCGCAAAGGCACGATGTCGCCCTCACGGAGCAGCGTCGCTCCCTCCTTCCCTCGGGAGGGAGGGAGAAACCGCGCAGAGGGAGAAATGGAGAAACGAACGAAAGGAGTGAAGGGGGAGGCAGAGAGAGGAAGAACTGGAAACAAAAGAAGTGGGAGGCACTAAGAGAAAGGAGAACGTGTAGAAATGCGAAGATGACGATAGGGAGAGAGAAATAAATATATACAAGGAGAGGAGAGAAAAAAGTAGTAAGAAACAAGTAGGAAGGAAGGAAAGGGTTCCAGAAAAAGGGAAGTA
>NC_091563.1:43560137-43562637 GCF_042767895.1 Penaeus vannamei | reverse complement strand
CCCTTCTTTTCCTTCCCTGATTCCTCCCCCTTGTCGTGCCCAGCCAGTGATACCACATATTTTACCCCATCACACTCAACCTCATTGAGTGCGGCCCTCTCACTCCCTTCCCTCCTCCCTCCCTCCCTCCCTCCCGCCCGTCTTCTCGGGAAAGAAGAAAGAAAGAAAGAAAGAAGAAAGAAAGGAAAGAAGAGGAAACAAGTGGAGACAAAACATTACTTGTCTTAACTTCTTGAGTGTATAAAGGGAAATATCGAGCGATTAGGGAGATATCTCAGATCGAGAAATTTAAAAAGATAAAGACAATATATATATATATATATATATATATATATATATATATATATATATATATATATATGTATATATATATGTATATGTATATATATGTATATGTATATGTATGTATATGTATATGTATATGTATTTATATGTATGTATATATATATATATATATATATATATATATATATATATATATATATATATATATATATATATATATATATATATATATATATGTTTGTGTGTGTGTGTGTGTGTATACATTTGTATATATGTATGTATGTATGTATGTACGTATTTATGTATGTATGTATGTATGAATGCATATATAATGTGTTCTGTGTTTGTATGTGTGTGTGCGCATGCATCATGCACAATACATAGACCCATCCACATACATAGAAATCGAACACAACTCTTAAGCAATCAAAGGAAGCACAAAGGATGAGTGAAAAAGGGCGAGTGAGTGAGTGAGGGAGGGAAGGACGGAGGGAGGGAGGGAGAGACTGAGGGAGGGAGGGAGAGACTGAGGGAGGGAGGGTGGGAGGGAAAGGGGAGAGGGAGGGAGGGAGGACTGAGGGAGGGTGGGAGGGAGGGAGGACGAGGGAGGGGCGGAGGGAGGGAGGAAGAAGACCTGAGGAGGGAGGGAGGGAGGGGCGAAGGAGGAAAAGACGAGAGAGTGCCGAGATCAACAGCGAACGATCATCAGTCGAGAGGCAAGCGCATCAAACATTCATAGGTACACACGGACATTTGCCGCCCGTTGGGTAATGCGTCGATACATCGCCTGTGTGTGTGCGTGTGTGTGTGACGGGAAGGTGGGTGGGTGGGCGTGGAAGCCCCCTGGGTCTACCCCCTCGCCCCTCCCATCTATCTATATGTCTATCTGAATATCTATCTATCCTCTTGCGTGTATTTATATGCTTTATCTATTTTTTCCTGTTTCCTTGATCTCTTCGTCCTTCAAACTCCTTCACCAAAAGCTATCTTTATATTCTGCCTCTTCCACTTTTTTTTTCTCTTCTTTCGTTCTTTTCTTCTTCTCGTCCTTCAGGCATTCTCCAATTCTCCAACTACTTTCCTCTAACCATCCGGACCACAACAGGTCGAGAGAAAACGTCAATGATCATTTTTTTTCTACCAAATGTACACACAGATACGTGACTTACAGCTTACAGGAAAGACGAAAAAAATGAATTAGTTCGTCTCTAGAGAGGCTGAGTCCATGTCCTGGGTTCTTCGGCTGCCACCATGACCGCCTCGGGCACTAAGAAAGTAAGTCACGGGCTCAGGGAAAATAAGTCACGGGCTCAGGGAAAATAAGTCAAAGGCTCAAGGAAGATAAGTCACAAGGCAAAAGGAAAATAAGTCACGGGCTCAGGGAAAATAAGTCACGGGCTCAGGGAAGATAAGTCACGGGGCACAGGCAAAAATAAGTCACGGGCTCAGGGAAAATAAGTCACGGGCTCAGGGAAAATAAGTCACGAGGAGGCATTCCTGTCATTTTCGTTTTTCTTGTTTGTGCTTTTTTGTCACGGGGCGAAGAGACTTGTTTGAGTAAACCTTTAGTTATTGTTCCAATTATAAGTGGTATTGGTAGTGTTGTCATTGTTATTCTTAAGGCACTATTGCTTGTTGTTTTTAATATGCAAAGGACAAGCGAACGGCGAGAGAGAGAGAGAGAGAGGAGAGGAGAGGAGTGAGAGAGAGAGAGAGAGAGAGAGAGAGAGAGAGAGAGAGAGAGAGAGAGAGAGAGAGAGAGAGAGAGAGAGCAGAGTAAGAACATTAGCAGGCCGTGTCCCTGAGGGAGTTGAGCCAAAGTGGTTTCTTCTCCCTCACTTACCCCCCCCACCCCTTCCTTTCTCCATCACCCCTCTCCTCCTCCCCCCCCCCACCCCTCTCCCTCCCAAACCTTATCGCGTTCCGAGAAATTCTAAGCTTTCATTTTATGTTTCTTTGAGGTGGATTATTTTACGTTGTTTGCTCGGACTGTCTGCTCGGAGGAGTGGACGCGGGGGGAGTGGGCGGGGGGAGTGGGCGGGGGAGTGGGCGGGGGGAGTGGGCGGGGTCTGGGAGGGGACTCTGGGACCGACGAAGGAAAGCGTGGACAGGATGGAATGCCCTTCATTGTATGTGTGTGTGTGGATACAAACACAAACATATATATGTATATATATATGTATATGTATGTATTTATGTATGTATGTATGTATCT
>NC_091563.1:43555953-43559637 GCF_042767895.1 Penaeus vannamei | reverse complement strand
CCCCCCCCCCCCCCGGCTGTATAGGCCTGTAACCGCCTTCTTTTTTTACCCTCCTTTCGCCCCGGCCGCCCCCCCCCCCCCCTGGCCGTCAGGGACCAGGAGGAAGGGCGAGTATTTCCATTTTTTTTCGCGGAAGTTAGATGATATGTCTAAAATCTATTAATTTTTTTTCGTTGTTCACGGTCGCGCTCTTCCTCTTCTCGGTCTTCCTTTCTTCGTTGCATTCTCTTTTCTTTTTTATTATCTCTCTCATTACTTCGACTAATCCATCTTCCTAAAAGACAAGAAGTGAACAGAAGCACACGAAGAGAGAATGAAGCACAAGGAGAAAGAACAGAGGGAATGAAGGGGGGAGATAACCCTAACTGATATCCCCCCCCCCACCCCACCCCCCTCTTCTGCACGCGCACACCTGTACGTCAGTTCATGACCGATGCAGCAGATGATGCCTTTTTTCATTTGTTGTGATATTGATGTAATATATATATAGCCTCGCACACATGTATACATATACTTGTATGCATACAAATGGAGAAACGCTCCCGAAAGTTCACTGTGTATATGACAGATAAAATAGGAGCATGAGAGAGGGAGAGAGAGAGAGAGAGAGAGAGAGAGAGAGAGAGAGAGAGAGAGAGAGAGAGAGAGAGAGAGAGAGAGAGAGAGAGAGAGAGAGAGAGAGAGAGAGAGCGAACGAGAGAGAGAGCGAACGAGAGAGAGAAAGAGAGAAAGACAGAGGAATGAGGGGAGAGAGAAAAGGAGAAAGAAGAATGAAGGAAGGCAGAGAGAAAAGAGAAATAGAGGGAAGCCAAGAAACCACGGTGTCAACATCATCTACCGGTTCGGGCTTTAAGAGAGAGAGAGAGAGAGAGAGAGAGGTCTGAGAGAGAGAGAGAGAGAGAGAGAGAGAGAGAGAGAGAGAGAGAGAGAGAGAGAGAGAGAGAGAGAGAGAGAGAGAGAGAGAGAGAGAGAGAGTTAAAAGGCTCAGAAGCAGACCCTCGCCCGCTCACTCCGCCCCAAATACTCTCGTTTGAGCCGCGTTTCTTCACAAGAGCCAGAGAAGCACATGAATAATGAATGAATCTGCTTAAAAAAAAGAAGGTATTTCTGAACCCTTGCATCCTGCCAACACTTCTGTATATATGTATACTCGCGGATGAATTATGATCACTTAATCCATTTTGATTTCATTTGGCGAGGTTTCTTCATTCCGCGCTAAATATTAGCTTTTTAGAACAACGAATCATGCACACACACACACACTCACACACACACACACTCACACACACACACACTCACACTCACACTCACGCACTCAAACACTCAAACTCACACTCACACTCACACTCACACACACACACACACTCACACTCACACACACACTCACACACACACGCGCGCGCGCGCGCGCGCACAAGTACAAACAGACACACACACACAAGCATAAACAGACACACACACACACACACACTCAAACACACACGCACACACACAAGCACAAACAAACACACACAACAATGGATAAAGTCTTGCTATGTTATGAGATCGAAGTCGAAAAAGATTTAAAGTTCGCCGTTAGAGATTTTTGCTTATCTTCACAATAGAAACTATAAGAAGGTTTGTGCGTGTGTGCGTGTGTGCGTCTCCCGCAACGACATTCAGAGTGGCTCAAAAAAGGGCTTCGAAATAAGCTCGCTCGGAGCAGTTATTGGCACGACCTGCGAGCGAGTGAGAACGAGATTTAAAAAGAAAGAGACAGACATATAAAAACAACCTTAATAGATTTTTATTTTTTTGTGGGGGGGGGGGAGAGAACAGTATATTTCGCGTTCATTTTACGACCTCACTCACGGCGAGGTATTTCGTTCCAAAGATTTTGCAGCCACGCATTCATTCCGCGCTCTAAACCAATCACAGGCCAAGATTTCGAGTCTTAAAAGCCCGCGGCCGCAGTCTCCCTCCCAAACGCGTCCCAGCGGAGTCGTCGACAAACCTCGCTGGCAGAATGGATGGTGGCTCATGATTTGTTATTCTTGAGTCTTTTTTGTATGTTTAGCGGGTCTCACTTTGCATTATCTTACCGGAAAGTGCATAAGCCCGTAAATCCCCAATAGTTGCTACAATCTTGACCCTCATAACGTTCCCCTCGGGACCAAGAGAGAGAGAAAAATGGAGATCCGTGCCAGAGCTTTTTAAATCATGGCGTCAAGCATTTCCCGCCTCGCGCACCGAGCTCCATTTAGCATGCTGGAATTATCGTGGCAAAGCTAATCGAGTTTTATTGCTTTGTTTTTTCCCCTAAACCTCCCCGAGAGTGCGTTTGAGCTTAAATCACATAACGCGGAGGATCAATAGCAGGAGAAAAATGTAGGAAAACGTAACTGAAGTTTGCGCTTAAATCGAGCGAGCAGTCAGCACGTTACGCTAAGGTTAGCATGTGTAATTTTTTCGCTTGCTGTTATGGCTACCGCTTATTTTCTATTCAAAGTAAATTATCGCATGACAGATGTCACATATATAATGTACTACGTAATTGCGACCAATGTTTATACACAAACGTATTTAGCGCTGCGCACACCAAAGATAATTACCATTAAGCATTTGCGCGTGGGAGGCTCTCTCAGCAGCACGAGTGAGTACACACGGGGCACGTCGATGGCAGGCAGCGTCTTCGGCTGACGAGACGCGGGCGGGGGAGAGGGCGAGGGAGGAAAGGAAGAGAGGACAGGGGAGAGGACGAGGGAGGAAAGGAAAAGAGGGCAGGGGAGAGGAAGTGGGGAGAAAAGAGGAAAAGAGGAGGGAGAAGAAGAGGGGGTGGAGAGTAGGGAGGAAAGGGGGAGGGGGGAGAGAGGAGAAAAAGAGAAAGAGGTTCGAACAGAACAAACGGAGAGGAGGAACATGTGAAGCAAAGGAGGGGATGGCGAATAAGAGGGAGAGAGAAGTGAAGCGGAGAAAGAAGGGATGAGAGAAAGGAAGAGAAGTGGTCCAAAGGCAGAACCCGAAGAAGAGAAAAACGCCAAGACACCATTTGGCGGCGAGGATATATCGCCCAGAATATTGGCTGCGAGGTATTGCATTACGCGGAATATTAGACGCTCTTTCACGAGATGTTTATTGGCGAATAAAAAACCGTGGCCTTCCTCGGGGGGGGGGGGGGGGTTGCAATTACTTTAATGTGCCCCTAATACTCCACCTACGACTTACAAGGACCGCTTAAGTGTATTCGAGTGTGGTTATTCGGTGACCTGTGTGTTTGTACACAAGTAAGTGAGCCATTTATCAAGAACCTCTCCCCCCCCCCTCTCTCTTTCTCTCTCTCACACACACATGTGTGTACATGTATATATATATATATATATATATATATATATATATATATATATATATATATATATATATATATGTATTCATATATATACATCGATAATAGATAAATATGTATATGTACACACACAAACACACGCACACACGCACACACACACACACACGCACACACACACACACACACACACACACACACACACACACACACATATATATATATATATATATATATATATATATATATATATATATATATATATATATATATATATATATATATATATATATATATATGCATAAATATATACATGTACATATGCATCAGCGAAAGATAGATAAGTAGATAGATATGAACATATG
>NC_091563.1:43535953-43550953 GCF_042767895.1 Penaeus vannamei | reverse complement strand
GTGCCCCTCCGTGTGGCCGTGGGCGTCCGTGTACCGCGGCGCTGACGTCTACTCCTGCCGCCACTGCGCCAAGTCCTTCAACTCTCCGCTTAGCCTCGATGTCCACGTCAAGAGGACCCACTCGGCCGCCGCGCACCACAAGGCCGCCGGAGGAGACCTGTCCGACAGTGAGAAGATCCTGCCGCCGCCGCCCAGTCTCATCCCGATCTCCAGCGCCAGGACCGAGAAGACCTTCCAGGTAGTGGCGGGTTCCCCTCGGGTCGCCCCGACGGCGGAGCCTCTGAATCTTTCAGCAAATTGATTGCGTCATATGCGCTGAACACTGAGGAATCTCGAAACTTTTGTACCATAACGCTAGGATGTGTATCACACAATCGGACGCGCACGCGCGTGCACACAGACGCCCAGACTATATTTCTATAGATATGTGTACTACATATTCATTTACAGTTATATGTATGTTTTTCTCTTCACCAAGAGCTGCACTCTAACCATTCCTCTCCTCCCGCAGTGCAAGCAGTGTGGAAAGTGCTTCAAGAGATCATCCACGCTCTCCACCCACCTCCTCATCCACTCTGACACCCGCCCATACCCGTGCCAGTACTGCGGAAAGCGGTTCCACCAGAAGTCGGATATGAAGAAACACACGTATATCCACACTGGTGAGTTGTTGTGATCATATACATATAGATAGATAGGCAGAGAGAGAGAGAGAGAGAGAGAGAGAGAGAGAGAGAGAGAGAGAGAGAGAGAGAGAGAGAGAGAGAGAGAGAGAGAGAGAGAGAGAGAGAGAGAGAGAGAGAGCAAGAGATAGATGGATAGAGAGAGAGAGTAGGGGGCGGGGGAGTAAGAAAGGCAGGTAAAAGTAAGAAAAGAGGGATAGAGAAAAAGAGAGCTTAAGGGAAGGAAAGGGAAGCCGCGAGATACGACCCCAGCACACAACCCCTTTTCGCCCAAGAACTGAGCGACGGAGACCAACAGACAGACCAACGGCCTGCGTGCTTTTCTGTCACTTTACTTGCTTGTTAAAGCAGATATCGCTGAGTGGCCGCCCACTCGGTCAAACAGCGACCTAATTGCCTCGTCATCAGGCAGACCAATAAACAATATGCAAATGCGGAGAAGAACAAGAAAAAACAATATTTGCCCGCGGGCGCATATCAGATCGCTGGGCGTGACGCCCACTTCGTTTGATTCTATCAAGTATTCATCGTGAGCGCTTTCGAGTTGTGGATATTGCATCAATCATTCACGGGATTGCTTCACGTCGGGGACCAGCAAGGCGGAGTGCGGGCCGGGCGGGGCCGGCACTCGGAGGAGCCGACTGTGCGAGAGAAGGAACGGGAAATGCGAGGAACGAGGCGATAAATTGGGACACAAATGATACAGAGGATAATTTGGGTGATCCCTGCGCACGTAACGAGAGTGCGTTTTTAAAGAGGGGAAGGGGAGAAGAAGAAAGAAAGAAAGAAAAATATAGGTGATAAATTAGAAAGAAAAATAAACATCATAATTTGTGCGATGCTTCTGCATGCAAGGGGAATGCACTCTTGGAGGGGGTGGCGCTGCTGCCGCAAGAAGGCGGGCAAGAGCTTTTAGGGACGAGGCATGACAGGAGCGGCGAGTGGAGAGTGCTTGAAACGGGCGGGGCGGACCGGAGTGGAGGAGGAGGAGGAGGAGGGGGGGGGGGGGGAGGCCGCTGAGGAAAAGGACGTTCGGAGAAAAGGAGAGACAGAGTCCTTTGGCAGGCAGAACAGGCTCCCTCTGTCGAGACCTTGGCAGTCCGAGGACAGAAGGAGGGAAACGATGATGGCGGCGGCGGAAGGAAGGACGGAAAAGCGAGCTCGAGGAGGGCCGCCCTCGGCTGCTCCAGCGCAACCCGATATTGATATTTCATCGTTCACAATTAGGCTTTCGATGGATCGTTCTCCAGGCTTCGACGCGCCGCGGCCATTTGTCAAGCGCTTGTCCTGAAAGACTTGGTGGCAGCGCCCGCCCGGCTATTGTCACGCCTCGCCCGCCCTCCTTCCCTCCTTCCCTCCTTCACCCGTCGCCTTTAATTCTCCTTCCCTTCCTCCTCTAGTTACTTTGAACTTCCCTCCCTCCATCCTTCTATCCTTTTCCTTCCTTTTTTCTTTTCCCCCTCTCTGTCTCTGGCATGCCTCCCTTCGTCTTTTCTATCCATCCCTCCATTCTCCTTCTCCTCCCTCCTTTCCCTCCTCCCCTTTATTATGTACCTAACTCCTCCTTTCTTCGTCCTCCCAAGTTCCCCTCTCACGACCTCTTCTCCTGTTCTTCCCCTCCTTTCCCATCCTTTCCCCCCTTCTTTCCTTTCCACTTCCTCCCTTCCCTTCCACTTCCTCCCTTCCTCTCCCCTCCCTTCCCCTCCCCTCCCTCGTTCTCCCAAAGATTTGTAGCCTCGCATTTAGGATTTTATCGAGCGCCAGCCCTTGAGGAGTTAAACGGAGTATTGAATGCGGAATATTTATACTTTATATGGTTTCATTGTGTAATCTACGGTCGTTACAGCGCACAAAGAGGCGGCCGCGAGACACACGCCCTCGAAAGGTGGGGATTTATTGCTCTGGGGAGAGGAGGGGCGAGGGAGGAGGGAGGGGGAGAGAGAAGGGAGGGCCAGAGGGGAAGAGAAGGAGGGGAAAGAGGTTGGAAAGGAAGAGGAGAATTGTGTGAAGAAGGGGGGAATCATAGAGGAAGAGGAGAGACAAAAAAGAAAAGAAAGGGAGAGAGAGAAGGTGAAGGGAAGTGTAGAAAGGCGAAAGCATATAGAGGAATCTTTCTACGGACCTCCCCATCCCCTCCCCCACCCATTCCCCTCCCTCCGAATCTTCGTTCTTTACCCTGCCCCCTCCCCCCCTTTGGACGTGAGCTGCCACAGTGAAAGTGAGGGGAATATATCGAGATATTAAGTGATTATTAAATAAAATATGTCATATATGATGATTTTTAAATACACTGGTTATCTACTAGTATTTACGCACATATTCGCACTGAAATGAATCGCGGCGGCGCGTTAATTCAGTCATTTTCTCATCACCGCCGACCGCTGGCGCTTCGGGTCCTCGCCGGGAAGTTCGCGGGTCACGATCCCTCGGAACGTGAAGTGCGGGCGTGAAAATGGCTCTCTGGCTCTGCGTTTACGATGTCGTGGCCTCGGCGTAATGCCTTCTTTGCTTTGGCTTTTATGGAGGCGCGTGCTTGGGGCGCCAGTGGGGGAGGGGGGGAGGGGGGGGGACACGGGGCCTTTTCTGTTGGGTTTCACTCTCATTCGCTCTTGTCCTTTCTTCTATCTCTCTCTCTCTCTCTCTCTCTCTCTCTCTCTCTCTCTCTCTCTCTCTCTCTCTCTCTCTCTCTCTCTCTCTCTCTCTCTCTCTCTCTCTCTCTCTCTCTCTCTCTCTTCTCTTCTCTTCTCTTCTCTCTCTCTCCTTCTCTCCTTCCTTCCCTCTCGTCCTCCCTCCCTCCCTTTCTCTCGCTCCCCCTTCCCTCTCAGTCTCCCCTACCCCCCTCCTCCCCACCACAGCTTGACGATGCAATTATCGACGTTTGCTCAACAACAATAGGCTTAAGCTGGAATGAACTAAGCTAACCGATAGCCTATAGGTGTGTCTGGGGGGGGGGGGGGTTGTATGGGTGGGCGTGAGAACCATAAACGAGGGCGTGGCAATGTTTGATGTTAGAAATATGTTTGTGCGTGTGTGCGCTGGGGTGAGGTAATGTTTGCGAGTGTCATAGATGTGTGTGTGTGTATGTGTGTGTGTGTGTGTGAGTGTGTGAGTGTGAGTGAGTATTTTATGGCTATCATGAATGTGCAGGTGTGGATATAACTCCTTATAAAACACATCACGTTCGCTCAAATTATTATACACACAAATGTACAAATAAACAGCGACAAATGGTGTGTATTTGTATACATATAAATGTGTGTGAGAGAGATATCCTGTTTCTTTTTTGGTTTTTGTATGTATATGATAGTTGCAAAATGAATGCGTCAGTGCCTCATCCCCCCCCTTCCCTCTGCCCTCCCCCGCCCCCCCTTCCTCCTGCTCCGAGTCAAGATTAATCGCCGAGGTGGAGCGCCGCCTCAATCATTCATAACGTCTACTTGACCAATGAATTGCTCCACTCATTACGGCATTGTTTGCCGTCGTAATGCTCCGCCGTATTAATGACCCTCATAACCGTGCGTTTTATGGCCGGATCATTATTGGACTGGTGGGGGGGGGCGGGGGGGGCACGGAGGGAACGAGAGCTTGTGGGCGGGGAGGCCGAGGCGGAGCCGAAGCCAAAGCCACGTCTTGCTTGACGAAAGGAAGTGTCCCATCGCTCTTTTATTTTCTTTTTTATTCTTATATTTTTCCTGGACGAAATCAGAACTCTAAAGCCATTCTTATCTTCACTCGCCCGCCCGCCCGCCCGCGCGCCCGCACGCCTCTATACACGCTCCCGCCGGCAATTATCTTAATTATGCACACTCGATAGTCTATCAATAATGCAAGCGAACTAATTGTTCCTTCACCTGCACCTCCAAAACGCGGCAAATCCGAAGGGACTTGAAAGTGCTCTTATACAAGCGCTCGTTTGGTCGATAATCTGACGCAAGTACGTTGAGACTTGGACCATCTCGTGTTAGGAACTTGGGGTGTTACGTGGGACTGCCGCTTGTTATGTGTGGGATGTACCCGTGCGAACATGTGTGTGTGTGTGTGTGTGTATGTGTGTGTGTGTGTGTGTGTGTGTGTATGTGCGCGTGTGTGTGTGTGTGTGTTGGAGGGTGGGTATGTTTGTGCGTATATTTACATGTGCTTTAAAGAGAGTGGGTACAAGAGAGCGGGGTTAACAGCAGAGGAGAGGCACGAAAAGGAAAGACAAAACACAGACCTCGCGCCCTCCAGCGACTGAAACCCCGAAGCGCCGGGTTCTCGCGACTCGTCACCCATTCACGCTCGTCCTCACACTCGAGCGTCCGAAAGCCAGCGTCACTCTTCGGGAGTGATGTGTTCGCGCACGTGCTTGGCGGCTTCGTTTGCTTTATAAATAGCGTCTCGCTGAAGTGTTTGCGAAGTTCCGGAGGATTTAAGAACATTTTTATTCCTCCACCGCAGAGCGTTACAGCACTGCCGTGGAAGAGAGAGAGAGAGAGAGAGAGAAAGAGAGAGAGAGAGAGAGAGAGAGAGAGAGAGAGAGAAAGAGAGAGAGAGAGAGAGAGAGAGAGAGAGGGAGTGGGAGAGAGGGAGAGAGAGAGAGAGAGATCAATACAACATTGTCACCTTCCGTAATGTTGTCACGTCCAATTGTCAGTAGAGGGCAGCACTTGAAAACGCCCCCCCCCCCTCTCTCTCTCTCTCTCTCCTCCCCCCTCCCCCCCTCTCTCTCTTATCGCTAGATATGGTAAAGGATTTATCTTCTTGTTTTCCATCTTTTTAAGTGTTAGGGCTATTTCATTATAATTTTCATGATATGTTCTTCCATCTCATCCCTCCCGCTCCTTATTTTATTATCTTTCGCGCCGAAGAAGTTTAATAAGAGTAATGTCCAACGATAAATTATGTCCCCCAAGATATTTTCGGCTTAATTGCTCCTAATTCCATACTCTAGTTTGACTGACAGGTTGATCTATCCGCCAAAGGATCATGAAGCTGCCTCATTATGTCTTGCATGATAATTCGTTGCATAATAAATCACCCACTCTGAGGTTGTTGAATAATGAGTTACTTAATTTTGTTTTCTTCCCTGCACATTAAATGAGCTCTTCTGGGGCCTCGTTCCACTCTTTTGCTGGTTAGCTTTTTGTCTTTTTGTTCTGTTCCATTTTTGTTTCGTGTCTTGCCTGTCTTTTGATATTTGACGTTTAGGGTTGAAGAGCCTTGCATTAATTTCCCTCCTTGTTCCCGGCAGGCGAGAAGCCCCACAAGTGCGTGGTGTGCGGCAAGGCCTTCAGCCAGTCGTCCAACCTCATCACGCACATGCGGAAGCACACCGGCTACAAGCCCTTCGCCTGCGGACTCTGCGACAAGGCCTTCCAGCGCAAGGTGGACCTCCGGCGCCACCGAGAATCCGTCCACCCGAACTGCGAGCACATTCCGCCTCCGCCGCCGCAGCCCTTCCCCACGCACAACAACCACGAGGCCAACAACAATAACAACAACGATAACAGCAGCGACAACAACAACGACACGACGGCCACCAACAACAATCCCTCGTCGGAGCTGGACGCCTCGGCGACCAGCGAAACGGTCCTGGGCACGCAGATATAGGCCTCGAGGCGGGAGGCGGGGTTGCGCGTCCCTCAGTGATGGTCCAAGGAAGAGCCTTTCCCCAACCCCACCAGCGTAGCCGTCGCGAGCCGAGAGTGGAGTGGGAGGAAGTGTATATAGAGATATTTATATACATGAAGATGTCTAGTACTATCACGCTAATGCATTCTGACAGTGTACTTAAGTGTTGACCCCAGCAGTGCCCGGTGGTGGAGATCGTACCGCTGTACCACAGTATTGCTCAAGGGCACAGTACACGGTTTTCGCACTCGGTGTGGGTGTTACACCTTTTATACACAGGTGTGTGTAGTGTATGTACATTGGTGTGTACAGAGCTGGGGCCCCCGGCGTCGCCAGAGACATGCCGATGGAACTGTGGCATTCGACGTCGGCGGGCACTGTAGCTAAGGAGAAAGAATGTATATTCATTTCGTTTTTAATTTCTTGTTGAGTTGGATCTTTTCGAACCGTCTCGAAACTCTAGAATCTCCGTCGGAGACTTGACAAGTTTCTTGCCTGAGTCGGGATACGCGTTATACTTAATGATCCGCTACCCGGTCTCGTCTCCAGATCACGACGATGAGGCGTCGCCCTCATTGCTGCCTCGGGCGACGGCCTGGGCGCGGACCGGGACAGTCTCGTAGTCATTCGCGAGGTACAAACCCTTCAGTATTAGATAGAAAAAGAAAGCGAGAGGACCGCACCGAAGTGTGAGCTCTTCCTCCTCGAACCGGGCGTCTGAGGGAGAGACGCAAGAAACACCACTGGACCCCTCGGGACGGCGCCGCCTTTGGAGCAGCGTTCACTGGCCTCGAGGGGTTCTTTCCGGGCACGCCGGCGCCCCTGCCTCCTGAGGCTGAAAGGACGTCTACGTCCAACAGACCTCCTTCACATTTGGCCGAATCAACGCGCGTCCTCGCACACAGTCGCTGGAGGCAGGAAGACCCACCGCGCTGCCTCAACTTGTGGAAGAACCAGGAGGAAGAAGGAGCACCGAAGGAGCCCCTTCTGAATCCCGAACCACCAGTGGCCCAGAAAGGAACTGCCGGCTGCTGCCAGAAAGAGACGGACTGCAGTCGGCGACACAATCCGACCGCAGACGAGGACCGCAGCGCCGGTTAAACTGCAAATAATGTATGGCCGCAGCGCAGGTGTTAGACGCAGGGCCAGTGGTGTGACTTGCGTGGTAGTTCCTCGTCACACAGTTAGGGACTAGTCAGTTAGCATCGAACCAAAGTAAGTTGTAAGTCAGCCCTATTTAACATGGTGAACTAATGACAGTGAATTGTATTAATTAGGTTTATTATTTTTTTCTCTTTCTCTTTCTTTTTTGTGATTATGATGATTATCATTTCTTTGCGTTTTTTTCTTTAGTAGAGCCGAGTAAAGTGTCAAGAAATCAGCTATTTACATTTGTCAAATAACTTGACTTTTGAAGGAGGTGCAAGTACGAATAACTGGAGTATTCACTCCTGGAGAGAGACCTTTTGTAATGAGCGACACTGTACATTGAACAGTATAAATTATACTTAAGGAAATAAAATGTTATCGCCGCACCTTTCCAGTCCGTCCACAAATGATTCATAAGTGTTTAGAAATGCCTTATCTATTATATATATATATATAAAATCATGACTATAGGCTTATATTTGCCATCCGCGTTGTTATCGTAATCACGGTTAATAGTACTATATTTTGTATATACATGCACGGAGACGTTGTAACTGAGCGTTCACGCTGTGCCTTCATGATAAATCGTAGCCGTCTACGTCAGTGCCTTCAACTACGGGACACAGTGCCACACGAGCCGCCCTCCGCGCCGCAGCCCCTTTTACCCCCCCCCCCCATCACTCCTCAACCCAGCTTGTTACTTAACCCCCCTAATCAGTCCCTCCCATCACCCCCCCCCCCCCAACGCGGGAACTGGCGACGGTTGTGTGCGGAGTAGAAGCGAGTGTCTGAAGCCGTACCATGCCTCCTTTGGTCGGAAAATCCTGGAAGTTCGTTTTTGTTCTGTGGCCCCGATTTATTTTTCTGTGTTCCTTTTTTATTCGAATATCTTTTAGTATGTATATCTATCGCCCCTTTCTTTAAGTTTTATTAAGAACGTGGAATTGTAAGTTGCAGAAAGGAGTTAAGTGAATCATCGTCGAAATGAAGTTACTGTGGATGTTGTGTTGATGTGAACCCCCTCCCCTCCTCCCGCTCCTCATTCCCGTCCCCTCCCGCACTCCCTCCCTCACGATGCCAAACAGTGCCAGGCCAGGGAGGTCACGGGGGAGGGGAGGGAAAGCGAGGAGGAGAAGGAGGCGAGGGGCGTTAAATTCGTGATCGCCAGGGTTTCCTATATGTTGCAAAGATTATGCAAAATGAAAAAAAAAGAAAGTGAAAGCTGACCAATCTTGATACACAAGCGACTTTGTTTCCCAACGAAGAGCACTTCAGCTTACGCTCACTTCACCTATCGCAGCCTGTATCGAGCTTCGCCTCTCGAGCTCCTCCGCCCTTCCGGCAGAGGAGAGCGACACGAAAAGCAAAAGGCTTTGGCCCGAGAGAACCGACCAAGCAGCCTCGGAGTCGCTGGTCAGATAGGAAGCACTGAGTCGGACGCGAACCATGTACAGCGAGGAATTTCTTGTATTTTTGGCTCATGTGTTGTAAATACTGATGTTTACTTTTATTTCTTTTTTGTACAATGCCAAAGAGATAGTAATTGTCTACCTTCCTCTCTGCTTCTACCAGTCGCTGGCCTCACGCACCCCCTGTTTGGCGAGGCAGCGCGAACTCTGTATGATGAAAAATCAAATGCGGGAGATTATGGTGTCCTTTTATTGTCGTTACCGTCGTATGTATTTGCCTGAAGCTTGTTCTCTGCAATGTCAGTCCCCTTGTCCCGTCTCTCTTTTTTTCTGTTTTTCTTCTTCCTCCCCCTTCTTCTTTTCCTCCTCCTTTTCCTTCTCCTCCTCGTGCTCCCTCTAATCTTCCTCCTCCTCATTTTCTTCTACCTCTATTTCTGTTCCCTCCTCCTCCGCCTCCAAATCTCTCGAGCGGTGCATATGACGATCTCATGGTCTCATCCCCCCTCCCCCTCCCCCCTTACCCTCCAAAGGTGAAATGGACGAAGTTGCCTTTGTGTGTGTACATATACTGTGTATGAATGCCTTAGGAACCCTGTATCAGCTAGTGTTACCAAAGACGCTTCACCAGCAGAGAGTGCCGGGGAAAACGAGGCGGGGGCGAACTGGAAAAAAAATAAATAAATAAATCCACGAATGAGATATTGTTAAAAGAATTCGTAATCATTCCTCCCTCACCCTCTCTTTCTCTCTCTCCACAAAACGAGAAGAAAATAGCCTTCAGTATCCTCTTCGGACTTTTCTGCCCCAGACCAAGTGATGGAAGGTAATAGTCACGACTCTGCTTCCCTCTTTCTTCATATATAACGAGTTTGTTGGGATGAATTTTCGCAAAAAGGAGGCGAAGAATCCTACTCAAAACTCCAACTTGTTTCGACTCTCCTCCCTTCCTTACCCCCCCCCCCTCCCTTTCTCCCTGGCACTAGTCGACAGAGAAGGATAAGGCCGATGATATACTTATATTTCAGATTTAGTCACCCACTGTATAATTATAAGTAAATAAAATAAATCTTCTCATGTTTCTAGAAAGAAAGTTATTCATTACCCTTGTGTGTCCATGCAAAGGTGAGGTTTATTTCACCTACAATACCTACGTATTATCATCTCCCACATATAAAAATGGAATCTTTCTATAAATTGTTCTTGCCCTATACACACTGACACCATTGCACTATTCATAACTAGCAACAAAAGAAACTGAAAAGAAGACAGACACTGAATGGGCCGTGGAGATTATTACACATTGGTCGGGTCACAGAATAAGAAAGGTTGGGAACCACTGAGTTAAGGTGATGAAGCGTTATTCAACATTTCATATACTTAAAATTAAAGTGTTCAGTGTTTTGCAACACCCAGCTTTCACTAAGGCAAATCATGAGGTGAGATACAACCTTTTCTCTGACTCGACTTCTTACTCTAAAATTCATGTAAGACAAACAAAACACGCTCAGCCTTAACACATCCATTTACGGGAATATTCCCCTTCATATAGAAAACAAAGGAATACAAAATTTCAGTTACAAAAATATGTATTGATATAATACAACTCGTTTTGAAAAGGATATGAAATAAAATATAGAAGCAGTTAAAAGTAAAACTAGACAATAAATAATATAAGAAAATAAACAGAAAACAAAACGAAATAAGAATAATCATGGCAAATCATTACATATAAAACCAATAGTCAATCCTCTAAAATCATAAAAAAACAACCAAAATATCACAGAACATAACATATGGTGGAAAATATACACTACATGGCTAAAATTGAAAACGGGGAAATTTGCCAAAAACAAACAAACAAATAGACAGACAGCTTTGACTGCCTTGCCAATCAAAAAAATAAAATGTAAAAACGGCAAAATTTAACAAAGAAATCAAATTAGAAATAACAAATAAGAAGACACTCTTCTAAAAGATCCGATGATAACAATTAAAAGGGAAAAGGTGATCACGATTATAAAAGAAAATAAGAAATTACTTTAAGATGCACAGTAATTCAATGTAATGTCGACCCAATAGCCAGGATTGGGGCAGTATGTAGGGTCAGGAAGTGCTACACTGAGGTAAAAGGAGCAGGAGCAAAGCTTATAACAAAGGAAAGGGAATAGAAAAGGAAAAGAAAGAAAGAAAGAAGAACCAATCACTAGATAGCCATAGAGGTTTAGGTCTAGGCAGTTTGATAGTGATAAAGGAGTAAAAAACATTATATGACAAAAGAATGGGAGGGATGAACATCTGAAGTGACATAAGAAAAAGAATGGATGCTAGGCTAGGCTAGGAAGGAGAAACAAAGCCTACAGAAACTTTAGAAGAAGGAAAATTCAGAACAGGTGCTTATCTGGAGCCTAAAAGAGGAGGAAAAGGTAAAAAAAAATAAAAAAATCATACACAAGCTAGGAGAAGGAGAGGAAATAAACAGAAGCTAGGGACGGGAAGGAAAAAACTCAGAAGCTAGGAGAGGGAAAGAAAAAGAAACTAAAGCAAGGAGAGGAAAAGGAAAAGACACAGAGCTCAGGAGAGGGAAAGGGAGAGACACAGAAGTTGGAAGCAGAAAGTATATATATATATATATATATATATATATATATATATATATATATATATATATATATATATATATATATATATATATATATATGCGTGTGTGTGTGTGTGTGTGTGTGTGTGTGTGTGTGTGTGTGTGTGTGTGTGTGTGTGTGTGTGTGTGTGTGTGTGTGTGTGTGTGTGTGTGTGTTCATCTTTCATAAATGCTCCTCAGTATTTCTGAATTGATCTGCCAACTCCATTTCCCCCGAGTGTCCACGGAGTGTGTGCGTAAAACGTGGCTACCATTACTCATGTATACGATAGGCAATTGTCTTTGAACCAAGTTTGCAAGTTGCTCTCCTTTTAGTGGGTCGTGCGGTACGACACTTTCAGCACCGGTTCTGCAGCTGCGATTTCATACCTACAGTAGGCCAGGGTCGAGGCCTGGTCAGGGAAGGTAAGTTATATATACATGTGTGTGTGTGTGTATATATATAGATAGATAGATAGATAGATAGATAGATAGATAGATAGATAGATAGATAGATAGATAGATAGATAGATAGATAGATAGATAGATATATAGATAGATAGATAGATATATGTATGTATGTATGTATATATATATATATATATATATATATATATATATACATATATATATATACATATATATATATATATATATATATATATATATATATATATATATATATATATATATATATATATATATATATATATATATATATATATATATATATATATATATATATATATATATATATATATATATATATATATAATTACACATAGGCTTTTAGATATACATGTACACTCTTGCTACACATGCAGAGCCCTCTGTGCAATGTATGGTATCATACAAATCTATTATCAATCGCCATTACCATCCTTATTGATATCATTATCATGCCATTATCACCACCAGCATCTTCATACTATTATTACTTCGTTGTCATTATTATCGTTATTATTCCTCTTAGCTCCACCATGTAATTCTGTTGCGCTTCGCCCGTCCACTCGCACGCTATGCTTCCCTGCGTCGCCTGAATTCACGTTTCGGAGAATCCTCCTCTGACTACACTACCTTTAGGTCGACCATTTTCGTCGTTATGTTATTATGATCATTGTTATTATAATTATGGTTATTGTTATTGTTGTTGTTATTGTCATCGTCGCTCTTATTATTTCTGCTATCATTACGAATGTTATTATCATTATTAGCATCATTATCATTATTATTATTCTTCGAGTCAAGTACACAGCACCAAAGTTGCTACACCATCATTTTCTGCGCATTCATCTTTTTACGGCTATCGAAGGGGGAAAGTAGGAGAAGAAAGGGGGGAGAAGAGGGAGAAAAAATGGGGGAGAGGGAGAAAGTGAGAGGAAGAGGGCGTAAAAAGAAAGGGGAGATGGTGCAGCAAAAAAAGAGGAGAAAAGGACGCGACTTACTCAGGAAAAAGGGATGGGTAAGGGGGAAGGAATGGTGAACGGAGAGGGAGAGTAGAGATAGAATGGGGATGGGAAAGGGAGGGGATAAGGGAGCGAAGGTGGGAGGATTAAGCAGAAGGAGGAGGGAATTGGGAGGAGGAAGAGGAAGGACTTACAGTGAGAGGGGAAATTCAACGAAGGTTTGAGACTTTACCATTTTATTCCTATGAATATTTCCGGTGCCTCTTTCACCTTTGTCATCACTGATATCAGCATACGCATTATCATCCTTGGCACATTATCGTTATCAACATCACTGTCATCGTTATTATCATTGTCACACTTTACTCGAGAATTAGTTATATTCTGAGCGTTTATTTATGGAATTTATTGTATATTTACTACTTTACTCGAGGAATTAATATTTTCATTTGCAATTCCTTATCACATTATTTCATGAGATCATGATGGAGTGCATGTATCACTTTTCCACTTAATTATTGCGATTGTAATACTACTTGCTTGTCTACTCACAATTCAAGGTCTGTACTATTACTTTTTCAAGTTTTATTCTCGTCTATTGAGAAGGGAAACTGCGAGCCACTGATGGAAAAACAAATGGACACATAAAATGCATGGAATAACTTCACTTATTATTTATTATCTACTTAGCACACAATACATAATTAAATGAATGATGCCCTACACATTCACCCCACTCACTCACCTTCCGCATTACATGTTAATCCTAACACAAATCATGGCGCAACACTTCAATATCACAGTCATTTCAAGTCATTTCACCGTCATTTCACTGTCCTCACTCACGTTGGTTGATTTTAGTCTTCTCTATTCAGCACTTAAATGTAATTCATAGCAGGTTTGAGTTAAGAAGAATTAGCACTTTGATTTCGTATATAAAGCACTTCTGAAATGAATTTCTTTCTTAAGAATTAGCGGTAAAACAAAGGTCGAGAGCGCGTCCTTTTCAGCCGGTGGTGAACAGCGATCTCCTCATCTCACTGCTTGTTAGGCCTAAGACGCCCGTGACAACCAACTCCAGCCTTGCTAATTTCCCACGCGCGAGAATATTTGCGCAAGCGAACAAGCACAACCACCACCTACTCTTCCATTCGGCAGTCACGCCTCTCATTCGCTTGTGTTTATACTTCGGTATATAGAAGAATTATATTTATCTATATACGGTCGCGTTAACTGAAATTATCGTGACAATCATCAGAACAGTACAACTTAAATGCTATCACTAGCACCTCATATCTGACTAAACTTTTCTTTCGAAGTGTAATTACTATCAGTCCAAATCATCCTCTTGCTAATCTCTTTGTTAATATCATCATTATAGCCTAATGATGACGACAGCGATGTTCGGAAGGCGAAACTGAACTACAGTGGAGATGCAATACATACAAACACCTGTGGATGTACACAACACTTGTGGCTTTGTGTTACCACTTTTTCCTCCTTTTCATTTTTATTCACCATTCAGTATGGCATCCATACGAATGTAAAAAATAAAGGATAAAACATAGTATCGTCGAATTACACGCTGTCCCCTTGCGTGTGCTCATCTTCGTTATTTCCTCGCATTGTTTGCTGCTTGGGCTGATTGCCAGTGTTGGCCGATAAACCTGTGGTCGGTTTTTCCTCAGGTGTCAGGCTATTATTGGTTCTAGCCTTTCATGCGCTGTAGTTCAACACCCTACAACAACTGCACTCACTTATCGATTCTTTTATCCAACTATAATGTCAGGCAGGTGAACAAACTCTCCTGTAAATTGGGCTTAATTCGCCATCTCATAAACGTTTACCTTCATAGGGCATCATCCTTAAAGTCCGTATGAGGTCATACAATGAGGGTATTTTATTATAAACCGTAATTCAGAGAAGGAAACGGACGCCAACAACGCCAACGCCTTCAGCAGATTTAGTTACGAACATTACTGTTGTCACTGCACACATGAGCTTCTAAAAACAAGTGTGGATTATCAGATCACGCAGACAGAATCACAAAAGGAGAAGGAAAAACGAAAGGAATAAATACATACACAGAGATATTCAAATATAGTCATAAATCGATGCATAGTATC
>NC_091563.1:43505953-43508453 GCF_042767895.1 Penaeus vannamei | reverse complement strand
ATAGACTGGTTCCAAAACACAGGCTAGAGCCAGCAAGGGCTTTCGCCAGGCATAGTCCGGATTCCAGATTTAAAGTTATAATCATCTCTCACACAAATATTTTGGTACCAAATTTAACAAGTGTTCGACATAGCCTAGAATCACATGGAGGATTATCAGTTAGTGATCAAACACAGATTTAGATATGTGTCAGAACCAAACAGTAACGAGTTTGTTAGGCAAGATATTACTTAGACAAAAATTTGTTTGTTTGAGGCCAGATAAATACTTAACCCTTTCATTATTCTTTGCACATAGACATGATCACAAAAGCTTGGATTAAAAACTCTTTTCCCACTGTTGGAGTCATCACGAATAGATTCCAGTCCAAATGCGATTCCAGCCACGAAAGGTTTCCAGCCATGATTTTGTTTGTTTGTTTTTCCACATATTATAGAAAGACCAGTTCATGAGAGAGTTCCAGCCACTGTCTGCGCAGTAAGAATTGTGATGAATAGTACCAAACCTAATGTTATTCGGAGACACTAGTAGTCCGGACGCAAAGAGAAACAGAATAAGAATAGAATCAAAGGGAGAAATGAAAGGTACGGTATGGTGTTAGGTACAAGGCTTGCAGACACCACGTCCATTCATAAACTTTTCATCTACACGATAGATAATTCCAACAATTTTTGTTCTTTAACCGGTTTTGTCTGACACTTAGCTGTTATGATTGATGTTTGTTCTATAGCGACTGCATATGCAAGGTTCTACTAAAGGGAATTTTCCTCTATGGTTTAGAGACACTGCAAGGCATCAGACACTGTGACACCTTCGCTCTAGACTATGCTTGGCTCCAGACATCGCGTGGCTATAGAAACTGACACTGTATAGTTCTATGTCCTGGTAGGTTCCAGATACTACATGTTCCAGACACTGCATGGCTTCAGACACTGCATGGCTCCAGGCACTGCATGACTTCAGACACTGCATGATTCCAGATAATGAATGGCTTCAGACACTGCATGACACCAGGGACTGCATGGCACCATGCACTGGTTAACTTCAGAAACTATAAAGGTTCCAAGATACTGGTACTCTTGAGGCTCTCTGTTGTGGCAGTGAGGCATGACTGTTGGCATGACTTCCGTCCCGCGCGGCCGGCGGACAGGCGAGTCTGGGGCAAGCTCCTGCGCTCTCCGGCGGGCCTCGGCGCCTTCGATTCCGGTCCTTCAGGAAGGGAACGGAAGGGCGCTCGGACGAGAAGTCTCTGTCGGACTTGGAGTTTATCACCGGAAGAGATAACTGCTTTTTCTCGAAAATTTGATATATGAAACAGTTTCTTTCATTTAAAAAAAACGAGAATTGGCATAGGAAAGTGTCTGGATAAGTCTCATCCATTTGGAGAAAGTATCTTCGAAATCAGAAAGAGAAAGAGAGAGAGAGAGAGTGAAAGCAAGACCAAAGAAAATGTAAGACCTTATTGATACAAAATACGTATATAAAAATACAAAATAGATGAGGAATGAGGCATTCGCCCACAACACGAACCACTGAACCTCTCGGCGTGCAAAAAATGGAGCCTCAGTCTTGGAGAAAGAAAGGGGTTCTTCTGGCTCGAAGACTCCAATGTCAGTCGAGTTGGAACAGCGTAGAGACGATATAGAACCACAGGCACCATCTGGAGACATGAAACCAGTCAGAACCAGAGAGAGAGACCGAACCAGCTTGAACCATAAGAGGGATTGGATCTTATTGTTTCTTTTTAACCCATGAGGAACAACGTGACACTCTTTGGACCTACAAAGACGGATCGAGACAACTAGAACAAACCAGCGGAGCGGAAAGGGAAATAGACATTTCGGAAAGGTCAGAGGAGAGAGAGAGAGTGAAAGAAAGAAATTGGAGCCAGGATGAACAGAGCCTCTAGCCAATCCCGTTTCATGAAGCTACGACGAAGAGAGAGGAACATGAACCCCGCCCCGCCCCAAACCACACTTTCTTTAGTCTTGCTTCTTGAAATCAGTCGGGACAATAAGGTCTAGATGATGAAAATGGCCAAGCAGAACCATTAGATCAGTGGATCTACAAGAGCAACGGACATCGGAACATCAGAAAAAAAGAACTGTGGTTCTCGGTCTGGTGTGGTTGGAGGGGGGGTGAGGAGTGGAGAAAATGGAGGGGAGAAGGGGGTGAGGGTACACTTTACCCCTCATTAAAAAACATAAAGATAGTAAGGCAACGTGGATACAAGTGTGTCCATGGTGTATGCATCAACGTGGGGGCAGAGGCACGCTTGTATGTGTATGTAGACGCAGACGTATGCAGAACCACCTTCCTTGGCATGAGCTCAGACCCTGCCACTTCAGGCTCGACTCGGAGCGAGCAATGCTAAACCAATTCGACCACACGAATCAACAAAATTTTCTACTGCTCACCCTGTGTCATACTTAGAGTGGCAGTGGGTCGAGACTGTCAGGGAGGGAAGTGATGGATGCATTGCTGGATTTCCCGTCTTTTG
>NC_091563.1:43473453-43478453 GCF_042767895.1 Penaeus vannamei | reverse complement strand
ATGTGCGCTCGGATAAGATGGAGGCGGAATAAGGCGCGCTTATACGGGCTTTTATTTTAAGGAGGTGTAAGCGATTTCGATCTTAGTGAGAAGGACTCTCAAGAGCCATTTTACCCGCTTTCAAGAATCCTCCTCAGATAATTGCTGAAACAAAAACACGAACTCTTAAAAGTGCTTCACAAGTCGTTGAGAACTCGGAGCGGAAGTTGGACGGCGGCGCAAAATCTGACGGATTGAGGTTGGGGAAGGGGAAGGGGGGGCGAATGGGGAGGAGGGAGGGGCAGAAGGAGGGAAGTGGTAGGGAAAAGGGCGAGGAAGGAGGCAGAAGGAGGGACATGTTTGAGAAATGGGAAGAAAAAGAGTGAAAACGCTTGAAGGAGGAAGGGAAAAGGAGGAAGGTGCAAGAAAGACCAGAGAGGGAAATATAGTTTGAATGGCCAAAGAGAGGAAAGATAAGAAAGGGATGACGAATAAGGAGAAAGGAAGGCAATAAGAAAGTGCCGAGATACTGGGGAAATCAGAAGGTTAAGACGACAGCGCTAAGATTCTTTCCTTTCACGACCGGCGTTACCTTTGGGCAAAGTCTAGCAAGGAGCCGTCTGAGTCTTCGTCGACTTCATGTTGCAATATACTGCTCCATTCACAAACCCTCTGCAGTAAATCCCTGTACGTTCATATGTCAATATTTCTTTCTTTTTAAGTATTACATAATGTGTGTTTGTGTATGTATGTGTTGTGTGAGTGTGTTTGTGTGTATGTAACTATATTAATATCTGTAGTGAGTGTAGTGTGATTAGAAAACAAACTTTTTTAACCAAATCGTGGGTTTAATTTGATAAAGATGAAATTCATACAGAAATGAACCATTTCCTGTTATCCTCATTCGGTCACATGTTATTGACAATTAATTCTTTATTAATGAATATCCCTGATCCACAATCCAGATAGCAGCCGACATGAATAATGCTCTTTCGCAAGTTGCAATGAGGAAATCAGTCTATATAAAGGCACCAGAAAGGATTATTTTTCCGTGGTAAAGAACGGGAAATAGATGAAGGGAAGGAGAGAGAGAGAGAAAGAATGCAAAAAGAAGATATTATATTGATGTTATATATTGGTATATATAGATACATACGTATATATACCTATGTATATCTATACATACATACATATGTATATATACATAAATACATACATACATACATATATATATATATATATATATATATATATATATATATATATATATATATATATATATATATATATATATATATATATATTATATAAATATATATATATATATATATATATATATATATATATACATACATATATAGAGATATATATATGTGTGTGTGTGTGTGTGTGTGTGTGTGTGTGTGTGTGTGTGTGTGTGTGTGTGTGTGTGTGTGTGAAATGTGTGTGTGTGTGTGTGTGTGTGTGTGTGTGTGTGTGTGTGTGAGAGAGAGAGAGAGAGAGAGAGAGAGAGAGAGAGAGAGAAAAAAACACATGTTTAAGTAAAACCTTTGCGTAAAGAATAAGCGGACGAAGTGCAGTAAGCTCGACCCCCAGATCCCGCGCCCCGGAAGGGCCAAGAGAAAGCCAAAACCGGAAGTTGGCAAGTATTGCAAGCAGCTGCAAGAAGCGCGCTTATCAAGGACCAAATCAGTCAAACCTTTGTATTCCCCTCATTTTTCTTTTATCTATTGGGTTAATTTGTTTTCCTGTATATTGTAGCTGGATGGAAAATTGACAAAAATTATGGCTGTTGTTATATTTCTGCTGTGGTTATATTCTCTATCAATATAATTAAAATCAAATCTTGATTTTATACTATCAACATCACGGTTATCATATCATTATCATTATCATCGTTATGACCATATGATCGTTATACATCAGAACTGTTATCATTATCTCTTCGGCATCAATGACCCAGTCTCCCAAACGAACAAATCTTTCATTGGCTCTTTCACACTCAGTCCCTCCCCCTCCCCCTCCCCCCACCCCTCTCCACGCCCCGCCCCTCATTAGATCAGATGAATATTGCCTATTGATTGTTATCGCTCGTGTCCTTTGGCGAAGGCGGCTTTCTGTTTGGACGCGGCGCCGGGACGCCACACACACACACACACACACACACACACACACACACACACACACACACACACACACACACACACACACACACATATATATATATATATATATATATATATATATATATATATATATATATATATGTATATGTATATATATATATATATATATATATATATATATATATGTATGTATGTATGTATGTATGTATGTATGTATGTATGTATGTATATATATATAACAGAGAGAGAGAGAGAGACGATACACACAAAAAAATACAAAATTAACAAATCGATGAGTAACCAAATGAAAAAAAACAAAATTTGAGCAGATAAGTAATGAAATGCCAGTCAATGTGACCTTTGCAACATCTTCTAGGCAGCTTTTGGCTCGACCCACGAACGAGCCTCAGTGCCCTCTCCTCCGCGGAAATCATTACTCGCTTCTTCTCACAACGTAGAGTAATTCCTTCTTCGTAACGAGCCTCTATCTCTCCCCATCTTTAGGAACTAATAAGTGTAACATTACTTAATCAAAGTAATACTATCCGACGTTTGATAAAGTAGAATACGTGACATCTTGCTCTCACGGTAACTTCCGGTAATATGACAGATTTCTATCGTCTTTTTCGGATCTTAAAGACTTTTTCCTTCCCACAAAAAAAGGGCAGAAGGGAATATTATTGTTTTACGATTGCAAAGATAGAAAAAAAAATATGAGGATTATGAACATTAATGGTTAGGATGATTAGTGCTGATAATAATCATTATGATGATGGTAACAGTAATGATGATAATAACAATGATAATGATTAAGTACCACTGACAAGAAAGAAAACATTGATAACAATATTGACAATACTAATAATGATGATTATAATTATATTTATCATTATCGTTATCATTATCATAATATCAATTATCATTGATATTATTGTTATCATTAGTATTGTTATCATTAGGATTACGATTACTATTTATATCATTATCATTATTATAATGATAATGATAATAACAATAGCAATAACAACAACAGCAACAACGACAATAATAATAATGATAATAACAATGATGACAATAATAATAATGATAATAATAATGATAGTAATGGTGATAATAATAACAATAATCAAAATAATGATAATGTCAATAATAGTAATAACAATTATGATAATGATAATGATATTAAAATGATAATGATGACAACAACAACAAAAGTAATAATAATAACAATGATGATACAAAAAAAATAATACTAATACAAATAATAATGGTAATAACAATGATAATGATAATAAATAACCATAATAGTAACGATAATCGTTAATAATTGAATAAGAATGAAAATGATAAAAATATGATTATAACGGCAACAATATTGTTACTACTACTACTACTACTAATGAAAATAATAACAATGATAATGATAATAGTAACGTTAATGATTAAAATGATGATATAATAATAATCATAAAAATGTTCATAACAATAATGATAATAATGATAATGATAATGATGATACTGATAACGAATAGTAAAAATAGTAAAAACAAAACTCTACGGCGGCCACACGCCAGGTTTCGTTACCTCGGCGCTGATTCTAAGGTCTGCGCTTTGGCTCCATCATTTGTACCTCAAGAATCAAACTGACGTTCCCTGATCTCTCTAACTCTCTGCCTCCACCTCTTCGCCATGTTTTTTAAGCACAGCTCTACCAGATTCTGAAATCATAACTAGAATGAAACTTAAGACCAAGGTTCACACACGAGGTTCACACACGAGGTTCACACTCGAGGATTCACACACGAGGTTTACACACAAGGTTCACACACGAGGTTCACACACGAGGTTCACACACGAGGTTCACACTCGAGGATTCACACACGAGGTTTACACACGAGGTTCACACACGAGGTTCACACACGAGGTTCACACACGAGGTTCACACTCGAGGATTCACACACGAGGTTCACACACGAGGTTCACACACGAGGTTCACACTCGAGGATTCACACACGAGGTTCACACACGAGGTTCACACTCGAGGATTCACACACGAGGTTTACACACGAGGTTCACACACGAGGTTCACACACGAGGTTCACACACGAGGTTCACACTCGAGGATTCACACACGAGGTTTACACACGAGGTTCACACACGAGGTTCACACACTTTAGGTTTTTCACAACACTATTCAATTCACTGAGGATTCACACACATGAGGTTTACAACACTGAGGTTCACAACATCATGGTCTGGTCACACACGAGGTTCATGACACACGAGTGTTCACACCTCCTCAGAGGATTCACATCAATGGAGGTTCACACATCGAGGTTCACACACTGAGGTTTCCACCTGAGGGGATTCACACAATGATGTCCCACACACATTGAGTTCCACAACATTATACCTCACACACTGAGATTCACACTCGAGGATTCACACTCTGATGATCCGCTTCACAAACACCAACCTGAACCTGACGCCCGTACTTTTTTGGTCCTGTCCTCAAAAGTGCTCGCCTGTAAGTGCAAGGCTCATTGGGATGTACAGACCTGCGAGGGAGGAGGGGAGACAGGCGGGGAGGCTTTGGGGCCCATTGCCACATGGTGTGCATTGTGTGTGTGTAGATTTGTGTGTGTGTGTGTGTGTATTTGTGCGTGTGTGTGTGTATATGTGTGTGTATACATATATGTGTGTGTGTATACATATCTGTGTGTGTGTGTGTATACATATCTCTGTGTGTGTGCATATATATATAATATATATATATATATATATATATATATATATATATATATATATATATATATATATATATATATATATATATATATATATATATATATATACATATACACATATATATATATACTCTCTTCCTCTTTTCCC
>NC_091563.1:43471524-43472953 GCF_042767895.1 Penaeus vannamei | reverse complement strand
TATATATATATATATATATATATATATATATATATATATACACACACCATCTGTACGCATGATATTATGATTCCCTTGCACCCCCTCCCCCCGCCCCCTCCCGATGAACCCAGTCAGAAAGAGAGCAACACTCGTGAGCGCGGGTTGAGTGGGGTTGAGTGGGGTTGAGTGCGAGTGCGAGGAGGAAGAGCGGCTCGCGCGGGGGTTTGTACTATTGACGTGGATGGATCAATGGGCGCCTGTCACTGTTCGCCAGCGCGATCAGGGCATCGCGCCCGCCCGTGAGATCCAGCAGCCTCCCTCCTTCTCCCTCTCTGAATGCCCTCCTTATGGCAGGAATGGGAGGAGGTCCACGTATCCTCTTCCTGTCTGTGGAATCTCGTGTCTGTTCTAAGAGGAAAGAAAACAAAAAGTGCGAAAGAGGATCATCAATCCTTGTTTGATTAAAAGGAAAAAAAAATCCCAAACAGATAACCAAGACGAAAACGTGTCCTGAGCACGTCGTAGACCGCCTTTCATGTTCCTCCTTGTCTCGGTCTGTGCGTAAGTTTCACTAAGTTGCTCACCTCAACAACGCTCCCTTATTGCCCTTCCTCTCCTACCCTAATTCTTCAACCCCCCCCCCCCTCCGATCCCAACCCCGACGCCCCCTAACCACGCCCTGAAAGTAAAATGAAGCGGAAAAAAGACCATTGAATCCAGGTACAGAACGACGGCTTGCATAGTTTGCGTTGCGTATCTTGACAGCTCAACCTACAACTTCCCTGCACGCACGTAAGTCTCACCGAAGGTATAACTCACCCCGAAGCCACCCGCAAAAAGGTTAGGTTCCTCACGCCGTCTCAGACAAGATAGTGCGCCCTTTAAATCATTCTTGCAAAGCTACAAGTACCACACAAAGGTTCCCGAGGGAGATCTTGTGTATCCCGTGTCTCCAAGTTGCGCGTCGCCAGGAGACGCCGGCCACTTTCTTTCTCTTATATGTTTCCCTATTTTGCATAACGTAAATAGGTCGTTAAGCGACTGTTCTTGTAATTCTGTTAATTAATGCATTAACACCATAGACAGTTTTATCTTTATCTGGATAAGATATTTCTATTCCACACGATATACTTCCATTTTTCAATATAATATCGCTCCAATAATCAGACACCAAGCAGCTGTCAACATAATTGCTCTGCTAAAAGGAACATCCCTATCCCTCCAAACCTCGGACGCTGTAGGAGGCTAATGGATACATCTAAAGATGTTTACCTCCGTCCCCTCACTCCGCCCTTCCCGCCCTCCCACCGTTCGACGGGAAGAAGAGCGGGGAATTGAAACTGGGGTTGTGCCCCGTAGAGTTACCCAAAGCCTTTCCGCCTGCGTGCTCACCAGCTCTCTTTTTTTCTTCTGAAATCTAATCCGATAACGCCATAAAGTATGTGAG
>NC_091563.1:43459024-43461524 GCF_042767895.1 Penaeus vannamei | reverse complement strand
ATACTTTTAAGAGCAGACGTCATGTGCCAAGGGAAACTGACCTCATAACGTGTTTTGCATAAGGTTTAGCTGTACTTTTTTTTCTTTTATTTATTTATTATATATATATATATATATATATATATATATTTTTTTAGGGGGGGGGGTTATTCACGCCTACCTTTTCCGCTTAGAAAGTTTTTCTCTCTCTGTATATCTGTCACACTCTTCTCTCTATCTATCTATCTATCTATCCATCTATCCATCCATCTATCTATCTATCTATTTATCTATCTATCTATCTATCTATCTATCTATCTATCCATCTATCTTTATCTGTCTATCTATCCATCTATCTTTATCTGTCTATCTATCCATCTACCTTTATCTGTCTATCTATCTACCTTTATGTATTTATCTTTATCTATCTATCTGCTTATCAATCTACCAGTCTATCTCTCTGTACTTCGCCATATCTCATTACGTATCACTTAGTCTCTCTCCCTCTCTCTCTCGACCCCCACCCCCACCCCCTCCTCCCGACCCCCACCCCCACTTCCCTGACCTCTTCCTCCTTCATCAAGCTGATACTTCTCGCCGGCGCCCCCTGGAAGCCCCTCCCACCTCCCTGACCCCCACCCCCCACCTCCCGGCCCTCTTCCTCCTCCCCTAAAGACCTTCATCAAGCTGATACTTCTCGCCGGCGCCCCTCCACCCCCCACTCACCCCCACCTCCACCCTACCTCCCTGACCTCTTCCTCCTCCACCAAAGACCTTCATCAAGCTGATACTTCTCGCCGGCGCCCCCTGGAAGCCCCCCCACCCCCACCCCACCTCCCACCCTCACCCTCACCCCCACCTCCCTGACCTCTTCCTCCTCCACCAAAGACCTTCATCAAGCTGATACTTCTCGCCGGCGCCCCTGAAACCACTCCCCCCACCCCCCCACCCCCACCCCCCACCCCTCCCGGCCCTCCTCCTCCTCCACCAAAGACCTTCATCAAGCTGATACTTCTCGCCGGCGCCCCCCACCCCCCACTCACCCCACGCAACCCCACCCACCCCCACCCCCACCCCCCACCTCCTCCCCCCCCACCACCTCACCCCCACCCCCACCCCCCACCCCCCATCCCCCGCGCGCGAGAGGAACCTATTTCGAGAGCGCTCCTCCGACCGCGGCCGCAGGAGCCACCTCTCCTCCGAGTCGCCCGCGAGAGATTAACTTTATACAATTGCCTCCAAAGCCTCGCGATCGCCGTATAAAATCCGAGATCAAATCGAGTCGAACGCAAGACAAATAGATCAGCGGCTAATTGCTTTTTTCTTGTTGTTGTTGTTGTTTTTATTGCGATGCGCGGTCGTAAATAATAGCTTTGGAAAAGGATTAAGCACCTCGGACGATGAATGAGAATCTAGATCTGTGATGAAGCGAGTTATTCATGCTTCTAATATACTGCCAATGTGTCTTTCTTCTTCTTCTTCTTCTTCTTCTTCGTCTTTTGCTTCTTCTTTTTCAGTTATATCTTGTTTACTTATATCCTTTCTTCCTGCTACTTCTACTTCCGTTTATTTCATTTTACCCTTTTCCATATTTTCCTTCTTTTTTATCTTCCTCTTCCTTTTTCTTCTCTATCTTCTTCTTAATTTTTTCTTCCATCTCTCTCTTCTTCTTTTATATTCCTCCTCTTTTTCTTCCTTCTTCTTCTTCTTCCCCCCTCTTCTTCTTTCTTCTTCTTCCATCTCCTTTTCCTTCTTCCACCCCTTTCTTCTTCTTCTTCTTCCTTCTTTCTACGTCTTTTTCCATCTCCCTTTCTTCTTTAACCTCCCTCTTCTTCTTTTCTAGTCGTTTCCTCCCCTCCCCCCTCGCCCCCTCGTCCCCCATCTTCTTCTTTCTTCTTCTTCCATCTCCTTTTCCTTCTTCCACCCCCTTCTTCTTCTTTCTTTCTTCGTCTTTTTCCATCTCCCTTTCCTGTTTAACCTCCCTCTTCTTCTTTTCGAGTCGTTTCCTCCCCCCACTACCCCCACCCCTCCCCCTCCCCCCCTCGCGTGCCAAGGGGTGCTGGAGCAACGCGATCGGGATTTAAAGCTCACTTTCGGACGAGGCTTAAAAATCGCCCGTCGGGGGGGCGTCGGGGGTTCCCCGCGTGGAATGGCCCCGGGCACAGGGGCGGCGATGCCCTCCGGTGTGTGCAAAAAGGCCAGTGAAAATAGTGATAGTAGTTATCATGATGATATTTATATTAATTATGATGATGATGATGATGCTAAGGATAAGGATAAGGATAATAATTACAATTATTATTATTATTATTATTATTATTATTATTATTATTATTATAATGATAATAGTAGTGATTATCATCATTATCATATTCATATGATAATAATAATAATGATAATGATAATAATAATAGAAGTAGTAGTAATAAGGATAATAATAACAAAAATAATGATGATAACAATGGTAATGATAATGATGATAATAATGAAAAATAACAATTCAAACGATAAAAATAACAAA
>NC_091563.1:43429024-43449024 GCF_042767895.1 Penaeus vannamei | reverse complement strand
AACAGAAAATGAAATAACAAAAACATTAAAGATGCAATCCCTGTAGACTTCTTGGACATTCTATCCTTTCCATTCCTTCTTCCTAATCTTCTCCCTTCAGGTTTTTTCTTTCCCGTTGCCTTCCCTCCACACTCTTCTCTATCCCTCTTCCTCCATCCATTCCTCTCTTCTTTCTTTCCTCCCCCCTTCCACTTCCCTTCTCCCTACTTCTCTTCTGTAATTCTCCCTATTCTCTTTCCCCTCTTTCTCCCTCCCTTCACCCATTCTATCCCCCTTTTCCCTCTATTCCTCCGTATCCTTTCTCCTCTCCTCCCCCCCCCCCTTTCCATTCCCACGCCCTGAAATGACTTTATAACTTTAAGTTCATGAGCATCGCTTCCACGTTCACATCTAAGTTTTCAATTTACATTTTAAACAAAGGGCTTTCGTCTGACAGCGAAATATAAAGCAAAATAAAAAATAGGAAAAGTAACAACAACAAAAATAAATAGGACGCTAAAATAGCAGTAGTTTGGATTCCCTCTCTCCCCTCCTTCTCCTCCCCCCCCCCCTCCCCTCTCTTCCCTTTACTCCCTACGCCCGTCAGCCTCCCCAACACCTCCCCAACCTCTGTCCTAAGCCTTGCCCCCCCACCCCCCACCAACTCCCCACTCCCGGCCCACTATGAGTCATGACTTTGCAGTCCGTGGCGCGAGGACCACGAGTGACCAAGGGAAGGGCTTCGGGTCGGGACTCGTACAGCTACAGGTATGATGTAACAACCTCTTCGTGTGGGAGGAGTTAGAGAAGGTATATGCAACCCTTTCGGGAATTTTATCAAAGTCATAAAACCTTAATCATGATAATCGTGAGAGAATAGTACTAAATGAGAGAAATATCAGGATGTACCAGTAGCATACTTAAATCTATGAGAGAGAGAGAGAGTGAGCGCGTGTATGTATGTGCTTTATATATATATATATATATATATATATATATATATATATATATATATATATATATATATATATATATATATATATGTATATGTATATATAGATATTCCCTCACTTCCTCCACAACTCCCTTCTCCCTCCCCCTCTCTCCCTTTCATATATATATATATATATAATATATATATATATATATATATATATATATATATATATATATATATATATATATATACATATATATATATATATATATATATATATATATATATATATATATATATATATATATATATATATATATATATATATATATATATATATATATATATATATATATATATATATATATATATATATATATATATATATATATATATATATATATATATATATATATATATACCGCTTATACGTATGTGTACGTGATGAATATACACTCTATTGAACATTCCTACATACACCGTGAACATGCCTGTCCCCCACGGCCGAGCCGCAGGGGGCCAGCCAGAGCCTCGCGGCCCAAGAACTCACCTTGCGGAAGTCCCCTTGCACGACCATGCTGGGAGGGTCGCGGGCCCGCGATGGACCAGCCACCTGTCGCCGAGGGGAAGCAGCCAATTCTGCCCCGACTCCATTTGACCCCTCCTGCGGAAAAAGGGGAGATCGTTAGTGCTCTGGGAGTGGTGGTGTTCAAGGGAGTGAGTGTGCAGAGGAAAAGGGAGACGGTCTGACTGTCCTGAGGTTGGTGGCAGTAAGAAATGGATAGTAAACAGAGGTTCAGAGCCCTCTAAGGTTGTTTGCTGTTTAGAAGTAGTTAGTAATTAGAGAATGTATCTAAAGGTAATCGATGCTTAAAGATTATTATTCAATACTTAAAGATTGTTTGCAAATAGTTCAGCAGTAACATCTGCCATTTTAAGAGGAAAAAGATTATAAAGTACATTTTCATATGGCATTGTTGTTCTAATCAACATGACTGAATTTGTGATGATATGGTATTTATATGTAATAATAATCGGGCAATGTTATTATTCAATGGTTTTCATGGATGAATGACGATGCATCTGTAACTTGATAATGAGAAGATTATTTACGCTGTGAGACCAAAATTAACATGAACGAACTTGTCTAAAAAAAAATCAGACAAAACACAAAATAAAGTAGAATTGTCGATGAGAGCGGCACTAAGTTCTTGCAGTGCCATTGACAGTAGCAACGCAGAACGCCATTGCGACAGCTTCACCATAAACCTTAGTGCTGTTAAGTCACCATTACGGGATCTGCTTTAAAGTAAGCTTAGGCGTTCCTCGGCCTCCGGTGCCACGGCGAGGGAACCACCGAGCCGCGGCGTCGCAGCTGGAAGTCACCGAACTGCTGCCCTACAAAGCGGCTTCATCATAAGAATGTGCAATTGGACGAAATAGATATCTCATATATATCTATATATATATATGAGTTTATATATGTATATGTATATATATGTATATATAAATGTATATGGTAGAAAAAAAACACAATGCACAAACTATATTTAGTCTGTGCATTGTGGGTTTTTCTACCATAGTATCAACTCGGTATTGTGTTTTTCTAATCATATATGTATATATGTATGTATATCTATGTATATATATATATATATATATATATATATATATATATATATATATATATATATATATATATATATATACATGTATATGTACATCCATATAAATACATTCATAAGAGCGCATACGCAAATGCACGCATATGCAAACACATGCACACGAGCAAGCACATACAGACACACAACCACTTTACAAACAATAAAACAAGCAAACAAAACCACACACTAACACGCCCTAAGCACGCACGCACACGCACCCGTCCCCGCACACGCACGCACACGGGGCCGGGGAGATAGTACTAGAGTTGAACAGCAGGAAAGAGCACGCAAGAGCAGCTCACCTTCAACGTCATTTCGCCTGTACACCTGCATATGCTCCGCCGCCCAAAATTATTTGCATACATGAATACATGCATGTGTGTATGGAGAACTACGAACGCGCATACGGATGACCTGCGCGGCGCATAATGCATGGGACTACACTACGCTGGCGGATACAGTAGCTGGGTCGTTATGGTATAAGTATAAATACACGTTCTTTACCCCTTTTTATCTCACGAGGAACCGAAGTGGCGCTGTGGAGGCGAAGTGGTATTGACAACGTGAGGCTGATGGAGGCGGCGCGGCCTGGCTGAGGAGGAGCGCGTGTGTAGTGTAAAGTTGATGTTTCAGGTGTATGGGAGCGGGGAGGAGCGCGGGCGGAGGGGCGTGTGCGTGCGTGTGCGTGTGTTTACGGGTGTATGTGTGTCTGTTGTGCGCGTGTGTGTAGATACATAGATGTATGGACACATAGATAGGAATACAGGTAAATATATGCATGCATGCACATAAACTCCACCACACCACACGCACGCATACACACACGCACGCGCGCACACACACACACACACACACACACACACACACACACACACACATATATATATATATATATATATATATATATATATATATATATATATATATATATATATGAATATATATATACATATATATATATATATATATATATATATATATATATGTATGTAAACCACAGTTCCCTCCCTATGGGCGTCGGGCCCCGCGCGACCCCGCCCGATCCTCTCCCGAAGCGGCAGGCGGGCCTCGGAGCGACGACTTCCGGGGCCCTTAAGGCGGTTCCGGCGGCGAGGAACGAGGGCGCAGAAACGCAAGGCTTCAGCGCGGCGACTCCCTTCGCTCCCTTCGCCCGCCGCGGATGGCGCACGACAGCCGGGGAAAATTTGTTCTGTTTATAGTCCGAAGGAAGAGAGAGACTGGAGATTCATACGAAGGAACACGGGAAGAAGAAATAGAGGGAGAAACTGATAGAGAGAATTGATTAGGGGGAAGGGAGAGAATAAGTAAGAAGGAAAACGAGAGGAAGAGAGAGAGGGGGAGAGGAAGAGGAAAAGGAAAGAGAAATAGATGGAGAAAGGGATATCGAGGAATAGAGAGAGAAAGGGAGTTCCATAGAAAGAGAAAGTCAGAGACAGAGAGAGACATCAGAAACAAAAAGAGAAGAAGACGAAGATGAAATGGAAAGAGAAATATAGAAAGAAATATCGAGGGACAGAGAGAGAAAGAGAGATCCAGAGACAGAGAGAGAAAGAGATCCAGAGACAGAGAGAGAAAGAGAGATCCAGAGACAGAGAGAGAAAGAGATCCAGAGACAGAGGGAGAGAAAGAGACAGATATCAGAAGCAAAGAGAGAGAGAGAGAGAAAGACCCACAGGCACAGAGAGAGAGAGAGAGAGAGACCCACAGGCACAGAGAGAGAGAGAGAGACCCACAGGCACAGAGAGAGAGAGAGAGAGAGAGACCCACAGGCACAGAGAGAGAGAGAGAGACCCACAGGCACAGAGAGAGAGAGAGAGACCCACAGGCACAGAGAGAGAGAGAGAGACCCACAGGCACAGAGAGAGAGAGAGAGAGAGCGAGAGAAAGAGAGCGCACTGCCAGCCATTGAGTCCGCCCGATCCCTTTCCCCTCAACAGCTCGTTCTTCACCCATTTTAGAACGCAACCCTCGCGCCCATTTATTACCCGAACCCGCTGCTCTGTTTAACGCCCGTCGCCGAAGCGCAGGAATCCCTTAACACACTGCCCTGGCGATGCGATAAATCTATTTGGATTTTCGCTCTTTCCTTTCAGTCCCTCCTCGCCCCCCCCCCTCCCCAACCCTCATCTGTGCATCATTTCCTCTCTCTTATTCCCTCCGTCCGTCTCTCACTCTTTTCTCCCTCTCTTCATCCTTCCCTCTCTTCTTATTCCCTTCATCCTTCCTTCTCTCACTCCTTACTTCCCTCCCCGTCACCCTTTCTCTTCCTCGTTGTCTACTTCCTTCCCTTGACTTTTCCATCCCTTCCTCCCTTCCTTCCTTCCCTCCATTCATCCCTACCCCTCTCCTCCCTCCTACCTTCCTTTCCTCTCTCCTTGTCGATCACATTCTAAGGAAAAAATACAGAAAATTCAGAACCTTCGACAGACACAAACCCTTTAAGTAATCAATCAAAAGTGTATCTCATCTTCCCTCTCCCTTACCCCCTCCTCCCCCCTTTCCAATCCTTCTCTAGGCCTAGAGATGGTTCTAGAAATCTCCCTTCTACCTGTGCCCACCCCGTCCCTCCCCTCCCCCTTCCCCTACTGTAACTACCCCTGCCTCTCCCTTTGCTCCCCCATCTTCCCCACATATCTGTTCACCTCTTCCATCCCTCCCCAGCATCCTTTTACCCTTTTCCTCCCTCCCCAACCCCCTCCCCACCCTACATACACCCGGACATCCCCCCCCCCCTAGCATACATTCTCCAAAATTACAGGCACATAAACTTTCCCCAAATTGAAAAGGCTTATCCCAATCCTTAAACCTGAATTTCCGAACCCTTTCTCCCCCCCCCCCCCCCTTCACCCCACCATTCTCCCATCCCCCCCTTACCCTCCTCCCTTTACCTCGCCACCGTGAGTCATCAACCTTACATTGTAAACTATTGTATACCATTTTAAATCCCCAACCATCCCCTCCCCTCTCCCCTCCCCTTTCCACTCCCTTCTCCCCTCTCCCCTCCCCCTCCCCTAGCCCCCACTAACACTTCTTTCTTTCAACGCATATTCACAACTCTCAGCGTTTCTTTTATATATTTTTGAAAGCTCCCTTTTTCTCCTTTTTAAGGAAATTCTAAATCTGTCGCCAGCTTACAACAAAAGATTTCGGTATATGCAGAAAAGAAATGGATAAATTTGGCATCATGCACACAACATACAGTGATGAATGCGGGCTATATATACATGCACACATTATACACATGTGCGTACATAAATTCATAGTGAAAAAGACACAATATACCAACGAAAATGGACACAAACAGATAGAAACACGTATTAGAAAATAAGTATAGTTTAGGACACAAGTCGCTCGCCGTGAACGAGGCTTTGAAACCTGAACAACCCGTTCGAACGAGAATCGAAACATGTAAAAGGCTTTTGTCCATGACCGCGTATACAAGTTTCTCTCGCCATATCTTTATGAAACAAGAAAAAGCCTCGAAATCATCGTAGAGTAGAGTAACGGACCCTGAAGAAACGGTCGGGATAGATAAACAATTGAATAAATGAGGAAAACAAACATGGACGCGAATAAAAAAAAATCCCTCAATTTAAATCTCTCAGACCTCGCCAAGCTTTGCGTTGCGTTTGTTATGATCGCGTTCGCATAATGCGAGGGCGGTGAATACGAATCCGGACGAGTTCCCGGATGTGCCGTTTTCGTGGCGCGATTTGCTTCGGTCTCGCCGTTTCCGAAGCGGCTCGTTTTTTTCTGTCTTTCTTTCTTTTTTCATTCTATTTAATTTATTCATCATTTCTTAATTCTTGTTCGGAGCCGGGGTTGGAGTAGATAAAGTTTGCAAAGTGCAGTGAGAGAGCGTGTGCGGATGTGTAGAAAGTGGTGTAAAAGTGGAGGAAGCAGGTTGAAGGTGGAGAAAGGAGTGGAAAAGTGGATTTTGAAAAGTGATGCACAGATAGAAGTGGAGTGTAGATGAGAAGGCATTCATGTTCAAGTGGAAAAGAGGTTGCGGGGGCGTCGCAAGTGGAGCGCAGGTCAAAAAGCTAAGCTGATGAACTGGTGAATCGAGCAACGTGCAAGTGAAGCAAGCGATCCACCGGTGACGATGATCGTATACGGGTAAAAAATAATAATAATAATAAATAAATTAAATAAAATAAATAAATAAATAAATAGTGGAGTCAAGTGAAGTTTATTCCGTGACTTCTCCGTTTCACTTCCCGTCTGGCGTGCATCGGCGTGGATCCGTCCGCATGTGGAGGATTACCCGAACGCGAGCGGCGGAGACGGCGTCGGGAGGCAGCACCGGCTCCGAGGCCTCCGTTCCCCCGGGCGGCGCGCACGGCTGACACTCGCGACGCCGATCCCGCTAATTACCGCATTTCAGAAGCCGAGACGCGCTCTGCATAACGGCGGCGATGATCACCAATATCAATTCCGACGGCGAAGGTGAACCGGCTGGCAATCGCGGGTTTAAAGGCCCTTCGTCCTTTGCCCCGAAGCAGCGGGTCCTGGGCAGCCATCGCGGAGACCCGGGACAGACAAAGGTCTTAGACACATGGACAGGCACGCAGACAGACAGGTAGACAGTTCGTTTGGCCAGTTCTTAGCAGGCCAATATCCTGGGGAACTGTGTGTCGGGATGGGATGGGGGGGGGGGAGGGGGAGGGGGCCGACGACGGTGGAGGGGCATCGGGAGGGAGTGAAGGGAGGCCGAGTGGTGGGGGGAGGTAGGACAGGAGCTGGAGGTGGTTGGTTGGCGGGGGAGGGGGTGGGGGTTGGGGAGGGGTCGTGAGGTGGGGGAGCGACGGCGGGGAGGGAGGGGGTTGGCGGTGAATAGGAAGTGAGTGGGTCGGTAGGGGGGGGGGGGCAGTGGTGAAGTGGCAGGGGTAGGGGGCAGGATGAGGCGTCGCCCCCTGGCAGTGGTGTTCGGAAGAGAGCGTTGGCGAAGACAGGTCGGGGGGAAGGGGGAAGGGGGAAGGGGGGAGGGGTGGCGGAGATAAGGAGAGAGGGGAGAGAGATGGAAGGAGAGGCCGACGAGGAAAAGAGACAAGAAAAGAGTGAGAAGGAGGTTGGGAGAAAGAGATAAGAGTAAAAGGACGAAGAGCAGAGAAAGAGTATGAGAGATAAGAAAAAAAAGAGGGAGAGAAATGGGAATAAAGGAACGAAAAGCAGAGAGAGAGAGAGATAAAAAAAAAAAAAAATACTGGAGGAAGGAGTCTAGAGAGGATGGAAGAAGCAGAGAGAGGGAGAGGTCGAAGTGGATAAGTGATAAATAGAAAAAAGGTCAGAGAGGGAAACAGAGGAATAGGAGAGTCGCGAAGAGAGGAGAAGGAAAAAAAGAAAGAGATAAGAGTGAAAACGAAGTTCAAGAGTGAGAGAGCTATGAAGAGTGAGAAGGAGAGATCGAAGAGGACGAGAAGAGAAGAGAAAACATAGAAAGAAAAGAAAGTCCGAATAAAAGAAGAGAATCAGAAGTAAGAGAGAGAGAAAAAAAAAAGAAACGAGAAGGAAATATAAAGGATGGCGTGAGGGAGACAATTAAGAAAAGAGAAACAGCGAGACTACGATAGAAGAAAGAGAGAGAAAGAGGAAGGAGAAGAGGAGAGAAGATATGAGGAGGAGGAGGAAGAAGGGAAGGAAAATGAGAAGCAAGAGGAGAATATTGTGGCGCCGGACTTCTTTCCCTGAATTTCAATTGTGGGATTTTATCATTTATCTTTCTATTTCTTTTTCTATTTATCTGGATTTCTGTCTATATAGATCTATCCATCTTATTGTCTATACAATCTATCTGTCTGTCTATTCATTTATCTTTCTTTTTCTTTTTCTATTTATCTGGATTTCTGTCTATATAGATCTATCCATCTTATTGTCTATCTGTTTATCTGTCTGTGTATATACATAAATACATGAATATGGCTAAAGAGACATATTGATGAATATAGATGAATATATCATCAGATCAATATATTCATAAAAAAAAAAAAAAGATTCATACGTAAGAATATATCAATAAAAATAAAGAAAATCAGATGATAAAAAACAAACGTAAACACAACTACAAACATGTGTGCACAATCACGCACAAACAAAACTGAACAACAACAAAAAATAGAAATAAAGCAAAATAAATAGATAAATAAAAAAAAAAAAAAACAGGAAACTCCTTGCCACCACCGCAGCCTCCACCGTCTGCCACCCCCCACCCCCCACCCCCCTCCTCACCCCCGCTACCCCCCCTCTCCCTCCTCACCCCCGCTACCCCCCCTCACCTACCTCCCCCCCTCCTCACCTCCCCCCCTCACCCCCCCCCCCCTCGAGATCCCATCGCTCGTCTAATGTTGGAGATAAAATTTAACTCATTCCTCCACATCCGCCGGCGTCCCTGTCCTTCGGTGCTGGGAGTTTACGCTACGCTGTTCTGAACATCGTTGAACTTTGACCTATGATGCAACGTGCATGAAAACGCACGCACACACACGCACACACACACGCACACGAACCCTTATTTGCATACGTAAGTGCTTGCGGGTACGTTGATGCAGGTGTATGTGTTTACTGCAAGGGCGTGTTTGTGTCTCCGGATGCATATACGTACACAAGAGATATGTAAACGCTTCTACATAGACACAAACAGAATACACGCATAGGCTCACTTACATCGACTCTCACACACACACATCAAACACAAACACCACATCCGGACATACATATAAACAAACACTTTTACCAGCACATCTAACGGTTTTCTCGTCACATTCGCATCCTTCTATTTCTCCTTCTGTTTTATCATGTGTCGTCTGCGCCTTTTATCAGTCTCAAGGTAAGTTTCACATCGCAATAAACAATCAAATCGTTAAGGTAAGGTCTTAAAGGTCTTTTAAGGTAAAACCGGAGGCTGTTTAGGTTACATTTATACTAAAACTCCCCAACTTCCTTAATTTATATGTATGCGGGAAAATGATTCTTGCTGCGAATAAATTTATGGAAATTTGCACGCTTTTCGGAATTAGAAATCACGAGCGGCGACTACCGACTTCGGTTAATTAGAGAAAATGGGAAATCTTAGGCTTCGGTAGATAAGCAATACGGGAAAAGGCTTCGCTTTACGAACGAAAACGTAACTAAAACACTGACCTCTTTGGATAAGAGAAATGTAAAGAAAACGGGAGAGAGTAACTTTTTTGCAAAAGGCGAGTGTGGAAGAAAACGGGAAATTCCGACTTCTTTGCATGGAAGAACGCGAGAAGAGAGAGCTGAAGAACAAAAGAAAAACTTGTAAACAACTATGCTTACTGAAACAGAAAACGGAAAAAGAGAGATATATTCAAGTTCAATAGGTAAAGAAAAAGAAAGAAAAGACTATATCTCTATTCCCTCTATGTCTCCCTACTCCAGTTATCAAGAGAGAGAGAGTTAAGAGAAAAGGAAAAAATCCTCTCCTCTCCCCCGTTCTCCCCCCCCCCCCCCACGCCTTGCCGCAGTAAATTTGTTTAATTAACATGTACACATTTTAAAGCCATGGACGAACAAATGATATACGAGAAATACTCGGCCCAAACGCGAGCGAAAATGCCTTTCCTGCTTTCTAATTAGCATCCCCGAACCGCGTCTGACGGGGCAATTAAGCCAACGACGGCGCGGTGAGCTAACCTCCCGGAGCCGAAAATGTGCAAGTTCCTCCAAGCGGTTCCAAGCAACAGGCTGTGAAAGCAAGCAGGTCGTGAAAGCAGGAGAGAATGCACGGCTGACGCCCACCAAGTATGCGGACGCGTCTGGGCCAATGAGGGGCCGCGTCCGGGAGACTCCGACTGGCCAATAGGGAGACAGAGATTGCCCCAAAGGGTGATTGGTGGGCCGTGCAGTTTCTTCCTCCAATGGGCTGCAGGTTTTAAGTCTATATTTGTCTATATCTCTTCCTCTCAACCAATAGACAACAAATAAGTAAGATATCCCCAATGAGTGTCAATATTCGATATTTTCTCCCCCAATAGGCGTCAATATTCAATATTCCCTCTGCACCCTAAAAAACGTGCCATTATTCAAGATTCCCTCCACCAATAGGCGTCAATATTCAATATTTTTTCCACCAATAGGCAGCAAGACATACTCACTCCGCCAATAGGCAGTTATACAATTTTCTCCACCAATAGGGAGCAAGTAACAAGATCGCTCTAACCAATAGAAACCGAGATTGAAGTCCCTTCTCCCCAAAAAAAAGAAGAAAAAACAGGGTCAGGCAGGAAGGAAAGAAAAAAAGGAAGTAAGAAATAAAAGGAAAGAAAAAAAGAATTGAAAAGAAAAGAGAAAGAAAAGAAAAAGGAAAAAGAAGGAGGAGACGTGATATATAGGTAGATAGATATAGATATAGATATAATATCAGCAATCGTCCGACGAGAAGGAACACAGGCGCACCATGGGCCGCGAGGCAGAAGTTCCTACCTGACACAAAATTAATGACGTAGACGCCACTACAAGGATGCCCTCCCCCACAACGCTTCCCCTCCCCACTGCGCCTTCCCTCCCCTCTCCCCCACCCCCTCCCTACAACGCTCCCCCTCCCCACTGCGCCTTCCCTCCCCTCTCCCCCCTCCCTACAACGCTTCCCCTCCCCACTGCGCCTTCCCTCCCCTCTCCCCCCCTCCCTACAACGCTTCCCCTCCCCACTGCGCATTCCCTCCCCTTTCCCTCCCCCCTCCCTCCGCTACGCCTTCCCCTGCTCCCTCTCCACTTTCCCTCCCCTCACCCACGACGCCCCCCGTCCCTCCCTCCCCATTACGCCTCCCTCCACCCTCCCCGCTGCGCGCTCTCCGGCCCCTCCTACAACCGCGTCAATAACCCGGGCACGATCACAACTCCTTGGGTCGGTAAACAAGCAACAAACACACTTTTGACAGTCTAGACGCGGCGCCGCCTACAGCCTGGCTCTTAATCTTCCGAGTTTCCTTCCTCCTTCCTCCTTTCGCCTCTTCCTTCCTTCTTCCTCCTCCCTCTTTCGTGTCCTGCGTGATCTCTCGCTCCCTTCCTTTCTTTTTCTCCATAAGCCTTTATTTCTTCTTTCCCTTTTCCCGTTTCGTTTTGTATTTGTATTCTAGTTCTTTCGTCCTGCTTTCCCTTTTCCAGTCACACTCATCGTCCTTATTCCCGCGCCCTCCGCTGCTTCTCACGCTCCACAAACTCGTATGACCTCCATCGGGCCCCCTTTCCCTCCAATTGTCACCTCCCTCCTCCCTCCCTCCCTTCCTTGCCCTTCACTCTTCCTACCACTTCCATTTCCCTCCTCACGATTCCCATTCCTATTATCTCTCGCTCCTACCACATCCGCCTTTCCATCCTTTTTCCTAAGCCCTTCTACTTCCTCCAGCTCCCCTCCTTCGCCCCCCCACCCCCCCCCCCCCCCCCCCCACAACCACCCATGTTTATCGTAATTTCTCCTAAAGCGCATCCACGGTGTCTCACACGCGTCTCAAAAGTGTAAAAGGCAGAGATAACGAACAAGGTGACACCCTAAAACAGAAAGAGAAGTAGACAAAGAGAAAAGGAGAAAGAGAAAAGAAATAAGCTTCCCGTAATCTGCTAAAGACCCCCTCCCCCCCCCCCCACCCATACAAAGGGTCTCCGAAGTACCTGTCACCAATTAACCAATTACGAACCACTTTACCCCCTCGCCCCCTTGCTCTGCCCCCCCCCCCTGACTCAACACCACCTGCTCATAGCCCTCTTGCCCCCCCCCCGCCCTTTCCCCTTAATCATGGCCCCATGGGCACCCCCCCCCCTCCTTTTCACATCCAGCAGCATCTGGGACTCAACTGCCGAACAATCCCGTGTCCGGATCCGCTATTTACAACTTCGTTCGAACAGACTTTGGACGGAGACGGAGAGAGAGAGAGAGAGAGAAGGGCAGGTAGAGTTTACAAACTCGTCACAACGCAAGTCTGGTCAAAATTACGCAGGTTATTTGACATCCAAAGCCGAGCGAGGAAGCCGGGTGTCTCGCCCTCCCGAGACCGCTCCTCAAAATGGACCCAAAAAGAAGTCACAAAAATCTCCGAATTAGCCCCCGCCCCCACCCTCCCCACCAGCCCGCCCCCGCCGAAGATACACAGTCCCGCCCGCGGCGTTCGGACCCTCCGACCCGCCAGCGAAATCCCCCGAACATCCCGCGCCGGAAATGTGGGAGCGAAAGTCCCCCGCCCTCGCCCTCGGTCCTCCTGCTAGACAGCCTCGCGTCGCCGGACTCCTCCTGGCTGCCTCCCGCCGCACGGGCTAGGGAGCGAGGGGAAGGACGGGGAAGGGTTTGCCTCATGCCTTAACTCGGGGTATGAGGGAAGAGGAGGTTGGGGAAGGACTTGCCTCCTGATTCACAAGGAGAATGAGGAAAGAAGGAGGAGAGGCGATTTGCCTCCTGCCGCACTGGTGGTATGAGGGGAGAGAAGGATGGGAAGGATCTGTCTATTGACTCAGGGAGAAAGAGAAGAGAAAGGGACGGGCAAGGGCCTGCCTCCTGCTTCACAGGGAGTGAGGAGAGGCAAGGGAAGGAGGGAGAGTAAGCCTCCCGCCCCACGGGGATGTAGGGGGAGGGGGAGGGACTGCCTCCCGCGCCCCCTGGCTCCCGGGGAGGAGGGACGAGGCAAGGGAAGCTCTTCAAATATCCTACACCGCCGGAGCACGCTCGGAAGGCTCCTGGAAACAAAGGTATTTCCTTGATCAACGCTCCGTGACACAAATGTCGGATTCCTTGGCTGTCTCGGCGTTCGGAAGGGAACTTTTTTTGTTATTATAGTATATTTTTTATTTCATAGTACATCTATTATTACAGTTATGGTGGTTGTATAGTAATTGGGGTTAGTATAGTATTCGTGGTCATTCGGAGCATTTGTAGGCCATTTGCTGCACGGTCGCCGTAGCATTTATTTTCGGTTTAGACGGATTACCATTATTTTCGATTTTCAAAACCAAACGTGCATTAAGTATACAGCGATGGCAGTTACTAACATTCAAGACTCGTATGATTATTAAATGATAATTAACCAGTAAGGCTAGTTGAAGGAAGCGCCACCACACTAACTCACTCCACTCGCTGCTTCTCCCACCGCTTCAACACAGATCTTTGCTTCACCTGCTTTATTAAATGCTAATAAACCAATGAGAGCCGAAAAAAGTTTAGTAAATCCCCTTTTCCCTAAATCATTTGCAAGACGCAAAGATAACAGCTAATAGTCCATAAAAGCCAGTCAGGGAGACCTCCACAATGTTTACTACGGCAGCTGACGATGCACAATTTTATATTCGCATAACATACAATCCCCGAGATGCTTTGCAGACGGCAGGCAAGGCAGGAGAAGGGCTGGGGATGCTGCGCCCGAACCCGTGGCACAGTCGAGGCCAAAAGAGGAGAGCCTGGCATCGCTGTGTCGGATAATTCGAATAATTTTCTCGTGGCAGACACAGCCCGGCGATCACTTTTATGCGCCTGCAACTCGATTTCCGGTCGGGCGTTTCCTTTACTTTGTGTCCGGTTTTTGTTGTTAACTTTGGGCTTAATATTTAATGTGTTCATATTTCTTTTTAGTTTACAACTATTCTTTTCTTGGTTCTCTCTCTCTCTCTCTCTCTCTCTCTCTCTCTCTCTCTCTCTAAGTCATATTCTCCCCTTCCTCTTCTCTCCCTCTCCTCTCCCCTCCATTCCCCCCTCTTTCCCTCCCCTTTGCCCTCTGCCACACACGTAACATATTATGCTGCGTTCGGAACTGTTCGTCCAGCTCGGACGGTGCTTTGCTTGCGTTCGAAGCTCTCAGCCCTTTCAATGCTGTTGAAGTGGAACAGCCGGATGTAAACATACATTTAGCTGATTCTTCGAGAGTTATAATGATAAAAGTCATAATTTGTGACGTTCGCCTTCTTTGTTTACAACCGAAACCATCTCTTCGAACTCGGGCCGCTCTCTGGAGGTCCGAGTTGACAACGTGTCCGAGCGGTTTTCCGACGAGATCCGAACGCGGCAAGATTCCCTGGCGAGGCGCCTCGAGGGCCGCCAGCAGAAAGACCCCTTCGGGCACCGCAACGAAATCCCGGGCGAGAGAGCGAATCGACAGCAAGGAGGAAGCACCGCGCTGTCCGCTCTCAGCTTCATTATTGTCGCAAGACTCTCAAAGCAGCTTCAGGGGGATTATGGCCGGTCGCCGGCGTGTCTGCGCCATCACCACACCCTGCTTCGTTACTTCAGCGCACACAGCTTCGCTGCCCGCTCTTGTGGCTCCTCTGATTCTTGCTTCACTCATTGCTGCGTTATCTTATCACTCACAGATTCAAGGCTTCATCGTACACAACTTAACTGCTTTACAACACACGACTTTGCTGATTTATCACACCTAGCTTCGCTGGACTGCATATACCTCCATCATACGCAGATTCACCTCACATGGCTTCACTGCTTCCCAGCAGCCCTGCTTCACCAGATGCACCTTCTCCACTACCTGCTCCACGGCATCACCGCGTCGCCGCTCACAGCATTACCACCGCTTTACGGCCTGAGTCACTGCTTCATTCGCCGTGCACAGACCCGCGCCCGCTGCTTCATGTTCGCTTCATCATCAAATTGTTTCATTTAACCGCCGTTTCACAGCTTCGGACGCTCTTCGATCCTTGCGCATCGCTCGCTGGCTCGTTCGCTGCTGTAAATCTGCTACGTGGTCCAGCCTCGCAGTCTCCCGAGGCTTCACACGACGCCAGGGGTTTGAACTACTTTCTCTGTTGCTGTTCGCCAATGATGCTTCCATCTCTCTCTCTCTCTCTCTCTCTCTCTCTCTCTCTCTCTCTCTCTCTCTCTCTCTCTCTCTCTCTCTCTCTCTCTCTCTCTCTCTCTCTCCTACAGACCTCTTATGCTCTGCCACCTCCATCCAAATTATGGGTAAAACTTATAAACACAATTATGTTTCTTTCGAAAAGGGGATGTTACTCGCGTTAATGACACTGATATGAAAAGGAAATTTTGCTCTAATTCGAAATGTTCCATGAAGGGCAAGAGTTAGGGATGGTCGCTGTAATGGAAATGTTTATACATGTATGTAAAATATTTGTAAATATACATACATTTATATGTGTGTATATTTATGGACACACACACATATATACATACACATTATATATTTACATATATATATATATATATATATATATATATATATATATATATATATATATATATATATATATATATATATATATATATAATTATTTGCTTTCAATACAAGCAATAGCAATGACGATAATTACAACAGAAATATTACAAGGAAATGATTGATCTTGTAAAGATCATTTACTCATACCACCGCGCCATTAAGTGTAACAGGTTGACAATATCGGCGATTTCTCCATCGTATTAGATGCGAATAAAGGCACTACGGCACAAAGCCGAGCACATATGGTGGGCTCTGGCAGCGATGGAACGTGGATGGATAGGTCCGAAAGGGAAAGGGAGAGAGAAGAATGAGTGGAAAAGGACAATAAAGGGAACACAAAGGCAGCGAAAGGCGCTTGGAAGGGAGCGAAGGCGGAGCGAGAGAGAAAATAGGGACCTATTGAGGAAGAGAAATGCAGAAGAGGCAATATGAATACAGAGAAAGAGAGGATAGAAAGGGAAATGGAGAAACTCTCCCCAAATACCAACAAAATGAACCCCTAAGCACGCGAGGCGAACCAACAGTCAGCTTAAACCTCGCGCTCAGAGCGACCCAATATGATCTCCCAGCCCCTCGGCTCCTCTCCCTCTCCCCCCTTTCTCTCTTTCTCTCTCCCTTCCTCTGCCTCCCACTCGCCCTGTGTCTGCATCCCTTCCCCTCGGCCCCTTCCTCTGTCTACCCCCTCTTTCTCTCTCCCTTTGTCCTTCTCCCTCACCTTCTCTTCCTCCTTCGTCTCTCCCCCCTTCACCTACCAGTCTATCTCCCTCTTTTCCCTTCTTCCTACCTTCGTAGCTCCGTCTGTCCCTCCTCTTCTCCCTCTCTCTCCCCGTCCGTCTCTCCCCCTCTTCCTCCCCCCCCTCCCCCCAGGCCTACTGCCATACACCTATATCGATTTATGAAGATACAAAAGGTACGGTTTTCCCCCAGTGGCGGCCCTCTCGCCGTGGCACCTTGAAGTGGCACCCAGTGACATGGGCGATCCGCCATAGGGCCAAGTATTAAGGGGATATACAGGTTACGAGCCAGTGTGTCCCGGGTGCGTGCCTGCATGCGCGCGCTCGCGGCGTGGGCTTGCCTTTCGAGGGAACAGAAATGCGACCGAGGGATGTGAAGGCAAAAGGAAGCCCGTGTCTGTGCAGCGTGTGTGTGTGTGTGCGCGCGTGTGTGCGTGTGTGTGCGTGTGTGTGAGGAGGGGGCTTCTGCAGTATATATGTGTGTTTTTATATACGCATGTGTGAACGTTTGGGCCTAATGTGTAGCGTGTATTTTTGCCCGAGTGCCGTAGCCTTCTTGGGGGAGGCAATATATTCGCTTGAGCGAGAGTGCACAGAAGCTCCCGCGAATGTGTGTAAGTGTGTGTGACTGCGTGTGTGCGACGAGGGCGGGAAGGAGGAGTGTGTCGCGGTGATTGATGCAGGACTACACGTGGTTGGGCAAGGAGGACATGTGTGTATGTATGAGTGTGTGTGCGTGTGCATGTGTGTGTGTGTGTGTGTGTGTACGCGTGTGTGTATACACACACACACACACACACACACACACACACACACACATATACATATATATATATATATATATATATATATATATATATATATATATATATATATATATATATATATATATATATGTATATATAAATATATATATATATATATATATATATATATATATATATATATATATATATATATATATATATATATATATATATATATATACATATATATATATATTGTCTGAAGAGTTCCTCTTCAGACAAAAACCGAAATGGATACAAGGAGAGAATTTCTCGACGTTCTATCATCCAATGTAAATGGTTCGTTCAAATTTTCAGTTTATCGTAAACTCACCCACACCGCTAATTATCTTCATTTATTCTCGAATCACCCGTTGTGTATTAAGAAATCAGTTGTCTCGCCAATGTTCCTGGGGGCTTATAGGATTTGCGATAACGAATTCATCGATCGCGAGCTTGACGTTATTTTTGAGACATTTTCAAAATTTCTTAAATCAGGCACATTCATCTGCGAAAATGGAAATTTTATAATAATTCCCGCAACATGCAACAAGAAAGTGCCAAAAATCTCTTAATCATTCCTTACAACCCGTCTCTCGGTGAAAAACGCCGTATGTTTAAAGGAGCTGGCATTGACATCGTTTTTACTTACCCGAACACGTTGCGCAATACTTTGATTAGGCATAATATAGCTAGCGGTGCTCTTGATGCCTCTCCAGGTATTTACGCGATTCCTTGTAAGGATTGCCCGAAATTTTACATAGGCGAAACCGGTAGAACTTTTGGGAAAAAAAGAATTAATGAACATGGACGTGATGTCATACATCAGAGAATCTAATGCCTGTTTTATTCATTTACGTGACGAAGGACATCAGTTAGATTGCCCTTCTATATACATATATGTGTGTGTGTGTGTGTGTGTGTGTGTATGTATACGCACACACACACATCCAAGCACAAAAGAGAAAAAAGGAAAAAAGGAAAATTGGTTTTTTGTTTTTTTATTCCGTGTAAATCGGGAAGAAAAAGAAGGGGGGGAAAAAAAAAGGGGGGAGGGGGTTGTTTTTCTTTCTCCTGTCCTGAGGCCCTTGTTTTCTTATCCCCCGCCCTGGCACCCCCTTTTTTCTTTCTCCCCGTCCCCCAGGCCCTTGTTTTGCTTATCTCCTTCCCTTCCCTTGTTTTTTTTTTCCCCGTCCCTGTCAGGCCCTTGTTTTGCTTGTCTCCCTGTCCCTGTCAGGCCCTTGTTTTGCTTGTCTCCCTGTCCCTGTCAGGCCCTTGTTTTGCTTTCTCCCTTTTAGGCCCGTTTTGCTTTTCCCCCTCCCTTCAGGCCCCCTTTTTTTTTCTCCCCTCCCCGTCGGCCCTTTTTTTGTTTTCCCTTTCCCCGTCCCTGTTTTCACCCTTTGGGTTTTTTGCTTTTCCCTTCCCCCCTTTCCCCGCAGGCCTTTTTTTTGCTTATCTCCCTGCCCCCGCCCGGCCCTTTTTTGCTTATCTCCCCCCTGTCGGCCCTTTTTTGTTTCCCCTCCCCGTGGGCCCTTTTTTTTTCTTTCCCCCCCTTTTTTTTTTCCCTGTCAGGCCCTTGTTTTGCTTATCTCCCTGTCCCTGTCAGGCCCTTGTTTTGCTTATCTCCCTGTCCCTGTCAGGCCCTTGTTTTGCTTATCTCCCTGTCCCTTAGGTTTTTTTTCCCGCCCCTTTAGGGTTTTGCCCCCGCTCGGGCCCGCCTCCGCCCCTCCCCGCCCCCTTTTGCTGGCGCCTGGCCCCCGCGCCTGCCTCCCGGCCCCCCCGGGGGGTCTCGCTCGCCCTGTCGCCCCCTTGCCCCGGGGCGCCCTGCCCCTTGGGTTCCGGGCCCCCAACCCAAGTATATCCGTGTATGCGTGTGTGTGCAATCCTCAAACCCCCCCTTTTAAAAAACACACACCCCCAAATACCACGCATATATATATATATCAAAAATATTATATGAATATAAAAATTTTGTATACCCCCGACCAAAATTTATCAAAAGCTAAAAATCGCTCAGTAAGCCTTTTGGTTGTGATCTCAAAAACGATTGATGTGCTTCTTTATATCTCTCTGAGACGGGACAACCCCCTATACTCTGGGACAAGGCAATCATTCCAATAAAAATATGATTATGTTTTTATATTATCCTAATTAGTAGCAGTAGTAGTAGTATCAGTATTATCACAGTTATTACTATCATTATTCTTATCATTATTATTGCTATCGTTATTATCAGAATTACTATTATCTTTACCGTTATTATTATCATTATTATTGTTGTTGTTATTATTATCAATATTGTTATAATCCCTTATAATTATCATTGTCATTGTTATCAGTAGTATTATAATCATTATTTTTTATATATGCATCACTATTATTATTATCAATATTATTATAATTTTCTTCATTGTTACTATCATTATGATTATTATTATTATTATTATTGATGCTATTATCAGCATTATCATTACCATCATTGCTATTATAATTATCATTATTATTAATATTGATATAATATTATCACTGTTATTATCTCTATTATTTAAATTATCATCTTCATTAAAATTACAATATTTTTTAGTGGTAGTAGTATTACTATCAAAACTATTATTATTACTGATATTATTGGCATTATCATTATTATCATTATTACCATTATTACCATTATTATCATCATTACTAGTATGATTATT
>NC_091563.1:43417933-43428524 GCF_042767895.1 Penaeus vannamei | reverse complement strand
GTTCTGTCATAACGCGAAATCTTTGCATCGGTGCCATTCACGATCTTAGAGACACCATTCACAACCACAACCCCGGACTCGCCTTCCACAACATTCACTCCCAGAACCGCACAGTCATGAACGGACGAGGAGAACAGATGGCCTGAACAGTCAAGAAAAAAAATTATCCAGCGGCAGTGCTCAATGGTGTCTAAATTATTCTGTAGGGTCCACTACAAATGCCAGCCTCCCTCGCTCTCTCTCTCTCTCTCTCTCTCTCTCTCTCTCTCTCTCTCTCTCTCTCTCTCTCTCTCTCTCTCTCTCTCCCTCTCTCTCTCTTTCTCTCTCTCTCTCTCTCTCTTTCTCTCTCTTTCTTTCTATCTATCTATCTATCTCTCGCTTTCGCTCTCGCTCTCTCTCTCTCTCTCTGAACACAAGTATCGTTTGTTTAAGGAGCGCAAAAAGGCAATGGGCGAGGTCTTCCATTACTCCATCTTCCTTTGAGCAGAGGTTAGTCTCGCTCTCGTACAAAAGGCCGCCGCCCTTTGTCTGAAAACCTGCAGCACAAACACAGCCTTTGCCGCCCAGAATGGCTGTAATTCTACACCAATTGCGTTTGCACCGACGGCCGTCATTTGTAATCCCCCGGAAATTACCAAAACGGCCGTTACACTTACGCCCCGGAACACGCCGCCGCCGGGCGATGAGGACGAGAAACTTTATATGTCTGGAAACTCTTCGCAATTTACAATAAGCCAAACGTGACGCGGAGGTCGTCTGCTGCCGCGTCGAATATTCTCTCCCGCCGCTCAACAGATGTCTCCAGTGTCGTTAGCTCTTCTCTGATTGGCTGGTTCCCGCGGCCGCTCATCCATCATGCACAATGACCTTCCCTATGATTGGCCGGAACGCGACGTAATGTAAACCCGGTCTGGTCTTGGTATTCTGTTATGAGGTGCATGTCCCTTCCATTATTACAGAACTGCTTACGCGCAAACAGAGGCGCACAGATGACCTCTGAGAAGGGCGAGGATAATAATGATGATCCTAGCGGTAATTATCACTGCCATCCTCATTATCGCGAAAATGAAGAGTAAGATTAGGACAGCTCCGTTGACAATCTGAATAACTTCTGCCTGGGACAAAAAGAGGGAGAAGGATTCGGGAAGGAGGCAACAGTAGCATTACAAGCAGGTTTATTCTCGCCGCTGGCAATATCAACTTTATTTCAGTCAATAACTTCATTATTTTCCCTCCGTTCGTATAATCCACGAGGAAGATTCGACCCTGTGCAAGGCATGACGACCTCTCCTCGCGGTGCACGAAGCAGACGAACACTTCGAGAGGTGTTCATCTCGTGTGCATCTGCCTCGAACTGCGCGGGGCGAGGAACAAGGGAACATTTGGGTCCATTTATCGGCATTTTCCATGAAATGTCGATGATTTAGTCATGATATTGATAATGACGATGTTACACTATCAGAGTAAGTGAAACAAGAATGTGTGGCACCGTAGATTTTTCACAATGCTAGATCAACGATTCTTAACTCCTTGCTTTGTACCACATGCCATTAAAGATGTATTGAGTGCATCCACATTCGCTTCTCATCCGCCCATACAAACACACACACACACACACACACACATTCGCGCGCATTTGGCAACCTGATGACCTGTTATTAGATTGAGCCGTGACCCTCCTTAACACCCATGGCACTTCTTGCTCACTTGATTCCCCTTATTGATTGCATTAGCTCAGGCATCATAACCTCGTTCGCCAATTTCGCCCTCCTCTGTCCCCCTTCCCCCCCCCCTCCCCTCCCTCCTTCTTTCTTCTAGGCCTATCCATGTCCGAGCTGGCACTTCACTATCCACCTCCCTTCTCCACGCCTATCCTTCTGGTCCTCCTTCCCCCACGTATATCTCCCTGGCTTTTTAGACCTATCCGTATGTTCCGTTCCCTCCTCTCCAACCTCCCCTCTCTCCCCTCCTCCTCCCCATCTCCCCCTCCCCCTATCCCCCTCCCTCTCTCTCCTCTCTCTCTCCCCTCCCCCTCTCCCCCTTCCCCTTCCCCCTCTCCCCTCCTCCCTCCCTCCCTCCCTCCCCCTCTCCCCTTCTCCCCTCCCTCCCTCCCTCCGCCCTTTCCACACCCCTCCCCCCTTCCCATCTCCGCCCTTTCCCCCTCTCCCCCTCCCCTCTCCCCTTTCCCCCTCCCCCCCCTCCCTCTCGCCCTTTCCACCCCCCTCCCCCTTCCCTCCCTCCGCCCTCTCCTCCCTCCCTTCTCCTCCTCCGCTCTCCCCCTCTCTCCCCTCCCCTTTCCCTCTCACCCTCCCCCTCTCACCCTCACCCTCTCCCCCTCCCCTTCTCCCCCTCTCCCCCTCCCCCTATCCCCCTCCGCCCCTCTCCCCTCTCTCTCTCTCCCTCCTCCCTCCTCTCCGCCCTTCCCCCTCCCTTCCCCTTCTCCCCCTCCTCCCTCCCTCCGCCCTTTCCACCCCCCCCTCTTGCAAATATCCTCAAACATTCTCAAGCAATTTCACTCCTTAATTCTCCGTCGTTCCGCTGGCTGGCTCCGTCTTACTAGACATTGCACTTACGAGATACCGGCTCCCCTTCTGCCGTAAGAAGAAAACTTTTAATGCTGACGGTGTCGCCGTTCCTGCCCTTGCCGATACCCTGCCCTTCCCTGCCCTCCCTGCGCCTCCTGCCCGCCCTCGCTCCCTGCTTCCCTCACCGCTCTCCCTGCCCTCCCTCGCTCCCTGCCCCTCCCTCGCTCCCTGCCCCTCCCAGCCATTCCCTGCCCTCCTTCGCTCCCTGCCCCTCCCAGCCCCTCCATGCCCTCCCTCGCTCCCTGCCCCTCTAAGCCTCTCCCCGCCATCCCTCGCTCCCTGCCCCTTCCTCCCCTCCCTCGCTCCCTGCCCCTCCCTCGCTCCCTGCCCCTCTAAGCCTCTCCCCTGCCATCCTTCGCTCACCCGCGCTCTCCCTAGCCCCTCCCTGCCCCCTCCCTCGCTCCCTGCCCTCCCAGCCCCTCCCTGCCCTCCCTTACTCGCTCCCATCCTTCTCACACACCCTGATGCCCCACGAACAGCCATCCTCTCCTCTTCCCTTTTCCTCTCCCACTTTCTCTTCCTTCTTCTATCTACTCCTTTTTCTACTCCTTCGTCCCACCCACCCCTTTTACCACTTCTTCTTCCTTTTCTCCTCCCCGTCCCTCTCCTCTCTCCCCCTTCATTCCCTGTCCCTCGTCCTTCTCACCCCCCTTCCTCCCCCTCTATCTCCCCCCATCCTCCTCCCTCCCTCCACTCCCCCGTCTCCCCTCCCCTTTCTCCCCGCGCTACCCCTCCTACTCCCTCCTCCCTCCCCCACTCCCCCTTCTCCCTCCGCTCTCCACCTCCTCCCTCCCCCCACTCCTCCTTCTCCCCCTCCCCTCTCTCCCCGCTCTCCCCTTTCACTCCTCCCTCCCCCTCTCCCCCCTACTCCTGTCAGCGTCAGGACTTCAGCTTCAACCGAGCGCTGTTGTCGAGCTGTCTTTTTTCCCTGTCATTTCTCCTGTGTCATTTCTCCTGTTTTATTTACTTTTTTTCTCTGTTCCACCATCTTTATTTCAGTTTCTCTTTTCTCACGTCTGCTTCTTCCTTCTTTCCGTTCACTCTCTTTTTCTCCCCTTTTTCCATTTTTTTTTCTTTATTGTCTTTTGTTTTCCCCTCTTATTCCCATTTTTGTTGTTATCATTTGCAGTTATTCTCTTTTCTATTTTCTGTTCACGGGCTTCATCTCTTCATTTTATATAATTATCAATACTTTTATTTTACTATCATTCTAGTTATTATCATTATTTTTATAACTTCGTTTTATATTATCATTCCCATCTTCATCATTATCATCATCAATACTATCATTATCAATAACATTATTATCATTAAAATTATCATTATTATCATCATTATCCCTATTATTATTATTATTGTTATTATTCTTATCATCATTATCATTATCATCAACATCATTATTATCAATATCATTATTGTTACTATTATTGTTGTTATCATTATCATTTTCTTTTTTATTATATTAATATTATTATAATTGTTGATGTTATCATGATGATGATTATTAATAATATTTATTAAATTATGATTATAAGTTATTACTATTATCATCATTATTACTACTGTTATTATTTCATTGACAGTAGTTGTATTGTTCTTGTAATCTTCATCATTATCATTGTTATCGTTATTATCATTTTTATTATTATCATTCTTGTTATAAATATTTTTATATTATAATTATCGTCGTCATCATCATTAACCATCGTTATCATTACCATTTTCATCGTCATTATTATTATGATTTTTGTTGTTGCTTCTGTTTTTGTTTTTGTTGTTCTTGTCGTTGTTATGATAGCCGTATTTTCTTATTATTATTCTTTCTTTCTTTCTTTTCTTTTCCCGTTCCTCTCCTTCTCCCGATTCCCGCTTCCTCTTCCTGCCCCTTTATTTCCCTTTTCTTCTCGCTTCCTCCTTCTTCTCCTGCTTCTTCCCCGTTCACTCTAAAGGAGGCTCTTGGCCGGCCGCCCACGTGGCCGCCCTTTTCCGTGAATTCCTGGAGCCGAGTCCGCCCGCAGACCGATCGGGCGCCATTTTGACTAACATAAACCGAGACATTTTTCCGAGAAACGCACGAATTCTGTGTGACTCTGCGTGCGTGCGGTTTGCGTGCGCCGACGTCCTGGCCCCCTCGTCACGCGAGTCTTCATCCTCTTCTTCTTCGTCCTCCCCTCTTCCTCTGTTCTTTCTGTCCTCTTCCCCTTCCTCCCCCTTTCCCACTCTCATAGCACCATCCACTTCTTGCTTCTATGCCCTTCCTTCCTCCTTTCCAGCTCATCCTCCTGCCTCCTGCCCCTTACTCCCTACTTGCTGAGCCCTCGAAGCCTCCTTCCCTCCTTCCCTCCGCTTCCCGTCCCTCCGTCCTCTTCCCGTTTTCTCTCTTCTCCCATCTCCTTTTTCTCCCTCTTTCTCATTCGCCAATACCCCGGCTCTTCTTCCTAATCGCTAAAGTCAGTCTACCCTAGCTGTTTTTCCTCCCTTATTTCTCTTTTCTCGTTTCTTCCCTCCCTTCCTATCCTCTTTCTCTCTCCCTCCCTCTAATTCCCTATTCTCATTCTCAACCTCCATCTCTTTCCTCCTCTCCCTCCCCCTCATTCCCCTATTCTCATTCTCAACCTCCCTCCCTTTCTCTTTCTCTCCCTCCCTCCCATTCCCTGTTCTCATTTCTCATCTCCATCTCCTCCCTTTCCCTCTTTTCTCTTCCTCCTCTCCCATTCCCTGTCTTCTCATTCTCCACCTCCTATCCCTTTCTCTTTCTCTCCCTCCCTCCCATTCCCTGTTCTTATTCTCAACCTCCCTCCCCTTTCTCCTTCCTCCCCCCATCTCTCCCATTCCCTGTTCTCATTCTCCACCTCCCTCCCTTTCTCTTTCTCTCCCTCCCTCCCATTCCCTGTTCCCATTCTCCACCTCCCTCCCTTTCTCCTTTTCTCCCCCTCCCCCTCCCGTCCCCCATTCCCATTCTTAACAATGCACACAGACCGAAGTTATGTAGCAGAGAACCTCGCCCGGGTTTGACCTTTCGTATTCCAGCGCTGACCTTTCTGTGTCGGATTGAACACCTCGGATTCAGGCAGACAGTTTGACTACGTTCCTCCCCGACAGGCACGTGTGTTTGCCTGCCTGTTCCTTGCCCCTTGCACCCTCCCCTTTCCCTCTCCTTCTCTCCCTCCCCTCCTCTCCTCTTCCTTCCCCTCGCCTTCTCTCTCCCTCCCTCCCCTTCACTCTCTCCTCCTCCCCCTCTCCTCCCCCCTTACCCTCAAGTCCAGTCCACACAGTAACCACCAGACGTTAACGAACACACGCACGCACGCCAATGCAAGGCCGCGCGTTTATGCAGATTTATAATGCATACCCGAGCGAAGCATATTTAGGAAATATCTTCTTACATACCATATCTTCTTACCTATTTAAGCACACGTAAAGAAGAGAGAAATATGGAGGGGGAATAGAGGGTTGAATGAGAGAGAGAGAGAGAGAGGGAGAGAGAGTGAGAGAGAGAGAGAGAGTGAGAGAGAGAGAGAGAGAGAGAACAGAGAGAGAGAAGAGGAGGGAGAGAGAGAGAGAGAGAGAGAGAGAGAGAGAGAGGAGAGAATAAGAGAGAGAGATAAAGAGGGAGAAAGAAGGGAGGGAGAAAGAGAGGGGGATATAAACAGATAGAGAGAAAAAGAAGGGGATGAGGGAAGGAGAAAAGAAACCCTTCATCTATGCAATCTCCCTACGCCCCCCACAGCCAGGCGAGGACATTGTCTGTGCATCGTGCAGACTGCACATTCATGTTCGGCAGTGATTAAGTAAGCAAGCGAGAGAGACATGAATGTGCACGTGTCTTCGAGCGTGTGTACATCAGCCTCGCTTCAGCATGCGAGACCCATCAAAACTACAGCTCGAATCACGGTTTATGTGCGTTATATCTCCTGCCTGCGACTTCCGCACCGGCAGAGGAAGGCGCATGCTCCGTTCCCTCGATTAGCTCGCACGCCAACAACAGGTGGCGTGAGTCCGTGTGAAAATCCGCGTCTTATCTTCGTCGGTTGGCTCATCACATTTCCTTTTTTTAAGAGATCGTAAATCCTAAAACGGAAAGGTGACAAGAAGGAAAGGGGAGAGAGAGAGAGAGAGAGAGAGAGAGAGAGAGAGAGAGAGAGAGAGAGAGAGAGAGAGAGAGAGAGAGAGAGAGAGAGAGAGAGAAGGAGAGAGAGAGAGAGAGAGAGAAGCAATATTCTTAAGTATCCCAGTTTCCTAAAAGACTGTATCTTCCACGAGGACGTTCACTTCCCTTCAGAATACTCACATCCCCTTCCTGCCCTCCTGCGCGGCGTGTCTATCTGCGAAGAATGATAATCACCTTCTCTTTTTTTTTCTCTCTCTCCAGTTTTTTCTATCTACCTTTTCATTCCACTCTCCTGCTCCCTTCGCTTCTCTCTGTATCTGCCCATCGCTTTCCTCTCCCTCTCTATCTATCTATCTATCTGTCTATCTATCTATCTATCTGTCTATCAATCTATCTATCGATCTATCTTTCTCACTTATTTTTGCTTAATATTCTCTCTTTTATTCTCTTATTCCTTCTTTTTTCTTTATCTCTTATCCTCTTTCTCTAATGTCTGTCAGTCTGCTCATCACCTTGTCTTTGAGAACCCAACAGTCCAAAAAAATGTCAATAATAGCAGAGAGAGAGAATGAGAGACAGAGACAGAGACAGAGAGAGAGAGAGAGAGAGACAGACAGAGAGAGAGAGAGAGAGAGAGGGAAGGAGAAAGAGGTTGAGAGACAGACAGACAGACAGACAGACAGACAGACAAACAGAACGACAGGAAAAAAGGCCGAGAGGGTCGCCTGCCAGACGCACGAGGCGCGACACGGCCGAGATCAGGCAACAACAGCGCCGGGTACGCCGCAGGTCTTGGCTCGCGTCCAGAGCGGTGACGTGGAGGAGGGGCAGAGGGAGGGGAGGGGGGGGAGGGAGGGGAGGGGGCAGGGCTAGAGGGGTAGGAGGGGGCAGAGGGAGGGGAGGGGGCAGGGCTAGAGGGGTAGGAGGGGGGACGTCTGACTGTGAGGTGTCTGGCTGTCTGCCGTTTACCTGGACCTTGCTTGGCCTACCTTGAGGTCTTCCTCGTGATCGTTATTATATCTCGACAATACCGGTGTTAATTGCCACGATTTTTATAATTAGGGTCCTTCCTATGCGGGCGGTCGAAAGCGTTGGGGAAGCCTTAAATTGTTCTTTTATTAAGGGTGTTTCTTCTACTGATATTTGCTCGTATTTAACCCTAATGTGCTCAGCTTTCTATTCCAGTCTTTTACCAGAAAAAGCGGCCTGCCTACCCGAACTTCACACGGCCTCCTGCAATCGCAATATGCAAGTGCGACCGTCACTTCAGGATATCTTGAAGGAGTAATTTTAGAACCTTGAACAAAAGCCGGAGGAAACAATTCAGTAGGACTACCCCCCCCCCTTCCCCATGCCTCACCCCTACCCTTCCTATCCTTCTACCCTTCCCCTCTCCTTCCACTCTCTTCCCTCACTTCTCTCCCCTCGCCTCGTCCTCCTACCCATACCTCCGAGTGACCTAAGCCTATTACCCTTCCTTCAGACCACTTGTCCCTCTCCTCCCCTCCCCCTGCCCCTCCATCTCCCCTCTCCCCTGCCCCTCCATCCATCTCCTCCCCCTGCTGCCCCCCCTCTCCCCTCCCCCTGCCCTTCCCACCTCTTCTCCTTCCCTTCAAAAAATGAAAATGTAGAACAAAGAGAAAATTCGGCCTCTTGCGACACAGAGGGAGAAAGAGGCGGAAGAGCCACACAAAATACAGTGTAAATAGTGAAATAAGAGCAGCAGTATATGCTTAATGGAACTAGGGACGATATGCAACCACAGCAATATTTCACCATTTAATGTTAATCATTTTATTAATCCCCAAAATTATCGATCTTAAAAAAAAACAATATAATAATCGTTAAAGTTCAATCCTTAACAATATGCACTTACGTTCGTACGTACTAATAGCGGAATAATGAAACTGGTAACACTGCCATGGGGTCCCCTTTCAGACATGGTAACATTGTCGAGGCCCAAGTTTGGCTGCATCAATAAATCTAACGTCAAATTCTGCCATGCCAACACCTCTCTCTCCCTCCCTCTCCCTCCACCTCTCTCTCTCTCTCTCTCTCTCTCTCTCTCTCTCTCTCTCTCTCTCTCTCTCTCCCTCTCTCTCTCTCTCCCTCTCACTCTCTCTCCCTCTCTCTCTCTCTCTCTCTCTCTCTCTCCCTCCACCTCCCTCTCTCTCTCTCCCTCCCTCCCCCCCTCTCTCTCTCTCTCTCTCTCTCTCTCTCTCTCTCTCTCTCTCTCTCTCTCTCTCTCTCTCTCTCTCTCTCTCTCTCTCTCTCTCTCTCTCTCTCTCTCTCTCTCTCTCTACTCTCTCTCTCTCCATTCTCTCTCTCCCTCCCTCTCCCTCCACCTCTCTCTCTCTCTCTCTCTCTCTCTCTCTCTCTCTCTCTCTCTCTCTCTCTCTCTCTCTCTCTCTCTCTCTCTCTCTCTCTCTCTCTCTCTCTCTCTCTCTCTCTCTCTCTCTCTCTCTCTCTCTCTCTCTCTCTCTCTCTCTCTCTCTCTCTCTCTCTCTCTCTCTCTCTCTCTCTCTCCCTCTCTCTCTCTACCATTCTCTCTCTCTCTCTCTCTCTCTCTCTCTCTCTCTCTCTCTCTCTCTCTCCCTCCACCTCCCTCTCTCTCTCTCCCTCCCTCCCCCTCTCTCTCTCTCTCTCTCTCTCTCTCTCTCTCTCTCTCTCTCTCTCTCTCTCTCTCTCTCTCTCTCTCTCTCTCTCTCTCTCTCTCTCTCTCTCTCTCTCTCCCTCTCTCTCTCTACCATTCTCTCTCTCCCTCCCTCTCCCTCCACCTCTCTCTCTCTCTCTCTCTCTCTCTCTCTCTCTCTCTCTCTCTCTCTCTCTCTCTCTCTCTCTCTCTCTCTCTCTCTCTCTCTCTCTCTCTCTCTCTCTCTCTCTCTCTCTCTCTCTCTCTCTCTCTCTCTCTCTCTCTCTCTCTCTCTCTCTCTCTCTCTCTCTCTCTCTCTCTCTCTCCCTCCCTCTCTCTCTCTCTGCATTCTCTCTCTCTCTCTCTCTCTCTCTCTCTGCCTCTCTCTCTCTCTCTCTCTCTCTCTTTCTCTCTCTCTCTCTCTCTCTCTCTCTCTCTCTCTCTCTCTCTCTCTCTCTCTCTCTCTCTCTCTCTCTCTCTCTCCGCAGCGAGAGCGCCTGTCATGCGATGCAAGAGGCAGCCACACCATGACGAGAGGGTTCACGGAGTCCTCGGGACAATAGAACGAAGGCGAGGAGGATAAGAGGAGAGAAGGAGATGACGAGGAAGAAAGAAGAGGAAAGAGGCAAAGAAATAGACGAAAATTAGGAGGACAAGGAGAAGAGGATATTGAGATGGCGAAATAAGAAGGAAAGAAAGAGAATAAGGAGATAGAATATTGAACGGAAATAGAAGAAAATGAGGGAAAGGGGGAGAATGAGGAGACGGAGAATGGAAAAAAGAGGAAAAGGAGGCCAAATAACAAGAGTAAGAGGAAAAGGAGGATGAGGTAGCGACAAGAGGAGGAAAAGGAGAAGGAAAAGAAAAAAATGGGAGGATAAGGAAAGAGGAAAAAGGAAAAGAAAGAAACGAGGACGACAAGAGAAGAGAGGAAAACAAAAAGGAGGGTAAGAAGACAGTGTAAAGGAAAATTGAAGATAAAGAAACTAGAACAATATGAACAGAAGGAAACTAAGAATACAACAGAATAGAAATTAAAAAAAGGACATTGGGAAGACAGAAGATGGAGAACATGTGGGAAAATAAGGGAAGACCAGAAGAAGGAGAAGCGAAAGAAATGCGAAGAAACTAGAAGCAGAAAGTGGGAAAAGCACGAGGCAGCAGAGAAAGAGATAAAGGAAAGACTATCTTTATGTTTATTGATCTGGTCGCGTCTCTTTGACGATATTGATTTTTCCTTCTGCCTTTTTTGTTGTTTGTTTG
>NC_091563.1:43395433-43407933 GCF_042767895.1 Penaeus vannamei | reverse complement strand
CCTCTTTTATTCCTTCTCTCCTCCCACTTTTTCTCCGTCTGAATTCCAGTCTCCCAATTTTTCCTCCCTCTCTCTCCCTCACTTTGAATTCCGATCCACCCAACCTCAAATGCCAACCCCATCCACCCCAACAACCCCACCCAATTCCACCCAAACCCACCTCCAAGCCCACCCAACCCACCTGCCCCTCCCATCCTAATCTGCCCAACCTACCCTATCCAAAACCAATCCCACCCCTCCCCCTCTCAACTCACCCCAACCCACCCCCAACCCACCCCAACCCACCCCAACCCAACTCACCCCATCCCCATCCCCAACCAATCCCACCCCCAACAAACCCACCCCCACCCAACCAACCCCACCCCTCCCCCTCTCAACTCACCCCATCCCCATCCCCAACCAATCCTACCCCCTCCCCCACCCCAACCCACCCCAACCCACCGCAACCCACCCCTCTCCCCTCTCAAATCACCCCCATCCCCAACCCACCCCCGACCCACCGAGCGAGCAATAGCCCTTCGCCATGCACAGCTCCTGCACCGCGGCCGAGGAGCAGGAGCGCAATATACGGCCTTTTTTATCTAATAAATGCATTCAACCGCAAAATTCGGGCCCATTTTTTTTTTTTTTTTTTTTTTTTTTTTTTTTTTTTCAGAGGCAGACTGCCAGGCCCGACGAGATCTTTCTCCTCGCCCGGTGCCAAGGGCGGGGGTGGGGGTAGGGGGGGAGGGTGAGGAAGGGGTGAGGAGGGGGGGGGAAAGGAGAGGGTGGGGGAAGAAAAGGGGGAGGGGGGGAGAAGGGAGAGGGGGTGGGGAAAAGGGGGAGAGGGGGTGGGTGGGCAAAGGGGGAGGGGGTGGGGGAGGGAGGAGGGGTGGGGGGGGGGAGGGAAAGGGGGAAGAGGGGTGGGGGAAGAAGGGGGGAGGGGGTGGGAAGAAAGGGGGAGAGGGGTGGGGGAGGAAGAAGGGGGAGAGGGCGGTGGGGGAGGGAAAGGCTGTGTGTGGGGGGGAGGGGAGAAAGAAGGGAAGGCAAAGGAAGGGGTAGGCAGCAAGGGTGGAATGGAAGGAAGGGGGAGGGAAAGAGGTAGAAAGGAAAGATGAAAGGGGAGGAAGGAGAAAAGGGGGAAAAGAGAAAGGGGTATAAGGAGGAAATGAAGGAGAATGAAAGGGAAAGAAATAAGACTAAGAGAAGAGAAGGAAGGAAAGAAAAGGGAATACAAGGAAGTGTCAGAGAATGGAGAGGGAAGGATAGACGAAAAGAGGAAGTGGAGGATAAAGGAAAAACCGACCTTATTGTGTATAAAGAGTAGAAAATCGCACTTGCGGTGTGCGAAAGGGAAGGAGGAAAGAAGGGGAGGAGAGAGAAGCAGAAAAAGGGAAGAGTACATGAGGGGAGGGAACAGTAGTATGAAGAGACAAAAAAGTCTATATATATTCTGATTCTGTGAAACTCACAGCGCGTGGAGCAGAAGACAAAGACTTTGGGGACAAATGAATAAATCAGATGTAAGTAAATCGATAGCAAATAAACAGGCGACGAGTGTTGCTTCTTCCCCCCCCCCCCCCTCTCTCTCTCTCTCTCTCTCTCTCTCTCTCTCTCTCTCTCTCTCTCTCTCTCTCTCTCTCTCTCTCTCTCTCTCTCTCTCTCTCTCTCTCTCTCTCTCTCTCTCTCTCTCTCTCTCTCTCTCTCTCTTACAAGACCCCCTGACCTCCAAGAGCAACGAAAATATTGGCGTGAGATTCATCCGTCACAAATGTATTTACTTTTCAGTTGGCCTAAAAGATTTTCAATATCCTGCAACCTCGGATTTCTGGGTAAATGGCCTGCACTAACCTACATCCCTTTCCCCCCACCACTTTCCTCTCCCCATAGCCTCCCCGTCTCCGTCTCTTCCCTTTCTCTCCCCTTCGCTTCCCCTCCCCTTCCCTTGCCCTTCACTTCAAATCCTCTTTCCCTTTCCATCTGCCCCAAAGCCCTCTCCCTCTCCCCTTCCCCCACTAATTTCCATTTCCCCCTTTCCTTCTTCCTCCTCTTCCTTCCCTTTCCTCCCTCTCCTTCCTCCCTTCCCCCTCTGCATTGCCCTTTCCCCATCAATATTTTCCTTCTCGTCCCTTCCTCCCTTCGACCAACCTCCTCCCCTTCCTCTTTGCTAAACCATTTGTCCCCCACCCCCCTCTCCCCAACACTACCTTCCTCCTTCGCCTTCCCTCCTCCTCCTCTTCTCTTTCTTCCACCTCCTCCTCCTTCCCCTCCTTCCCTCCCACTCATCTTCCTCCTCCCCCTCCTTCTGCCCCCCTCGCCCCCCTCCTCCTTCCCTTCCTCCCCTCCCCTGTGTCCCTCTCTCCCGTGTGCATTGTAATCGTTCCAGCGCGGACTTGCTGTCACTCACTCTCCATCAAGTACATGTATATTGCGCGTGCCAGCTTGCATATGTATGCATGCACAACTACGTGTAGAAAATACGTACATGCAGTATGCGTATGCGAGTGTATTTGTGTGTATGAGTTTGGGTGCGTCTTTGTGTGTGTATATGTGTGTGAGTGAGTGTGTGTTTGTGTGAGAGATTGAGTGTGTGTGTCCACCATCACAACCTTTTTTCGTGAATCTTGACACTGAGCTAATCCCTATCCATTCTCTTGCCTGTAGATTTCCCATCCTCATCTACTACAGTCTGCCTTGGGGTTCGGCCAGGCATAACCGGGATTGCCCATTGGTCACAAACTTTGGGTTTTTGGTATGCTTGCGAGGAACGTTTTACGGTCAACCTTTGTTTCACAGATGCTTTCCATCCCAGTGTGAATGTCTCTTTATCCCGCTTATGTGATCTATAGTATATAGAGAGATAGATAGATAGGTAGATAGATAGATACACAGATATATAAATATACATATATACATACTTACATATATATATATATATATATATATATATATATATATATATATATATATATATATATATATATATATATATATATATATATACATACATATATATATATATATATAGAGAGAGAGAGAGAGAGAGAGAGAGAGAGAGAGAGAGAGAGAGAGAGAGAGAGAGAGAGAGAGAGAGAGAGAGAGAGAGAGAGAGAGAGAGAGATGCTCGTATATATAGATATGTGTGTGTGTGTATGCTATGGGTATGTAGATCTGCATGTGCCTGCCTCTGCGCGCCTGCATGGCCCACCGACCCCTCAGCGGCAGCAGCAGAATGCAACTGGAATCCCCAAAATCCCACAGCGATTCCAAGACAGCCAATGTCTTCAAACACCAAGACAAACGGACCAATCAGCACATCCGACAGAATTAGAAGCTCATTTATGACCAATCAGCAGCCGTCTTCCTCAGCCGAAGGGATTCGGCCGCCCAATCAGGGGCGTGAGATTGCGTTTCTACGTTCAGTGACGCACTTACGTTTTTTTTTCCCTGGGTGGTTCTAGACGTTTCTATGGGATGATCAAGGCTGAAGCTTCTCGATTCTGCAACTCACCTGCGAAGAGAAGAAATAGGTCAGTTAATTATGTTACCTGAGAAACATGATAGGTGAATAAATTTGCATTCTGATTGTATTGATTACCGGTAACAAACAGTCTCTCTCTCTCTCTCTCTCTCTCTCTCTCTCTCTCTCTCTCTCTCTCTCTCTCTCTCTCTCTCTCTCTCTCTCTCTCTCTCTCTCTCTCTCTCTCTCTTTCCTCTCTCCCTCTTTCTCTCTCTCTTTCTCTGTCTCTCTAACAGGAAAAGAGGCGACAGGGATGGAAAGATCCTTCGCAAAGTATGATTGTCCATCTAGACCGATTGAGATTGTGATACAATATATGAGAAGCTAACAACATTAGTAACGGTGATTGGAGATATTTCTCTCTCTTTCTGTTCACTTACTCTTGCCTCTCTTTCGTTTTCAACCCTTTCTGTGTGGCTCTAACTTTTTTTCCTCGTTCTGTCGCGCTTGGATAACCCTCTACACAAACCTACACACATGTATGCATGTAAAATGTATGTGCGTGTGTGTGTGGACCTCCCCCCCCCCCCCCACTTCCCCGCTTATCGCAGCGTCAACTCTCAAAACGGATCAATGTTGATGCAATAAAACAATGACGCGATTAGAATAAAATCAATATATATTTGCGTGTATCTCGGTTCCCTCCTCCGTATCGCATCTGTTGTACACAGTCGCCTCTGTCGTTCGTTTTATTCCCATTATGGCCGCTTTTGCTCTTCCTTTTCTCTCATACTTCGTTATCTTTCTTCTCTTCCTCTTTCTATTTTCAGCTTACTCTTCCCCTCCTCTTCCACTCCTCCTCCTTTCTTCTTCCTCTCCCTCCTCGTCCCATTTCTCACCTATCTTCCTTTAACTCTGAATTTAACTCATCCTTCTCTTTTCCTCCATTCCTCCCCCTTTTTCTTCTTCTCCTCCTCCTCCTCCTCCTCCTCCTCCCTCCTCCCTCCTCCCTCCTCCCTCCTCCCTCCTCCCTCCTCCTCCCTCCTCCCTCCTCCCTCCTCCCTCCTCCTCCTCCCTCTTCCTCCTCCCTCCTTCCTCCTCCTTCCTCCTTCCTCCTCCTTCTCCTCCTCCTCGTCCTTCTTTTCCCTTTCCTTCTCCTCCTCTTCTCCTCTATCCCTGCCCTTCGCACCCCTATCTATGGAGTGACACCCCCCCCCCCCCCGCCACCTCCCAGTGGATCCAGGTTTACCGAACAAAAGGCCCTTTGTGGCGGCCAGGCCTCTGCGCCCGCGGTAAGGTGACACCCTCGCATCATGCCTTCAGCCCCTGCGGGCGCTCTCTCTCTCTCTCTCTTTCTGTCTTTCTCTCTCTTTCTCTCTCTCTCTTTCGCTCTCTCTCTCGCTCTCTCTCTTTCTCTCTCTCTTTCTCTCTCTCTGTCTCTCTCTCTTTTCTATCTCTTTTTCTACCTCTCCATGTTTTCTGTCTCTCTACATCTGTCTCTCTGCTTGCCTGTCTGTCTATCTGCCTTTCTATTTATCTATTTTTCTCTCTTACTTTCTCTCTCTTTCTCTATCTATCTATCTCTATCTGTCTCTCTATCTATCCATCCATCTTATCTATCTCTATCTGTCTCTCTATCCATCCATCTACCTATCTCTATCTGTCTCTCTATCCATCCATCTACCTATCTCTATCTCTCTCTCTATCCATCTATCCATCTATCCATCTAGCTAGCCATCTACACGTCCCTAAAACTGCCTCAGACCCTCAACAGCCACTGAGTCCGGCCAGCGTTGTCAAGGTCAATACAGCTGTCCCTCTTATCCGACACCTGTATCGGTTTTCCCTTCAGCTCACGAGGACAAAGTTCTCTGTCACATTCTCGTGTTTGGAGGGAAGGGGAGTGGGAGGAGGGAAGGGGGAGGGAAGGGAGGGAAGAGGAGGAGGGAATGGGGAGGGAGGGGAGGGAAGAGGAGGAGGGAATGAGGAGGGAGGGGAGGGAAGAGGAGGAGGGAATAAAAGGGAGGGAAGAGCGGGAAGTGAAAGTTGAGGAAGTGAATGGGGAGGGAATAAAAGGGAGGGAAGATCGGGAAGAAGGGTTGAGGAAGTGAATGGGGAGGGAAGATCGGGAAGAAGAGCTGAGGAAGTAAATGGGGAGGGAAGAGAAGGAGGGAATAAAAGGGAGGGAAGATCGGGAAGAAGAGTTGAGGAAGTGAATGGGGAGGGAAGATCGGGAAGAGGCAGGAAGTAAATGGGGAAGGGAAGAGAAGAGGAAACGAGAAGGGGAAACAGGAGAGGGAACATAGGGAAGAGGAGCAGGGCAAGTGAATAGGGAGGAATGGTACAGCAGAAGCAAGAAAAGGGGAAGGGAAAAGCAGTAGGAAAAGTGAATGGAGATAGAAGGAGGAGTAGGAGAAGCGAATGGGAGGGACGGAGAGAAGGGGAGAAAAGTAAGCAAATGGGGAGGGAGGGGAAGAGAAGAGGGAGGCGAATGGGAGGGAGGGAGAGAAGGAAGAAAGGAAGCGAGGAAGGAGGGAAGAAGGAGGAAGGAGAAAGGAGGCGAAGGAGGAGAGAGGAGGGAAGAGCAGTTCAAGAGAAGCGAGGAGAGGAGGGAGAGAAGGGAGGAGAGAGAAGCGAGTTTGGGAAAGAGGAAGGGATGGAGAGAAGAGGAGTAAGAGAGGCGAATGGGGAGGGAAAGAGCAGGAGCAAGGAAAAGAGGGAAGTATAGGAAAGAAATAGGAATGGAAAATTGGCGTGAGGAGGAGAGGGGATGATGGAAGGAAGAGGCAAAGGGAAGTGAATAAAAAGGGAAGCAAAGATGAGAAGGAGAATAGGGAAGAAAAGGGTGAAAGGATGGAATAGCGTAGATATTAAGGACTATAAAGAAAATTGGGAAAGGATAATAATTAAGGATGGTGACAATGGTTATGACAATGTTCATTAATTTCATGATAATCTTATATTAATAATAGTAACAGCAGTAGTAGAAATCATGATCATCACGATAGTAGTAACAATTATGATAATTATAATGATAACAGCAATGATAATGATAATGATAATAGTAATAATAATAATGATGATAATAATAGTGATAATAATAATGATAATAATAATAATAATAATAATAATAATAATAATAATATTAATAATAATAATAATAATAATAATAATAATGAAAATAATGATAATGATAATAGTGATGATAATTTCCATTGTTATTAATAATAATAATGTTATTATTATTGTTATTAATATTATTATCATCATTATCATTATTATTATTATCATTATCATTATTATTATGAATATCATTATTACTATCATTATTACTATTACTATCATCATCATTATTATGATAATGATAACGACATCGATGATGAAAATAATGATGGAATAATGATGATAATAATAATAGCAACAACAATTAAAATGGTAATAATTACAATGGCATCAATGGGAATAGCAATAAAATCAATGATACAGATAATGTAATGATGTCAATAATACCGCCACCAACAACAGCGACGATGAAGCTAACAACAGCACCGTTCCTTCCCCGCGCCCGCTCTCCCTCCTCCCCTTCCCCTTCCTTCTCCTTCCCTCCCCTTCCCCTTCCTCGTTTTCCCCTTCCCCTTCCCCTTCCCCTTTCCCGCTTTCTGCTTCCCCTTCCCCTTCACCTCCCCCGCCCCTTCCCCTTCCCTTCCTCCTCCTCCCCCTCCCCTTCCCCTTCCCCTTCCCCCGCCAGAGCCTCGTCGAGGGGCGGGCGGCGGCGCGGGCGGCCTTCGGAGCGCCGCCCTTCATCCGGGTCCCAGGCCGCGCGAGCAAACTTCCCTCCCTCTTAGCGGGTAATTAAAGGAGAATTTGGGAAGGAGAACACAAGCGAACTTCCCGGGACGAACGGGGAACTTCGCCGGCAAAATTTAACTGGATTATGCGCGCACTCGCAGGCGGACGCCGGGCGTGAGGGCCGCCGCGAGCGCCTTCTTGCGCACGCACGCACTCACGTACTTGCGCGCATCCAAGCACACGCACATAATTGAACACGTACACAGACAAACATACACACACACAAAGAAACAGAAATACAAACCCACAAATTAATAAAGAAACACAAATCCAAAAGTTAGTTTAAGCAAAATACAAATATATCAACACAAAAAAACAGAGAATGAAAGCCCAAAAAAATGACGAACTGCCTAAAGACCAGAAAATAGGTTAATCGATAGCGAAAATGAGCGAAACGCAATTACCAATAACCAAGTGACGATTCCAGACATACGAACAAGCTCCTTCCTTATTTGGCAAATGACAAACAACTATTGCTCGGGTCACACGAGTCTCCTCTGCCCGGGGATGCCAAGACAGCCTCGCCGGAGTGTGGGCGGATACGGCTTGTGATTGGTCAGCTGACTTGACAGAGAAGACTCGTGTGACCATAGCTAAAAAAAAAATAAAATGAAATAAAATAAAATAAAATAAAATAAAATAAAAAATAAATAAATGAGAGGGGAGGGTGGGGGGCAGAACGGTCTCAAGGAGGTTGGGGGATTGGGAGGGGTGAGGGGGTTGCTTCAAGATAAGATAAAGATAAGGAAGATTGAAGAATATTAAGCTTTTTATGAGACGAGGGGAGGGGGTGAGGCGGGAATCAGAAAAGGGAAGGGAGAGAGACGTGATAGGAAGGAGAGGAGAGACGGGGGAGTGAGGGAGAGAAGGCGGGGGAGAGGGAGAAAGAGGTTTGGCGTGGAAGAGATTTGGGGAAGGGCGAGAGAGAGGCGGAGAGGCGGGAGGAGCAGAAATGGGTAAGAGGGTTAGAGGGGGAGGGGGAGGAGGAGAGGGAGGGGGGGAGAGGATTCATTATAAATTAGCCTTGATGACCCAGCTGGCGGAGAGAGGAAGGAAACGCTACAACTCGTCCAGATTATTTAGCATGAGTAAGAGCGGTCGGAGGAAGAGGAAGGAGAGAGAGAAAGGCGGAAAAGGGAAATTAGGGCGAAAAAAGAGGAGAAGGGGGGAGAAGAAGAGAAGAAGAAGAAGAAAGTACCCGAATGAGCGGCCGAGATCCCGAGTACCTCCACAAAGCGGTGAAATTAATCTCCACAATTTATCATTATTTTTGGGTCTCGACTTTCGCAATGGAGTTACAAACGCGGGAGAGAGTAACAAATAACGTTCTGCTTTTTCGGCGAATGTGCTAACAAGTTCCGTTCGGATTAAGCTAAGTTCATTCTCATTCTTGGTCCTTGTTGCGTGGCGAGTGTCTCTGGCCTTCCTCTGTCTGTCTGTCTCCGCTTGTCTGTGTCTGGTACTGTCTATCGCCTGTCTGTGTCTGGTACTGTCTATCGCTCTGTCTGCCTGTCGTCTATCGCTCTGTCCCAGGTCTGGTCGTGCCTATCGCTCTGTCTGTGTCTGGCACTGTCTATCGCTCTGTCTGTGTCTGGTACTGTCTATCGCTCTGTCTGTGTCTGGTACTGTCTATCGCTCTGTCTGTGTCTGGTACTGTCTATCGCTCTGTCTGTGTCTGGTACTGTCTATCGCTCTGTCTGTGTCTGGTACTGTCTATCGCTCTGTCTGTGTCTGGTACTGTCTATCGCTCTGTCTGTGTCTGGTACTGTCTACCTCTCTGTCTGCCAGTCGTTCTGTCTATCTCTCTATAGTTGACAGCCTCTCTGTCTGTATCTCTGTCTGTGTCTCGCTATCTGTCTCTTTGTCTCTCCCTTATTTTCCCTATCTCTTCCCCTTCTCTTCCTCACTTTCTTTCTCTCTCCTCTCCTCTCTCTCTCTCTCTCTCTCTCTCTCTCTCTCTCTCTCTCTCTCTCTCTCTCTCTCTCTCTCTCTCTCTCTCTCTCTCTCTCTCATGAGAATGAAGGAACAGGAAGATAACATGAAGAAATAGCGTAGGAAGATGAGAGCAGGGAGGGAAAGGGGGAGGAGTGGAGGAGATAGGAGCAAAATGGGAAGAAAAAGGATGGATTAGATAGCAAGGGAAGGATAAGCGCTTTGGAGTAATCAGATAATCGGTGGAAGAGAGAGGGATGAAGAAACCGAAAAAATCGCAATAGAAGGAGAGAGAGAGAGAGAGAGAGGAGGGGGGAAATCAAAGTAAGAATAAAGGAAAGACGAAGAGAAAAGGCGGAATGACAAATAAGGAATATAGAAGGAGAAGAGGGGAAACAAGACTAGGTCAAGAGGGTCACTAAAACCCCAAGGGAACACGCATGGGACAAGGGGGGGAGAGACCGAAAGGAGAAGGGAGGAAATGGCGAATAAAAGAAGAACGAAGAGAAGGAAATGAAGGATTTGGAGGAGAAACAGCAACTAAGGAATAGGGGATAAGAGAAAGACATAGAGAATAAGGGTTAAAAACAGGAAGAGGGGAGGAGACGTCGAGGAGGCGAAAAGGGGAATAAATGGGGTAATGGAGAGGCTAGGGTAAAGAGTAAAGAAGGAGAAGGGGAAGGGAGAGGACAGGGAAGAGGGAGAGAGAGAGAGGTGGCTTCCGGAGGAAACGGAGTAAGGAGAAGCAGAGTACAGAGAGAGGGAGGGGGGGTAGGCGGGGTAAAGGGTGACGAAGTGAGGGTAATGGCGAAGGGGGGAGGGGGAGGGGAGGATCAGACAAACAGTAGCGTCAGACGGACCCAACGTACTCGCGAGGTTAAAGCCAGCGGCCCCGTGGAGGAGGAGGAGGGGGAGGGGAGCGGGGGAAGGGGGAGGGGAGGGGGGGAAGTGGGGCCTCGACAAACCCCCTCCCTTCCTCACCCTTTTCGTTCCCCTCTCTCCTTCAAACCCCTCCCCCTTACCCCTTCCACTCCCCTCTTCCCCATCCCCCATCTCCCCCCTCCCCACCCCTTCATCCCCTCTTCCCCATCCCCCCATCTCCCCCCACCCCTTCCATTTCCTTCCACCCACACTTCCACGAGCAAATAAGGACCCCCTCCCAAAAAACACGCAAGAATGGCGGAAATCCAGTCCATTATCATTGCAAATTCGACCACAACGACACGCGAGCACCTTAAGAAACAGGCCAGACGGCTCAGCATTCTTGGAAGACAGCGGGGAGTGAATACGTGAGAATTATGGATCGGTCTATAGACTGCACTCACGCCGCCATGCACACGCAAGCACGCAGGCCGGGGGTTGCCATCGCTTTTACTCGAATTTCATTAATGTTATTCATTGTTATTCATTATTCATCGAAGGAGAAGAATGCGGTCATTATGTTCTGATTTTATAGGTAAGTATCTATGTCCTTCAAAAAGATGTGGATAAGTAAATGAGCGTTTTTCTGTATGTGGTAATCTGTCTGTGTACGTATCTGCATGTGCGTTATTTTGTGTATGTGTAAGTTCATTTTTTATAATATTGCGTGTCTGTGTGTGTTTGTTTTTTTCTGTATCTGTGTACATGTGTGTATGTTTCTATATATGTGCGTTTGTGTACGTGTTCGTGTGTGTGTGTGTGTGTGTGTTTGGGTGTGTCCGTGTATGTGTGTGTTTGTGTATGTGTGTGCTTGTATATTTGTGTGTGTGTGTGTGTGTGTGTGTGTACTTGTATGTTTGTGTGTGTGTGTATGTGTGTTTGTGTATGTGTGCACTTGTATATTTGTGTATGTGTGTGTGTGTGTTTCTGCATGTGCGTTTTTGTATATGTGTACTTGTATGTTTGTGTGTATGTGTATGCATGTGAGTGTTTCTGTATGTGCCTTTTTGTATGTGTGTACTTGTATGTTTGTGTGTGTGAGTATGTGTGTGTGTGTTTCTGTATGTGTGTTTGTGAATATGTGTACTTATATGTTTGTGTGCGTGTGTGTGTTTGTGTATGTTTTTCTATATCTGTGTACTTGTATGTTTGTGTGTGTGTATGTGTGTTGTTATATGTGTACTTGTATGTTTGTGTGTGTGTGTGTGTGTGTGTGTGTGTATGTGCACATGCATGTTTGTGTGCGCATAGCAGAGCAGATTCCGTGGCCGCCCGATCGCTGAAGTTGATTGAGATGAAAGGCTCTTCTGGAGAGCAATTATCAAGACAAATAAAACAGGCCGCTTATTCCGCGGAAGGGAATGTTAAACAGTAGTTAAGATAGCTTTCTCCTTCTGTCTATCTCATCCCCTTTCTTCTTCTCTACTGTAACTTCTTCTCTTTCTTCCGCCTCCTTCGTTCGCCCATTTTCCAGTCGTAATATCTTCCCCGTTTGTGGATGTCTAACTTCCTAATATTCCAACTCCTTTCTGCTACTTCCCTTTCGTATCGTTCGTTCTTCTTCTTCTCCATACCCACCTCATTCTAAACCTAGTACTACTACACTTCCTCCTCCTCCTCCTCCTCCTCCTCTCCTTTCCATCCTACTCCTCTCCTCCTCCTCTCCTCTCCCCTTTCCCTCCTACTCCTCCTCTCCTCCCTCCTCCTCTCCTTTCCTTTCCCTCCTCCTCTCCTCCTCCCCCTCTCCTCTCCTTTCCCTCCTCCCTCCTCCCTCCTCCTCCCTCCTCCTCTTCCACCTTCTCCTCCTCCACCTTCTCCTCCTCCTCTCCCTCCTCTCCCTCCTCTCCTCCTCCCTCCTCCTCTCCCTCCTCCTCCACCTCTCTCTCCTTTCCCTCCTCCTCCTCCCTCTCCTCTCCTTTCGCTCCTCCTTCTCTTCCCCCTCCCTCTCCTCTCCTTTCCCTCCCTCCTCTCCTCTCCCTTTCCCTCCTCCTGCTCCTCTCCCTTTCCCTCCTCCTCCTCCTCTCCTCCTCCTCTCTCCTCTCCTCCTCCTCCCTCCTCCTCTCCTTACCCTCCTCCTCCTATCCCTCTCGCCCTCAACATCCTCTTCCTTCCCCTTTAATCATCAACAGTTTCCTTCCATTTCGCCCTTTGCCTTTTTCTGTCTGACTCCGTTCACGTACTTTCAATGTGTAATTTGCATTTATTTTCATAATTTTCTTCTGTTCGTATTATCTTCTTTTTATTGCTTTTCATCTTTTTCATCTTATCCTTAAAATTATCTGTATTATCATTATCATTATTCTGTTCCTCCTCCTCCTCCTCCTTCTTCTTTTTTTCTTTTCACCACCTCCTCCTCCTT
>NC_091563.1:43330433-43332933 GCF_042767895.1 Penaeus vannamei | reverse complement strand
ATAGAAATGAATGTACATGTTTTCCCTTTCCCTTTAATCAATAAAAAAAGAACCTAACGTTTCTTTCATCGCATTAAATAGACTTCCCTTTCTGGGGAAGTCCCTCCCTATCTTTTCTCTTCCTATTTTCTATAAAGGACAAAAAAGAAAACGGATATAGTTTTATTCCGTTTCTATTCAATTAGGTCATTTTTCCACACTCATTTCGCGTCGCCGCCAGGAATTCGTTCCATTCAGAACTTGCATTTATGAATGAATTATTATTCACTCATGCACATGTAGGCATGGTACTCGTATGTTTCAACAAAGTAAGTTTTCTGACAGAACATTTTTTTTCCGAAAACATGGAATTACATTATGAAGTTTTTTTTTCTTTTTATTTTCTTTTTTTTTAAGTTGCGCGTAGGTAGGGCATGGTATAAAGGCATGATTAACAACAAAAATGCCACGCCTTAAAAATACAAACCTCAGTTTAGGCTTATATTTCACTTCTCTTAAAAAGCATTGCTACATTTCAGCGTTCGAACTCATACTGCCATGCATACATAATTAATCGTATTTTGTTAAATAATCTGTAGCGTAATCTGCATTAAGTAATTTTATTTTCGTCCTCCTCTCAACTATTCTGCTTCCCTATATTCATTGAAAATTGACAAAGAAAACGGGTACAATCCCATTCTCTTTTATGTTTTAGGCATAACTTTGCTAATTTGACCAGTCACATTTGTATTGCTTAAGTTATCTGAAGATTTTACTGTGTCATAAATTCAACTGGAGTTTTGACTATAACTGTGCTTTGCAATCGTATCAGATCTCTTCTTGTTCATTATGCAAGAAAGGATATGTCATAATAAAGAGATATGTGATTATTCCCGATGCTGCTTTGTTTCTTCACATATGCAAGTTGAATACGACTAACGTCACCGTCAGTTATTATTCTATATTTTATGTAAATTCACTTCATGACATATGCATCACGTATAGATGTCATAACGTGAATTTACATATAGCATAGGAATAATAACTCCACAGCCACTGTCTCCACGTCGCCCCAGAGTGCGAAAACTTGTTAAAACAATTTAGCAAATTGCTTCTCCTCTCGGTCCCTTCGGCGCCCCCTCCTGCGGTAGGGGAGGCTTGTCAGGATGAAGCAGTGTGCGCGTTACTTCCCCTAATAAGATAAGGCAAAGCTTAATGGAAAGGATAGGCCTATCCGCGCTCGGCATCTTGGGTACTTTCTCTTCCTTACCTTCTCTTGTGCTTTATCACACTTATGTGAGTTTCCATATAGCAATAAAGAATTTGCTTTATTGTGGTAACTACAAAATAACTATATGTATTACATAATGCTTTGGATTTTTCTTTTTAATATAGCAACTATTGTTAATGTTAAATACATTTTAGAATTAATTATGATACCTGATCTACGACGTCGGTTTTACATAGCAATGCTTTATATTCAGCTTCTAGATTGACTGTCTACAAACCACACAGACAGTGACTCACAAGTATGAATAGAACTCTAAAGCAGGATTAACATTCTCGTGGACAAGCGCTTGCTGGCAGAGTGCATTCTAAGCTTGGTATTGACTGGATTAAAAAAAATAATAATAAAAAAAAAAATACTGTCGTAAAGAAGGATTAACTGCAGTTGTTCGAGGAAGAGCAGCTGGTTTGAAGGATCACAAAACTACTTTTTTATAAACAACTTAACATTTTTCATCATGGGCGGGCTTGTGCAATCTTATTATCTCCAAAAGATATGATTCCAATTCCTAGTATAACAGTGATGATAAGAGAATCTAGATTGACAGGTCACAATTTTTTAATAACTGCTGATAAATTAACTGATAAGCGATGGACAGGTCTTATCGCTGGACTGGCGTTTCTGCTTAAGTCAAGTCAGAGGAATGAATGTGCTTTAATTAAAGTGAACGTAGTCAGTTATTACTTATTCTTATCTATTCATTGCCTTCTTTGTTGCTGGTGTTACGATCATTATCATTACTATTAATATCATTATCATTATTCTCATTATTATTATCATTAACATTATTATCATTATTATTATCATTAATATTATTCTCATTATTATTATCATTAATATTATTCTCATTATTATTATCATTAATATTATTCTCATTATTGTTATCATTATTATTGTTATTGTTGTTGCCATTATTATTAGCATAACTATCATTGTTATTATTATCATTATCATCATCATTACCATTATCATTATTATTATCACGTCAATATTTTCCTTACTACTGTCATTCTTGTTAATTTGTCACCATCATTATTAGTATCATTACTAACATCTCAGTCATCAATGTCATTATTATTTCTACTAACTAGTAGTAGTTTTGTTGTCGATATCATTATCATCATTGTCAAAAGCACTATATCATTATTGTTGTTGTTGCCATTATTATTACTAATAATATCAAAATTATTGAAATCATTATTATCATCACTATTATTGTTTTTGTTGTTATTC
>NC_091563.1:43312933-43317933 GCF_042767895.1 Penaeus vannamei | reverse complement strand
GATGCAATTTGGAGGAGAAGAAAGCAGGTGCAAAGTGAAGGTGAAGAGATACTGAATGTCCGGGCAGCTACTAAGGAGGCGGCGAAGGAGACAGTAAGGTATTTCGTATGAATTCTAGACAGAAGACAAGGAAGCTCCATGTGAAGAGGATGCTGGAGGACGAGGAAAAGGCTGACAAAGGAGGAATGGGGAAACAGAGATAGCGGAAGGATACGGGAATTCAGAGAGCTTCTGCATAAGGGGATTTGTCTACCAACTTTTCGGTCGAAAATCTTCCACTTTGCTGATTTTGAGTTGTATGCATTTCTAAAGCGTTTCAGGGCTTCCGAATCTCCCCTAAAATGTTTAAGGCCCACCAACTATTCTTAAGGTGGTAGCAGACACTTTCGATGCCCACCGAAATATTATTTTTAACCTTGGCTTATTAAAGCGGCAATTGTGACCCAACGATGAGGTATAATAAAGAATGATATTATTTTCAGAATGCTTATAAAAATTCACATGATGTTAGATCTTCATCTTTTCGGAATAATCTATATAAAAAAATATGGGAAGCGTTAAAAAAATTAGATTTTGTGTATACAAATCAATAAGAATAATATGTTGTTCATAAAGAGAATCTTACTTTATCTCTTTCGTCAGTTTCATCCTTCAGCATAATGTTTTAAACATACATGAAGATGCTTAAGGGATGTTTAACTTTTGTTTAAGAAAATCTTGGAACGCAAGAGGATGCCTGGGTTATGCAGAAGTGTTCTGGTGCCGATTTTCTTTTCTTTTCTTTTCTTTTCTTTTTTTCCTCTTTTCTTTTGGAATAAAGACGATGTACAGAAGCTACAGAGGCGCGAAGTTCACCGGCTACAGCACCAAATTGTGGGGAAGACGGAAGAGGACCTATGAGCAGCAACTTGGTTTCGTTCCGGAAAGAAGGTGTTCGCTCTGACCTTTGGAGTTGTCGAGTGTGTTGTGGACTGAGAGTAAGATCATGACAGGATGCCAGGATCTGTGGCACTGTACGAGGGATCCAGAAGAGGAGTATGCATGTCTCAGTTACAGCTCGAGATGTGCACAGAGAGGCAGAGCTACGTACAGGAGGGAAAGACAAGGTCAGTAGGAGCAAGACAGTGCACATTGCGTGGATGAATGCGTAACAATGAGCTGTGTCTGCAAATAGAGTCGTTACAGGTGGATAATTTTAAAAACTGAAGTCTCCCTCCCCCCCCTACAAGACTGGAGAGTGTGGTTTGAAAGGTGAAGAAGAAAGAGCATGGAGTTCGTGGCGAAGGGTAGCTAGAGTGATTTGGGATGGAAAGATATATGCAAGAGTGAAGGGATTTTTTTAAGACGGCGATGAAAAAGGTAAGTTGTATGGCCTGGAGGAGAAGCTGATAGACAGGCAGAGTCAGAGAACGAAGTCGCAAGTCCGAAGATGCCTCGGTTTTCGTTTCAATGGCGAGCATGAACAGGATAAGTGTACTAGAGAGATATTATATTTGGAATTATAGAAACGCAAGATTAGGAATGAGTATATCAGAGAGACACAAGATTAGGAATAAGTATATCAGAGAGACACAAGATTAGGAATGAGTGTTTTCGAGAAACGCAAGATTACGAATGGGTGTTTTAGAGAAACGCAAGATTACGAATGAGTATATCAGAGAGACACAAGATTAGGAATGAGTGTTTTAGAGAAACGCAAGATTAGGAATGAGTATATAAGAGAGACGCAAGTAGTTTGAAGGCAGTGATAAAGGCGAGGCAGTAGGTCAAGCACAGGTGCATCGGGAGAAGGATGCTCAGGATGGGGCAACCGGACAGGAGATGGTGGAGGACAAAGAGAATTTTTATGGATATGCAAAAGGAGGATGTGCAGGTGGATGGTGTGACAGAGGACAGGGCGAGATGGGGACGGATGACCCACTGTGGCGACCCTCAACTTGAGCAACCGAAAGGAGACGAAGATATATTCATTCTTGTCCCTCTCCCTCACCCTCTCCATCTCCATCTTTCTATCATTCCCTCTCCAATCTCTCCAGCTCTCCCTCTTCCCTATCTGTCTGTCTTCTATTTTTTTTATCGACCCCCTCGCAGAAAATAAATATTCGCGTATTCGACGTACATAATATGGCATTTAAAAACCTCTCCGGAACAGGAAGTATGTCTTGAAAAACAAACAAACTGCATATTAGGTATTTCCTTTCAAGATGAATCCGTGAATCCGCGTTCATATCCGAGACTTCTACGAACGTAAACAAACCGGAGATGTGACCTTCTCCAGCACATTCACGACGTTTGAGAGTAATCCCTGCAAAGGGAGATAGAAGGGCATAGAGGCATAAGCAAAAGAGAGAGAAAGATTGCAAAGAGAAAAAGGTAGAGAAAGTTTATGTGATATTTTTTTCTCCAGGGATAGAATGTGAGCTACTGAATGCAGCGAAGATGCACGCCCAAGGAAAATGAAAGACGAAACAAAATAAGCAATTATAAATACAAAGGGAAAGAAGAAACGAACAAGCAAACAAAAATAAGAGAATTCAAGACAACGGCAGTCGGAAACCATCATTACCACTGTGTAATCCACTGCTATTGCCAGGTAATTCTCCATTATGTAACCATTACTGCCATCCACTGACGCCATAACGCAACCCGTAAAATACCCCGAATGTAACGTGCAGGAGTTGGAGTACGAGATAGATACTTTTACATCATATAATCCTGAAGATGCTGTGACGTTTTTCTGACGACCCATCAAGGCAACAAAACAAAGGATGAAAGGGGTGCATTATAAAGGTAAAAAAAAAAAAAGTATTGGGGAGAAGTGATAAGCCAGGAGGAGAGGGAACGAAGAAGGCAAAGAGAAAAGAAGTGAAAACGAGGGAAAATGACACCAGGTCGATACCACGATCCAATTCATAAAAAAAAGACAGAAAGCCCATAGGTAAAGAAAGGGAAAGAGAGAGAGAACCAAAACGAAAGAGAAATAACGGGGAAACGAAATAAGGAAATAAACACAAACAACACGAGAATAAAACCAACAGAGGGACCACATGACGCAAGAAAGAAAGAAGAAGAAGAAGAAGAAAACCAACAGAAGGACCACATGACGCAAGAAAGAAAGAAGAAAGAAAAAAAAACACAGGAAGAGTAGCAGCCGACAGGAGGTCCTCTGGAGGCGCCGTCGGGGGGGGGGGGGGGCGTCGCGAGGCCAGAGGGCGCGCAGAGGCCGTGGCAGTTGTCCGGGGAAGGGAGACGGGCGCAATGCAAGAGCTGTGTCGCGGGCGTGGGAATGCGGGCGGCCGAGAGAGGGGAGGCAGAGCTGGCAGCATTCTTCCACGGGGACTTTTGAGGGTGTTGTTTTTTTTCCTTTTCTTTTTCTTTTCTTTTCTCTTTCTTTCTCTCTTTCTTTCTTTCTTTCTTTCTTTCTTTCTCTCTCTCTCTCTCTCTCTCTGTCTGTCTGTCTCTCTCTCTCTCTCTCTCTCTCTCTCTCTCTCTGTCTTTCTCTCTCTCTCTCTCTCTCTCTCTCTCTCTCTCTCTCTCTCTCTCTCACTCTCTCTCCTTTTTCGTGTCTTTTTTTTCTTTCTTTCTTTCTTTCTTACTTTCTGTTCTGTGTCTTTTCGTTATTTCCCATGTTTGCGCCTCTCTTTCTGTCTTTTAGCATTTTTCTCTTGTTCTTCTCTTTTTTCTTTCTATTTTTCTTTTCTTTTCTTTTTTATCTCACTTTTCGCCTCTTCTCTCTCTCTCGCTCTCTCTCTCTCTATCTATCCCCCTCCCTCCCTCCTTCCCTCCCTCCTTCCCTCCCTCTCATCTCTTTCGCTCCTCGATCCTCCCCGTCATCAGCTGACTTGGTTGTAGAGGCTGTTGTAGTTTTGGGATTATTCCTAATTTTTTAAATCGTTGTTAGCAGAAGTAAATTTTTCATTTTGATTATTATCTGATTATCATAATTATTATTTCATTACTGTTATGATAATTTTCGTCGTCATATTGTTATCACCATTATCATTTTGTTTTATTATTATTAAATCTATTATTATAATTATTTTTGTTTTTATTGTTGTTATTACCACTATTATTGATATTATCATTATAATTTTTTTTGTTATTATCATATTTGTTATTACAATTGTTATTATTACTATTACTATTACCATATTATTATTATCAATACGATTGCAACACATAACATACTAACATACTACTGCTATTATTACTGCTGCTGTTATTACTATCATTAGCAATAACAGTACCATTACCTTCTATGAACAATATCTTCTCTTTATTACATGTCCATGGTCAATATTTCCTTGTATTTTTATTGGTTATTGTCAGCATAATTATGTTTTATTATCGTTCATCCGTACTTCATTATTTAAATCAATTGTATATATCTTATTATTTAACTCATGGTTATGGTATTTTATTGTCATTGATATCGGAGTAAATGTTAATGTTTTCAATATTGTTATCGTGTTTTTTTCTCACTTCCACACTCATTTTCTCTCCTTCTTTCTTCTTTTATCTGAGTCTTCTGATCTTTAACATGCATTTGCATTTACCCGATTCGCAAAATTATTGTGCAGTTTCGAAAAGCACTGAACAGAAGAACGCAAAAAAAAGAAAACAACCACAAAACACAAGGATTTAAACGGCCAAGGAAGTACAAGAACAACAAGGACGACAGACAAACACGCATTAAAAAAAAAAAAACGAAAATATAAAATCCAATTACATCACTTCAGACACAAAAAAAAAACAATAGAGTGAGATAAATAGGGGAAAATGTACATAGAGAGACACGAAAACCTACCTTCCTTCCCCCGCAGCAGAGCATATTTGAGCGGGCCACGACCACCAGCTGATCCCTGACCGCCCCTCCGTCCACCAGGACCATCAGCCTGCATGCCCCTCACCTGCGGACGGGGCGGAGGAGGGGTTAATGGCGGGGAATTGTGGGGTTATCTGGTCCTCCTGGAGACAAGGAGGTGGGGAGAAATCACGGG
>NC_091563.1:43280433-43300433 GCF_042767895.1 Penaeus vannamei | reverse complement strand
CTTCCTACTTGGTCTCCAAGCCTCTCCTGCCTCACAGGAGTGTTTCGGGCTCCTCCTTCACAGATGACATCTGGCCATAAGCTGGATGTGAACCTTACAGTACTAAGAAATTTTGGTGGCAGCTGGTGGGAAAGTGCTTTTAGTAATCTTTCGGAGTCTTTTCTTGTGTCAAGAATATTACTAGTTTGTCTCGTTTGGCATGTATAACTGTATAACTGTGAGAGCCACATTCTTTTTGCCGTCCGTGTTCCTTATCTTGCACGGTTCCAAATAATCGTTGTTTTGTGCAAGAGCAGTACTTTCTTTCCCTGGCACAGCCTTTGTCGTTGCAGAGCAGAGATGTTTGCTGTTTGTTTAATTAGCCTTTGTGGCTCTTGTCAGTAGAGGGAACTGATATCTTTCGTGTATAAAAAGTTATCGATTAATAACCTTTCAGCTATGTTGACCTTTTGTTGCTGTGTGCTTAGGAAGCTGAAGGAACTTTCAACTCTGTTGTAATACTATTTTGTGTATGTGTATAGCTTGCAACTGTTGCAGTAGTGCGCCTCGTACCGAACTAAGTGAAATTATTACTAGGTACACTGTTTAGCTAAATTACTTTCTCGCTGTGACTTATTCCTCTCCAGATATGAATGGAAGTGCACGAGTGATGGGGGATGACGTCAGCATCTATACCTTCATTTTTCAGAAGATCGAGGCCCTGTCAGCAGATTTTCGGGAAGTGAAGGATCAAATTCAACAGCTTCAACTAACAGTTGCCTGGCATATTTCACGGCATAAATCCAAGGTTTTGGAGTCAGATGCTGAATCTCTGGGAGATGGGTCCAGCAGCTGTTCACAATTGTCGACCAGCCATGAGGACGAAGTGACTGTTTTGCATCACCAGCTGCTGCAGAAAGACCGTGAGTTAGAGGAGCTGAAACAAATGATTTACGAGAAGGAAGCTGCACCACCATCGGATTCGCAGCAGTTCAGCCACAGAACTTGTAGTCCGGCAAGGGTTCCACCATTGCTTTGTCCACTGCAGCCACTTCCCAGGAGCTTATTCATGACCCATGCATTCTCCACATCACTAAGGCAGTGTAGTGAACAACCGGGCCATGCTCCTCTGCAACAGGACACCTCGCACGAGAGACCAGCTTTACTTGTGCTCAAAGACAAGGATCAACCTGTTCAACATTATCCTGAACGACCATCTCGAGCAAGAGACTTCTACGCCAGTTCTGCAATAGAAAAGTCACCCCTACGAACTGCTCCAGTGCATCGTCGATGGTGTGCGCACCACAGGAGCATTACCCACAACACTTCTGAGTGCCGAGCAACAGCAGCCCATTCGAAGAAAGTCCAGAAGCAGCTTAGGCGGCGTATGTGTTTTAATTGCCGCAGACCAGGACACCTCGCCTGGGAGTGTCCCTTTCCAGTTAGCCAGTATGGCAGAGCTCCCAGCCCCACTGGCAAAGATGCAGCAGGGAGTAACGGCTTTTGGTATAAGGCCAAAGGCACCAATTTCATCCCTTGCAGTAGTGAATGCTGCAGGATCGTCAGAACGACACCCAGCAGCACCCAGAGATGATTCGCCTGCCGTCCCAGGACGTAACCCTAAGCACCAAACAGGAGCTGCTGTGCATCTTGCTCATCTGACGAAGATTCCTCCACGGACAGGATGCTTCTTGGATGGCTGTATCGCTCGAGCAGGTCCCGCAGACGGTGTTGTCGTGCTAACGCCTGTAACAGCTCGAACACTCACTCTGTTGCCTTCTATTCTGACAGCCAAGGATCGTCGTTGCTCTGTGTGGGCAATTAACACGTCTTCAAGGACCCTGACACTCCATGGTGGGACGCGATTAGGCACCGTGGCACCAGTGGAGGCAACTTGCTGTACTGATCCAAGCCAGGTAGTCTTTGCCAGGTCGGACAAATGCCCTGTCAAATCCGACTACCGAATGACTGAGCATCGGGAGGATACGATATCCTTTGCTCAGACACATCCACTCATAACAGACTTTCTTAACGACAGCCAGGACGATGATGACGTCGCCAGGACCAGGAGCAGTACGAGTTCTGTCGAGGCCGATGTCCTGGCTATCAACAATGATGCATTTGGTGACTTCGAGCGTGAGGATGACGGTTTCATCTGGGATGATTACAGAGATGCTCCATGTTGGTCCGAGGATTTTGGTGATAGTGATGCTGAGGTCGAACATGCTGAACTTCCGCCCTCAATCGCCATCGCCGTCTGTGAAGCCGCTGACATGCTGATCAGGAGTGTTTTGTAACCATGATATTTGTCCGTTTGTCCTTATTAATATTGTTCAAATCTTATTGTCCAGATGTTGGGTGATTGTGATGTGGCCGAGCACACTAAGCTTCCGTCCTAAGTCACAATCGCCGTGTATGGAGCTGCCGAGATCCAGTAGTATTCTTATTGGTTTATTTCTGTGAATATATAACTCTTGTCTTGTGTGCTCCAGTTGGTTACGACTGACACGTCTCAGCTGGGCGCACACCCACCTTTGTAAAGGCAAGTAACAGGGCTCAGGCCTACCCTTTGGTTTTGTTTCAGATCCTGTCTCCGCTGACCACTCCGACCCAAGGCATGGGAGGATTGTGGAGTGTGGTCTGCAGTCCAGAGGAGAGGGCGACACACTCCAGTTACACTCGCACTTAACTTTGTACGGCGCCAGGTTTTCCCCTGCGTGGGACTGCTTTGGTCACCCCTGTGCCCGTTTTCTGTTGGCCGCTTTTAATTGTTTTAATTACCACCTTCTGTTAATTTTTACTAGTTCTTTATTTGTTTGATATATTTATTTTGTGTTTTAAGATTCTTGTTTTATCCCTGAGCCCTAATTTTAGTTTTGTAGTGAATTAACTTATTTCGCGGTGTCAGTGACATGACACGTCATTTTCTGCCAAGTCATTTTTTAAGTTTTATTTTAACTCTTCTGGCATTAGTTTTTAATACTTATTTTGTCGTTTTATATCATTCCCTTGTATTTTTATTTATTACTGGAGTCCTTTTTGTCTTTATGTATGTTTTAGTTTGATTTTTATTGATGTACGTATATTTTTCTTATTTGGTACTCTTATGGTGTTTTAGTTTGTTTTTATGTGTATATTTTAGTATCTTATGTTTTATCATGAATTCTGATTAAATTGGATTTTATTTGTAATTTTTTTTCTGGAAATGATTCGTTTTTTTGTGACGTCACGAGTCTATGACTGCCCGCGCCCCATGACAATAAACAGTGTCAACTGGAATTCTGTGTGTTTTGGATTACCCTCTTCTCTGCTGAACATCACCAAAGGTTGTACCAGCCCATTCCTGTTACTTGCCTAGGTATTATTTATGCTGGACGTTAATGTTCGTGAATCAATAAGGCATTGGTTACTTAAATATTACGTTTCCCAAGTATACCAGTATTCAGTAGCTGTCATGTTGTCACGTTTCACATGTTTTTCATTGCTGAGCCTCTTCTAGGAAGTATTCCATTCACTGCTAAGTTCATTTGATTTTATTTATCTCTTTTGATGAAGGTTTCAGTGAGTTTTATGTTGTTTTAATCCAATGCCCATTATTTTATTGTATTTTACTTCTTTTACGTGTCCTTTATCTGTGTTTTACGTCTTTCACTTCTGCTTTTACTGTTTTATTGCTTTTACTTCTGTTTTTAGTCTTTCATTTCTTACTGAATCTTTTCTTTTACGATTTCAGTTACGTTTTAGTATTATTTTTAACTAATACTTACCTGTTTTCGTTTTATTTCTGCTTTTATCCAATTCCTTTTATGATTTCAGTTAAGTTTTAGTCTTGCTTTTAACTATTACTTACCCGCATTCGTATTTTAGACCTGTTTTATTCCTGCTTTTACTCGTTCTTGCTGCTTTTACTTGCCTTACTCGTGTTTTACTTAGTTATTTTCGTGCTACTCCCTCTACTTCTACTTCTACTGCTACTCCCTCTGCTTCTACTTCTACTGCTACTCCCTCTGCTTCTACTTCTACTGCTACTCCCTCTGCTTCTACTTCTACTGCTACTCCCTCTGCTTCTACTTCTACTGCTACTCCCTCTGCTTCTACTACTATTGCCTCTTCGCCTGTGACTGCTTCTGTTTGTACTTCGCTATCCCCTTTCTCTGTCTATTTTATGGTATATGTATGGAAAGGACTCTTATTGTTTTAAAAGCACTGCCCGATTAATAGCATATGTGGAAGCAATAGTCAATCTATTTCCGCATAATCTGGAAGTTTATCCATTGCTTTTTTTTGGCTTCCAGTTTTTGTTTGTTTGTTTTCTTCTCGAGGAGTGAACGGGACCCCTTTGTTCCTTCCTACTTGGTCTCCAAGCCTCTCCTGCCTCACAGGAGTGTTTCGGGCTCCTCCTTCACAGATGACATCTGGCCATAAGCTGGATGTGAACCTTACAGTACTAAGAAATTTTGGTGGCAGCTGGTGGGAAAGTGCTTTTAGTAATCTTTCGGAGTCTTTTCTTGTGTCAAGAATATTACTAGTTTGTCTCGTTTGGCATGTATAACTGTATAACTGTGAGAGCCACATTCTTTTTGCCGTCCGTGTTCCTTATCTTGCACGGTTCCAAATAATCGTTGTTTTGTGCAAGAGCAGTACTTTCTTTCCCTGGCACAGCCTTTGTCGTTGCAGAGCAGAGATGTTTGCTGTTTGTTTAATTAGCCTTTGTGGCTCTTGTCAGTAGAGGGAACTGATATCTTTCGTGTATAAAAAGTTATCGATTAATAACCTTTCAGCTATGTTGACCTTTTGTTGCTGTGTGCTTAGGAAGCTGAAGGAACTTTCAACTCTGTTGTAATACTATTTTGTGTATGTGTATAGCTTGCAACTGTTGCAGTAGTGCGCCTCGTACCGAACTAAGTGAAATTATTACTAGGTACACTGTTTAGCTAAATTACTTTCTCGCTGTGACTTATTCCTCTCCAGATATGAATGGAAGTGCACGAGTGATGGGGGATGACGTCAGCATCTATACCTTCATTTTTCAGAAGATCGAGGCCCTGTCAGCAGATTTTCGGGAAGTGAAGGATCAAATTCAACAGCTTCAACTAACAGTTGCCTGGCATATTTCACGGCATAAATCCAAGGTTTTGGAGTCAGATGCTGAATCTCTGGGAGATGGGTCCAGCAGCTGTTCACAATTGTCGACCAGCCATGAGGACGAAGTGACTGTTTTGCATCACCAGCTGCTGCAGAAAGACCGTGAGTTAGAGGAGCTGAAACAAATGATTTACGAGAAGGAAGCTGCACCACCATCGGATTCGCAGCAGTTCAGCCACAGAACTTGTAGTCCGGCAAGGGTTCCACCATTGCTTTGTCCACTGCAGCCACTTCCCAGGAGCTTATTCATGACCCATGCATTCTCCACATCACTAAGGCAGTGTAGTGAACAACCGGGCCATGCTCCTCTGCAACAGGACACCTCGCACGAGAGACCAGCTTTACTTGTGCTCAAAGACAAGGATCAACCTGTTCAACATTATCCTGAACGACCATCTCGAGCAAGAGACTTCTACGCCAGTTCTGCAATAGAAAAGTCACCCCTACGAACTGCTCCAGTGCATCGTCGATGGTGTGCGCACCACAGGAGCATTACCCACAACACTTCTGAGTGCCGAGCAACAGCAGCCCATTCGAAGAAAGTCCAGAAGCAGCTTAGGCGGCGTATGTGTTTTAATTGCCGCAGACCAGGACACCTCGCCTGGGAGTGTCCCTTTCCAGTTAGCCAGTATGGCAGAGCTCCCAGCCCCACTGGCAAAGATGCAGCAGGGAGTAACGGCTTTTGGTATAAGGCCAAAGGCACCAATTTCATCCCTTGCAGTAGTGAATGCTGCAGGATCGTCAGAACGACACCCAGCAGCACCCAGAGATGATTCGCCTGCCGTCCCAGGACGTAACCCTAAGCACCAAACAGGAGCTGCTGTGCATCTTGCTCATCTGACGAAGATTCCTCCAAGGACAGGATGCTTCTTGGATGGCTGTATCGCTCGAGCAGGTCCCGCAGACGGTGTTGTCGTGCTAACGCCTGTAACAGCTCGAACACTCACTCTGTTGCCTTCTATTCTGACAGCCAAGGATCGTCGTTGCTCTGTGTGGGCAATTAACACGTCTTCAAGGACCCTGACACTCCATGGTGGGACGCGATTAGGCACCGTGGCACCAGTGGAGGCAACTTGCTGTACTGATCCAAGCCAGGTAGTCTTTGCCAGGTCGGACAAATGCCCTGTCAAATCCGACTACCGAATGACTGAGCATCGGGAGGATACGATATCCTTTGCTCAGACACATCCACTCATAACAGACTTTCTTAACGACAGCCAGGACGATGATGACGTCGCCAGGACCAGGAGCAGTACGAGTTCTGTCGAGGCCGATGTCCTGGCTATCAACAATGATGCATTTGGTGACTTCGAGCGTGAGGATGACGGTTTCATCTGGGATGATTACAGAGATGCTCCATGTTGGTCCGAGGATTTTGGTGATAGTGATGCTGAGGTCGAACATGCTGAACTTCCGCCCTCAATCGCCATCGCCGTCTGTGAAGCCGCTGACATGCTGATCAGGAGTGTTTTGTAACCATGATATTTGTCCGTTTGTCCTTATTAATATTGTTCAAATCTTATTGTCCAGATGTTGGGTGATTGTGATGTGGCCGAGCACACTAAGCTTCCGTCCTAAGTCACAATCGCCGTGTATGGAGCTGCCGAGATCCAGTAGTATTCTTATTGGTTTATTTCTGTGAATATATAACTCTTGTCTTGTGTGCTCCAGTTGGTTACGACTGACACGTCTCAGCTGGGCGCACACCCACCTTTGTAAAGGCAAGTAACAGGGCTCAGGCCTACCCTTTGGTTTTGTTTCAGATCCTGTCTCCGCTGACCACTCCGACCCAAGGCATGGGAGGATTGTGGAGTGTGGTCTGCAGTCCAGAGGAGAGGGCGACACACTCCAGTTACACTCGCACTTAACTTTGTACGGCGCCAGGTTTTCCCCTGCGTGGGACTGCTTTGGTCACCCCTGTGCCCGTTTTCTGTTGCCCGCTTTTAATTGTTTTAATTACCACCTTCTGTTAATTTTTACTAGTTCTTTTTTTGTTTGATATATTTATTTTGTGTTTTAAGATTCTTGTTTTATCCCTGAGCCCTAATTTTAGTTTTGTAGTGAATTAACTTATTTCGCGGTGTCAGTGACATGACACGTCATTTTCTGCCAAGTCATTTTTTAAGTTTTATTTTAACTCTTCTGGCATTAGTTTTTAATACTTATTTTGTCGTTTTATATCATTCCCTTGTATTTTTATTTATTACTGGAGTCCTTTTTGTCTTTATGTATGTTTTAGTTTGATTTTTATTGATGTACGTATATTTTTCTTATTTGGTACTCTTATGGTGTTTTAGTTTGTTTTTATGTGTATATTTTAGTATCTTATGTTTTATCATGTATTCTGATTAAATTGGATTTTATTTGTAATTTTTTTTCTGGAAATGATTCGTTTTTTTGTGACGTCACGAGTCTATGACTGCCCGCGCCCCATGACAATAAACAGTGTCAACTGGAATTCTGTGTGTTTTGGATTACCCTCTTCTCTGCTGAACATCACCAAAGGTTGTACCAGCCCATTCCTGTTACTTGCCTAGGTATTATTTATGCTGGACGTTAATGTTCGTGAATCAATAAGGCATTGGTTACTTAAATATTACGTTTCCCAAGTATACCAGTATTCAGTAGCTGTCATGTTGTCACGTTTCACATGTTTTTCATTGCTGAGCCTCTTCTAGGAAGTATTCCATTCACTGCTAAGTTCATTTGATTTTATTTATCTCTTTTGATGAAGGTTTCAGTGAGTTTTATGTTGTTTTAATCCAATGCCCATTATTTTATTGTATTTTACTTCTTTTACGTGTCCTTTATCTGTGTTTTACGTCTTTCACTTCTGCTTTTACTGTTTTATTGCTTTTACTTCTGCTTTTACTGTTTTATTGCTTTTACTTCTGTTTTTAGTCTTTCATTTCTTACTGAATCTTTTCTTTTACGATTTCAGTTACGTTTTAGTATTATTTTTAACTAATACTTACCTGTTTTCGTTTTATTTCTGCTTTTATCCAATTCCTTTTATGATTTCAGTTAAGTTTTAGTCTTGCTTTTAACTATTACTTACCCGCATTCGTATTTTAGACCTGTTTTATTCCTGCTTTTACTCGTTCTTGCTGCTTTTACTTGCCTTACTCGTGTTTTACTTAGTTATTTTCGTGCTACTCCCTCTGCTTCTACTTCTACTGCTACTCCCTCTGCTTCTACTTCTACTGCTACTCCCTCTGCTTCTACTTCTACTGCTACTCCCTCTGCTTCTACTTCTACTGCTACTCCCTCTGCTTCTACTTCTACTGCTACTCCCTCTGCTTCTACTACTATTGCCTCTTCGCCTGTGACTGCTTCTGTTTGTACTTCGCTATCCCCTTTCTCTGTCTATTTTATGGTATATGTATGGAAAGGACTCTTATTGTTTTAAAAGCACTGCCCGATTAATAGCATATGTGGAAGCAATAGTCAATCTATTTCCGCATAATCTGGAAGTTTATCCATTGCTTTCTTTTAGCTTCCAGTCTTCGGTTGTTTGTTTTCTTCTCGAGGAGTGAACGGGACCCCTTTGTTCCTTCCTGCTTGGTCTCTAAGCCTCTCCTGCCTCACAGGAGTGTTTCGGGCTCCTCCTTCACAGATGACATCTGGCCTTAAGCTGGATGTGAACCTTACAATATATATACATATATATAAATGTATGTGTGTGTGTCTATATAGATATACAGACATTTATATATACATCGTTTTTATATTTGTATTTATACTTTAAACGAATCTAACTGAATTATACCTGGTAATTATGACTGTGCTATAACATCTCAATCTAATTATTACTGTTTAATCGAATCAAATTATGCAAGATGAATATTGCTGATTTAGCTTTTAACAAGATTTTCGTCATGAGTACGAAACCGTATGAATAGGAATCATATGAATGAAATTAAAACAAAGGTAATCTAGCTTAATTTATATTCCCTCTCTGCCGACCACGAAAGGCTGGAATGCGAGTTACTGCCGCTGAATTTTTTTTTTTTTATGATGCATTATTACATACACGCATACACACACACACACACACACACACACACACACACATACACACAAACGGGCGCGCGCGCGTGTGTGTGTGTGTGTGTGTGTGTGTGTGTGCGTGTGTTTGTGTGTGTGAGTTCGTGTGTGTATGTGTGTTTGTGTGTGTGAGTTCGTGTGTGTATGTGTGTGTGTGTGTGCTTGCCTCACTTCACAGGTGTCGGGGAGGAAGCTTCACTTCCGATCCTGAAGAGCGGAAACAGATCTCGGTCTTGAAGAGAATACCGCGGACGTTGACTAGAATTCATTGCTTGTTATCCAAAGGTGTTGTGGGTCATGATTCCACAGTAAAAGCGAAAACAAAATATTTTTTAGCTTAGTCCTTCGTTTACCGCTCTGGTCAACTGCGCAGGCGTGGGCAAGCTGTGGTACATCTGATGCATGGTCAAAGCATTATATAATAGTAATACATTGGAAAATTAGGCTATGATATAATTACGATCTGTACTGTATAAAGAAAAGAACCACATAACAATTTATCTACTCATCTACCATATATATATATATATATATATATATATATATATATATATATATATATATATATATATATATATATATGTATGTATGTATGTATGTATGTATGTATATATGTATATATATGTATCAACACACACGCACACACAAACTCACACAAATACACACACACACACACACACACACACACACACACACACACACACACACACACACACACACACACACACACACACACACACACACACACACACACACACACACACACACACACAAGCACACACAGTACGGTTTGGGCGTGGAAAGGCAATGTAACATTTGATATGTGGTTATGTGTTACTACATTCCAAATTTAGGATACAACATATCTTCCAAAACACCAGATGATATGAAATAGTTACATAGTTCCCCATAACTCATGCTAGGTGGTCTGAAAGGCTGTAATACATGACACTCTGAGATATAAAGTACAAATGTTCGCTTATATTCTTCATTGTATAATTTACACAGTTTCTTCAACATTACAGACTATTGACTTGCCAATACAAGCTATACCCCAGCCTGGTTCTTGCGGTCACAATACCACACTGCCCTGTTCTTGATTTACATAAACCATAGATGAAATACATCTTGCATAAACCGGTCACAGTGCTTTATGCTACAGCTTTCAGGTCGTTGAGCATTAGTCAACTCAGTCAAGTCCTCTTTGAAGGTTGGAAAACAAGACGACTTACTGAAACGGGGATGGCCGTAACCGAAGACTTTATTCGCAATTGGCGATGCCCAAAATGTGTATTAACGCGTTTCCATTAACGTACATAACTCTTTTACGATGGATATAAATATATATATATATATATATATATATATATATATATATATATATATATATATATATATATATATATATATATATGTGTGTGTGTGTGTGTGTGTGTGTGTGTGTGTGTGTGTGTGATACAATCAATTGAATGCAAGCAATTCCAGGTGTCATTTGCAGGCCACAGGCTATATCCCTTCCCTCCCGACGGACGCCGCTTCCTCGACCAAGCCGCCCTGACCACAGGTGAGCGGAGAGCAGCCGGCGAGGAGAACCAAACTAGTTTAGTTTTATTTCTTTTTTTGTTTCTGTTTTTTGTTTGTTTGTTTGTTTGTTTGTTTTTTGCTTCGGGAATCTAGAGCTAACTTTACGTGCATGTGTCCTGCAGGTATCTATTCTAAGGAGTACTTGTGTGAGCTACGATTAGAAAAGAAATGAGCATGATAATTATAGTAATGATGATGGTGATGGTGATGAGGATGAAGTTAATGATAATGACAATAACAGCAATACAAAGTATACCAGTAGTAATAATATTAAAGTCATGGCAGCGTCAATGATAGAAGAAATGGAAGTACTGAGAGCAGAAGCAGTAGTAATAGTAGAAGTAGAATTAGCATCAATAGTAGGAACAGCAGCCGTGTGGTAGTAGCACTAGCATCAACATTAGTAATACCAGTGGCAACAGCAGCAACAGCAGTAACAGAATCCGCAAGTCGTGATGATAACAGCAAGACTGGCAGCAACAATACATGTAGTATCAGCACTCGTAACAGCAGCAGGAGTAACAGCGCAAGCAGCGGCAGTAAGAGAGGCACTGCTAGCCGCCGTAGTAGCAATAACAGCTGTGCTAGCGGCAGCAGTAGTAGGAGTGGCAGCACTCGCGGTCTTCACATTATCCAAAGAGTAGACGCAACACTCCTCGGAGCGAGTTGCCAGACGTGCTCTTTCCTGCGATCTGCTCTCGCCGCCCGAGAGACCTCCTCGGCCGTCGGCGAACCTCTTCTTCGCGGGACGGCCTTCGGGGTCGGGCTGCGGGGGGAGGGGGGGGGGATTGCGTAATGCGGTCCGCCCTTCTTCGTCTTTCTACTTGGTGAATGACACCAACTGAACGTCAAATCGGGGTGTTGTTGCGATAGTACAGAGTTGCAAGAATGAAGTAATATTCTTTTTATTGTTTCTTTTGTTCCCACTTGGTCAATGGTAGTAATGATGACGTCATATCAAGTTATTGTTGTGATAGTATTTGTTGTATTAAAAGTATTTGTTGTGGCACTATCAAGTGATAACAGAAGCAGTAGTAACAGTTGCTGCAGCAGCAATCACTGTAGCAAAGCCGCCAGCAGAGTCGTCATGAAATAGCAATGACAGCAATATCATCACAAGCTGTAGAAGCAGTAGCAACGACTTTATTGGTAACATCATTAGTAGTAGAGTAGTTGTTATTTCATCTGTAGTAGAAGTAGAACAGGTAACAGCAAGTAACTTCAGTAGCAACAGTAAAAAAAACTTTAACAGCAAAGACAGTAAGAGAAGCAAGAAACATCAAAGCGAAAGCTGCTTCTCTGTGCATACAAATGTTCAGCTGCTACGAGAAAAGTCAGACGTAATGATAGTATTCTGGTAAGTGTGAAGGTCAGACACGAAGCACGGCCGTGTGCACGCAGGCCCGCCGTGCGCGCGGCAGAGCAAAGCACAGAAGAGGACGTGGGAATGTTGGGGAATTATGCCCCGTCGAGCAGATCCACTCTGGAGCGGAAAAAGTAAGATCTATTTGCAGAGGAGTAAGGGTCGTTGATTTAACCTGGAGACGCCAGACGCGAGGCGGTTTTTCAGCAACGAACCGCATCTGTTCTGCAATCAAGGCCGCGGGAACGGCGGCGACGGCGCTGTGTGCAGGCGGCGACGGCGAGCACCTTGTAATACGCGGCCGTGAAGAGCAAAACACATGTAGTACATGCAGGGCGTCGGGAGCTCAACGACCACTACAGGGGAGGGGGAGAGGGAGGGAGCGAAGGGACGAACGTGAATCATGTACTGCAGCACAGGAGGGGAGGGAGGGAGGGAGGGGGAAATACACACACACATAAATGTACTCTAAGAAGGGGAACGATGAAGAGAGGGAGAAGAAAAAAGACCCAAGAACATAAATCGCAATAAATGAAAAGGGCGGGGTGGGGGAGGTTAGGGGGGGGATGAAACACACAACATGTACTGCGGGAGGGAGGGGGGAGGGAGGAAGGGAGGGAGAGGGGAAAGGAGGGACAAGGTGGGGGTGAGGAGAGACGGGACGGTGAGAAAAGGAAGAGTAAATTTTGGCACGAGTCATCGCCGCCCGTGGATCAATGGTATAGTACGGTCTGGGCGAGGATGCCGCGCGCCGCCACCCCGCCTTGCCCGCTCGCGCCTTCCCATTTTCTCTCCTTCGTCGCTCCTTCTTCCATCTCCCCCTTTCGTTCGTCCCTTTGTGCAACTCCTTTACTGCGAAGACACGAGCCTGCAACACCTGACCGGGAGCCAGACGGCGCGTCCTCCGAGATTTTGCAGAGCGAGTTTCCTTTTTTGGAGTAAGGCTGTGGCGGCGTCGTCAGCTTCCCATTGACGGGGTGCAGCGTCTCTCCCCCCTCTCCCCCTCCCCCCCTCTCCCCCTCCCCCCCTCTCTCCCTCCTCTTCTTCCCCTTACCCCACCTTCCCCCGTATCCCCCTCCCTCCCTCCCTCCCTCCCTCTCGGCCTCCACCTCAGGGCCAGTACCTTTCCGTCCTTCCCTGCTCGCTCTCTCTTTCCTCTCTCTCTCCTACCTTTCTCTGCCCCCTTTTGCCTCCTCGCTTTCTCTCCCTCCTTCTCTCTCTCTCTCTCTCTCTCTCTCTCTCTCTCTCTCTCTCTCTCTCTCTCTCTCTCTCTCTCTCTCTCTCTCTCTCTCTCTCTCTCTCTCTTTCTCTCTCTCTCTCTCTCTCTCTCACTCTCTCTCCCTCTCGCTCTCTCTCTCTCTCTCTCTCTCTCTCTCTCTCTCTCTCTCTCTCTCTCTCTCTCCCTCATTCCCACCTTGTCTCTCCGTCTCGCCCCCTCCCTCTTCCTGCATCTCTCTTCCTTATCCCGTCCCTCTCCCACTCGTCGCTCTCCTCCTCGTCCTCCCCCCCCCCTCGCCCTCCTCCCCTCCTCCCTCCTTCCCCCCTCGCCCTCCTCCCCTCCTCCCTCCCTCCCCCCTCGCCCTCCTCCCCTCCTCCCTCTCTCTCCCCCTCGTCCCCCTGACACCCAAATCTCCCTCGCCCTCCATCACATCGGCCCTCAAGCGTCCCCCTCGCCCTCGGACACCTGACGCACTCCAGACGACCTCGTCCTCGGTGGTGATTCGTCCTCGGTCTCCTCGCTTCTCGTCCTCCACGCTTCGCCTCGTCCTTCGACCTGTCTTGGTGCTTGTGTCTATTAGTGTGCTTGGGAATTTGTCTTTTCTTTCTATCATTCTCTATTTCTCTCTGTCTGTCTCTCTTTCTCTCTCTCTCTCTTTCTCTTTCTCTTTCTCTCTCTCTCTCTTTCTCTCTTTCTATCTACTTAGGAATTTAATAATTTATTTGTATTTCTCTTTCCTCTACGATTCTTTTCCTTCCGTAACTCCACTTCAACTCATTCACGCATTTGTATTCATCATCTTCTATCCCCCTTCTTCTCTATCATCACGTCCATCCCCATTTTTAGCTCTACCTTTCGCTTCCGTCATCAGCCTTGTCCATTATCTCTCTCTTTTACTATTTCTTCTCTTCTCGTCTTTTCCTCGTTCTTCACCTTTTCCCTTGTTCGTCGCTTTTCGTTTTCCTTCCGTTCCTACGTTGTCATTCTATCCTGTCACCCTGAGTCACTCTTTTGCGACGATTTTCTGCCCCCCCCCCCTTAATATGACTGATTTTGTTTATTTATTTATTCATTTGGTCCACTTGGTCCTCCTTTCATTTCAATCTTATTTTCTATTGATTCTCCATTTTTGCATTTCTCTCTCTCAGACTTAATTCATGTCTTTCTCCTTTCTTTCTACTTCATTCCTCAGATCTGTCCGTTTACTCTTAATCCTCGTCCTTCTTTTCCTCCCTTCTCTCCCTCCCTCCTATTCCCCTCCTTCCTTACTTTTCTCTTCCTCCTTATACTTCCCATACCCCATCTCTCTCTCCTTGCTCCTGCTCTCGTTCATCCTCCTTTTCTTTCCCCTTCCTATTCCTTCTCTTCCTCATCCTCCTCTTACTGCTATTTCTTTCTTCACTTCTTCCCTATTCCAACTCCTCCCTTTTACTTCGCTCTCCTCTTCTCTCTCGCCACCCCCTCCCCCTTCGTCCCTTTCTTTCTTCTCCTCTTTCTCTCTCTTTCTTCCTTCCCTCCCCCACTCTTTTCCTTCCTGCCTATTTCTCACCTCACTTCCCTTCGCCACCTCCCTTCCCTCCCCTCCCTTCTTCCCCTCCTTCCCTCCCTCTCCTCCTCCTCAACCCCATCCCTCTCTTCACCCTCAACCCGCCTCCCTTATCATCCCCTCCTTCCCCTCAACTCCCTAATTTCCTCCTCGACCCCCTCCCCTTCCTGCTCCTCGACCCCTCAACTCCTCCCCCCTCGACCCCCAACCCCCCTCGACCCCCTCCCTTCGACCCCCTCCCTCCCTCGACCCCCTCACCCTCCTCGACCCCCTCAACCTCCCCTCGACCCCCAACCTCCCCCTCGACCCCCTCAACCTCCCCTCGACCCCCTCAACCTCCCCCCTCGACCCCCTCAATCCTCCCCTCGACCTCTCAACCTCCCCCTCGACCTCCTCAACCTCCTCGACCCCTCAACCTCCCCCTCGACCCCCAACCTCCTCCTCGACCCCTCCCTCCCTCGACCTCCCCTCGACCCCCAACCCTCCCCTCGACCCCCTCAACCTCCCCTCGACCCCCTCAACCTCCCCCTCGACCCCCTCAACCTCCCCTCGACCCCCAACCTCCCCTCGACCCCCCCTTCCTCCCCCCTCGACCCCCCCAACCTCCCTCGACCCCCCAACCTCCCCCTCGACCCCCTCAACCTCCCCCCCTTTCGACCCCCTCCACCTCCCCCTCGACCCCCTCCCTCCCTCGACCCCTCAACCTCCCTCGACCCCTCCTCCTCGACCCCTCTCAACCTCCCCTCGACCCCCTCCCTCCCCTCGACCCCCAACCTCCCCCTCGACCCCCTTCCCCTCGACCCTCCTCCTCGACCCTCCTCCTCAGACCCCTTCTCCTCCCCTCGACCTCCCCTCGACCCCCTCAACCTCCCCCTCGACCCCTCAATCCCCCCTCCCTCGACCCCCCCTTCGACCCCCTCAACTCTCCTCTCGACCCTTCGCCCAACCTCCCCTCGACCCTCTCTCCCTCCTCGACCCCCTTCCTCGACCCCCTCGACCTCCCCTCGACCCCTCAACCTCCCCTCGACCCCCCTCGACCCCCCCTTTCCCCCTCGACCCCCAACCCTCCCCTCGACCCCCCCTCCCCCTCCAAGAGCCACTCCACAGAGGGCGCTGGCGTGAAGCGTTCGGAATGAGCCTCTTGCCGACCAGGGTGTGCCGTGGGGGGAGTCCTGGCGCTCTTCAGGAGGAAGGGGGACTATGGGGGCGCTCGCGAGACTCTCTCTCCGGACTCCCCCTTGGACTCGTGTGCCTTCGCCCTCGTCTCTGCCTTTCGCTTCTCTTTTTCTCTCTCTCTCGCTTTCTCACTCCTCTCTTTCTCTCTTTCGTGCTTCCTTTCGTTCTCTCTCTCCTCCTTTCTTTCTCTCTTTCGTGCTTTCATTAAATTTCTCTCTCTCTCTCTCTCTGTCTCTGTCTCTCTGTCTCTCTCTCTCTCTCTCTCTCTCTCTCTCTCTCTCTCTCTCTCTCTCTCTCTCTCTCTCTCTCTCTCTCTCTCTCTCTCTCTCTTCTCTCTTTCTTCTCTCTTTCTCTCTCTCTCGTTTTCTATCTTTGGTCCTTTTCTTTTTCGCTACCGTTCTCATTTTCTTCTCTCCAATATTATTTTCTTTTCTCTTTTTCTTTGTTTCTCTCTTCGTATCCTCCCCTTCTCTTCTCTTCCGCTCTTTCTCCCGCCCCTCGCCTCTCCTCGTTCCTCTTTTCGTTCTTTCTCCTCTCTTCCTTTCCTTCTTTCCCACCTCTTACACATTCCCCCATTCCCTTTGTCCTCTTCCTCTACCTTTTGTTTCTTTTTTCTGTCTCCCCCATTCGCTTTCCTCCGTTTTCCTGCTCCCTCTTTCCTGCCGCTCGCACCTTCCTCCTACATCCGGGAATTAAAACTCATCGAGTGGGACCTGTTTTGCAGTGCAGTAAGTTTCTCTCTCTCTCTCTCTCTCTAATCTCTCTCACTCTCTCTCTCTCTATCTATCTCTCTCTCTCTCACTCACTCACTTTCTCTTTCTCTCTCTCTCGCTCTCTGTCTGTCTGTCTGTCTGTCTCTCTCTTTCTCTCTCTTTCTTTCTTTCTTTCTCTTTCTTTCTCTCTCTTTCTCTCTCTCTCTCTCGCTCTGTCGGTCTCTCTCTCGCTCTCTGTCTGTCTCTCTCTCTCTCTCTCTCTCTCTCTCTCTCTCTCTCTTCTCTTCTCTTTCTTCTCTCTTTCTCTCTCTCTTACTTCTTCATTCTGGCTCGCACTCTCCCGAAGGATATTTCAATATACTTGGGTATTTATCATCTTCTCAATCGAATTAAAAAAAAAAAGAAAAAGAAAAAAAAAATAGAGGGCGAGAAAGCAGACAACGTTAGCCTGGTTTAGGTCGATGAGGTTCCGTTATAACAGAGTTCCTTAATACGGAGGTTGTTTTATGAGGAGGTTCCTTAATGTTGAGTTTGTGTTACAGTGAAGTTGCTTTAAACTGAGGTTGCGTTATGGTGACGTTCCCTAATAATCAGCTGTTCGTTATGATGAGTTTCCTGAATAATTAAGTTGCTTTAAACGGGGGTTGCGTTATGGTGAGGCTATGATGGGGTTGCCTTACCATGAACCTGCTTTATATCGAGGTTGCTCAATAGTGAAGATGCGTTATAGCGAGGTCCCAGGGAAAGGTGACGCTTCATTCCCCTGTCATGATGTCAGACATAATGACAGTGATGTCTCCTGGAGGTGTGAATGAAGATGAATTACGCCACAGAAGACGGGACAAGACGTCGCCTTTTTTTTCTCTTCTTCCTCTTCTTCCTCCTTTTCTTGTTTGATTTCTTCTTGTTGTCTATTATTATCATCATTATCATTAGTATCATCATTGTTGTTGTTGTTATTATCATTATTATCATTATCACTGTCATTATCATTATTATTATCATTATTGCTATTATTATCATTATTATTATCATTATTGCTATTATCATCATTATTATCATTATCATTATTGCTATTATTATCATTATCATTATCATTATTGCTATTATTTCCCTTATCATCACCATTATAAAAGTCATTAATATTTTTGGCATATAATTTCTCAGCTGGTTCTTCATTGATAGAGCTGCTGTCATTGCCTAGTTTCTGTCGGCATGTTGGCTGTGATGGCACTACGGCTGGCATGTCGGTATGACATCCGTGGTAATCCGTTTTGTCATGAAAATGTTATGACGTTGACGGCAAATGACATTTTTTCCTCCTTCAGCGGGACACATTTCCAAAAGTGAGAGCAACGTTCGGCGACGTAATGCCATTTGTGTTTAAGGGCTATAATCGCAATTGTAGTTTATTCAGTAGTTCAGTTGTCGGGTAAATTGGTTCCTAATTCGAAGTTCATTTGTTTTAGGTTTGAATCCGTCTGCTATTTGTCTTTAATCAGTAAAAGTTGTTTTATGTGAAATTCCTAAGAAATATATGATTATAGATAGATTGACAGATAGATATCAGTAAAAGTTGTTTTATATGAAATTCCTAAGAAATAAGAAATATATAATTATAGAGAGATTGACAGATAGATATAGATATAGATGCGTGTGTGCGTACATACATATTACATATACATATATATGTGGTTTTGATATTCTCTGTTCGTCACTAACGACCAAATGATTTTTGTATCACATTTAAAAAAATATCCTGAACACTAATTAGAAAAATTAACTTAAACCTCATTACCTCAATTGAAATATTTCCTTCGGCTCAATCTCCCACAACGTTAGACTAACAGATATTTCCTTTAACAGAGTCTAAGGTCAGTTATCGCCGAATTTGTCTCCAATGGAACAGAAATTTGAAAAAACATTCGCAGTTCGGCGCTTTACCGGCTGGCCGAATCTAGCCCTGTCTCGGAGCCTCTCACAGCCGGGGGGGGGGGGGGGGCGAGCGGTCCTTGGATGTCTGTTATTCCTATTTTCCTTCTTAGTCTTAGTCTTGTGTCATTATTCCTATTTTCATTCTTATTCTTATTCTTATGTCTATTATTCCTATTTTCATTCTTAGTCTTAGCCTTATGTCTATTATTCCTATTTTCATTCTTATTCTTAGTTTTATGTCTATTATTCCTATTTCCATTCTTATTCTTAGTCTTATGTCATTATTCCTATTTTCATTCTTATTCTTATTCTTATGTCATTATTCCTATTTTCATTCTTATTCTTAGTCTTATGTCTATTATTCCTATTTTCATTCTTAGTCTTAGTCTTATGTCATTATTCCTATTTTCATTCTTATTCTTATTCTTATGTCATTATTCCTATTTTCATTCTTAGTCTTAGTCTTATGTCATTATTCCTATTTTCATTCTTATTCTTATTCTTACGTCATTATTCCTATTTTCATTCTTATTCTTAGTCTTATGTCATTATTCCTATTTTCATTCTTATTCTTAGTCTTGTGTCATTATTCCTATTTTCATTCTTGTTCTTAGTCTTATGTCATTATTCCTATTTTCATTCTTATTCTTAGTCTTATGTCTATTATTCCTATTTTCATTCTTATTCTTAGTCTTATGTCTATTATTCCTATTTTCATTCTTATTCTTAGTCTTATGTCATTATTCCTATTTTCATTCTTAGTCTTATTCTTATGTCTATTATTCCTATTTTCATTCTTATTCTTAGTTTTATGTCTATTATTCCTATTTCCATTCTTATTCTTAGTCTTATGTCATTATTCCTATTTTCATTCTTATTCTTATTCTTATGTCATTATTCCTATTTTCATTCTTATTCTTATTCTTATGTCTATTATTCCTATTTTCATTCTTATTCTTAGTCTTATGTCATTATTCCTATTTTCATTCTTATTCTTATTCTTATGTCTATTATTCCTATTTTCATTCTTATTCTTATTCTTATGTCTATTATTCCTATTTTCATTCTTAGTCTTAGTCTTATGTCATTATTCCTATTTTCATTCTTATTCTTATTCTTATGTCATTATTCCTATTTTCATTCTTATTCTTAGTCTTATGTCATTATTCCTATTTTCATTCTTATTCTTAGTCTTGTGTCATTATTCCTATTTTCATTCTTGTTCTTAGTCTTATGTCATTATTCCTATTTTCATTCTTATTCTTAGTCTTATGTCTATTATTCCTATTTTCA
>NC_091563.1:43272933-43275433 GCF_042767895.1 Penaeus vannamei | reverse complement strand
TATCTCTCCCACTCTCTCTCTCTCTCTCGATCTGTCTCTCTCTCTCTCTCTCTCTCTCTCTCTCTCTCCCTCTCTCTCTCTCTCTCTCTCTCTCTCTCTCTCTCTCTCTCTCTCTCCCTCTCCTCTCCCTCTCCCTCTCCTCTCCCTCCCTCTCCCTCTCCCTCTCCTCCCTCTCCTCTCCTCTCCCTCCCTCTCTCTCTCCCTCTCCTCCTCTCTCTTTCTCTCTCACTCACTCTTTGTCATTTTTTCTCTCTCGCTCTCATCTCTCTTTGTCATATGTGTCACTCTCTCTTTCTCTCACTGTTTTGTCATCTCTCTCTATCTAATACCCATCTACTGGTGAACATTCCCAATGGCAATTAACTTTTACTTTATGAATCCAGCCATTCTTCTCTGTCTGTCTATCTTTTTTATCTGTCTTTCTCTTTTTCATTCTTTGTCTTATTGTCTTTCCTTTCTCTGTCTTTCTATCTTTTTAATCTGTCTTTCTCTTTTTTTCATTCTTCGTCTTATTGTCTTTCCCTTCTCTGTCTTTCTGTCTTTTTAATTTAGCTTTTTCGTCTTTCATTCTTTGTCAATTTCTTTCCCTTCTCTGTCTCTCTATCTTTTTAATCTGTCTTTCTCTTTTTTCCATTCTTTGTCTTAATCTATTTCCCTTCTCTGTCTTTCTATCTTTTTAATCTGTCTTTCTCTTGTTTCATTCTTTGTCTTAATCTATTTCCTTTCTCTGTCTTTCTATCTTTTTAATCTGTCTTTCTCTTTTTTCATATTTTGTCCTATTCTCTTTCTCTCCTTATGAATCTACCCGCCATTCTCTGCCTTTCTCTCTTTCTCTCTCTACGTTTCCCCCTTCCAGGCAATATCCTCCTGCGTGCTCCCTATTTCAGGCCAAGTGCCACGCCCATAAGGTAGTAGGCTGCCCCCCCCCGCCTCCTCCTCCTCCCCCCCGCCTCCTCCCCCTCCCTCCTCCCCCTCCCGCTTGAAAGATGTAAGTTGTCTGAGATCATGTAGGTTAATTTTGTTCTCTTTTACTCGTTATTATTCTTTCTTCCTTTTTCTTTTTTATTAGTTTAGTTTCGTGCAAAGTGTATAAATTACAAAAAAGTTACGTTATTGATAATTATCATAATAATTATTTGCTTTTATCATATTTAGTAGTAATAGTAGTAGTAGCAGTAGTGGTAGTATTATTTATTGTGATAATAGTAGTATGATAATCATTATCATGATTATCATCACCATTACGATTACTAGTATCCACATTGTTATTATCAATATCAGTATTTTTATAATTATTATCCTAATAATTGTTATTATTATCATCATGACTATCCCCATAATATTCATCACTTAACCTTTTCACCTTCCCTCTAGGCCGGTTGACCTCCCTCGCCTCCCCCTCCGGTGGGGGTTATCTCCCCCCCCCCCCCGTCTGGCCTTTGCGTCTAGGCCTATCCATCATAGGCCTCGTCGCGTCTTTGAGAGTCCATTAGGGTTACGTTCAGCTCACTCCCTCCTCCCTCCCTCCCTCCCTCCCTCCCTCCCAGACTCTGTCCACCTTCAGCCTCCTAAGGTTTACGCCCCCCTCCCTCCCCCCCTCTAGGACTGTGCCTACTTTCCCCCCTTCCCTCTAGGACTGTGCCTACCCCCCCCCCCCCGTTCGGTTATCGGCAGTCAGGCGTCGGTCGCAAACTTTTTCCCTTCCTGCTCCTGCTCTTTCTTTCTCGGGACTTCGCTGAGCCATTCTTTCGGAAGTGTTCCTCGCACCGACAGGCGCCTTCGGGGACGTCCCTCGGCTGATGTCTCTTGGGGGAGAATTTTTGGGTGATGTTCCAAAGTTGATTTTTTTTTTTTTTTTGGGGGGGGGAGGGGGTTGTTCGTTCGGTTGATGTCCTTCGGTTGATTTCCCTCTCGTTGATGCCTCTTGGGTATCGCTTCTCAGTTGATGTCCTTCGGTTGACGTCCCTCGATTGATGGCCCTCGGTTGACATCCCTCGCATGACGTCCTTTAATTGACACTCCTTGGTCAGTGTCCGTTAACTGACATCTGTCGCTGGTCCTTTAAGTCCCTCGGCCAACGTCCCTCAACAGACGTATCTTGCCTGACGCCCCTCTTCTCTCCTCGTCAGGGCGCGTCCCTTCGCAGTGGCCGTCCGTCTCCGCCTCCGAGTGGTTGATGTTTCCCGATTGACGTTCCTCGGCTGACAACCTCTGGCATTCTCTGGCTGACATGGCCTGGCTGAGCTCCCTCCACCGACGGCCCTCCAGCGTCCCTCCACCGACGGCCCTCCAGCGTCCCTCCACCGACGGCCCTCCAGCGTCCCTCCACCGACGGCCCTCCAGCGTCCCTCCACCGACGGCCCTCCAGCGTCCCTCCACCGACGGCCCTCCAGCGTCCCTCCACCGACGGCCCTCCAGCGTCCCTCCACCGACGGCCCTCCAGCGTCCCTCCACCGACGGCCCTCCAGCGTCCCTCCACCGACGGCCCTCCAGCGTCCCT
>NC_091563.1:43262933-43265433 GCF_042767895.1 Penaeus vannamei | reverse complement strand
GAGAGGAAAAGGACAGGAAAAGGGAGAGGGAGAAAGGGGAAGAGGGAGAGCGCTGGGGAAAGGGAGGGAGGAACTTTGAGTATGAAATGGTAGGATGTGAAGAAGGGAAGGATGCAGGGAGCGAAGGATAAACGGATATTGTAATCCTTTTTCATTATTATTTCTATTATTGTCATCTAATAGTCCTGCTCTGTGTTGTGATAATGTTATTTGCGATTTTAGATTGATATAATTTCATTATCATTTTCATCTTTCTTTCTTTTTCTTGTGTTTTCTTTAGCTTTTTTTTTGGGGGGGGAATGGCTTAGAATATCTCTCTCTCTCTTTCTCTCTCTGTCTCTCTCTCTCTCTCTCTCTCTCTCTCTCTCTCTCTCTCTCTCTCTCTCTCTCTCTCTCTCTCTCTCTCTCTCTCTCTCTCTCTCTCTCTCTCTCTCTTCTCTCTCTCTCTCTCTCTCTCTCTCTCTCTCTCTCTCTCTCTCTCTCTCTATCTCTCTATCTCTTTCTTTCTCTATTTGTCTCTTTCTCTCTCTCGCTCTCTTTCTTTCTCTCTCTCTCTCTTTCTTTCTTTCTCTGTCTATCGCTCTCTCTCTCTCTCTCTCTCTCTCTCTCTCTCTTTCTCTCTCTCTCTCTCTGTCTGTCTCTGTCTCGGTCCCCGGCTCTCTCTCTCTCTCTTTCTCTGTCTGTCTTTCTCTCTCTCTCTCTCTCTCTCTCTCTCTCTCTCTTTGTTTCTCTCTCTCTCCCTCCCTCTCTCTCTCTCTCTTTCTCTCTCTCTCTCTCTCTCTCTCGCTCTCTCTCTCTCTCTCGTTCTCGTCCCTCTCTCTCTCTCTCTCTCTCTCGTTCTCGTCCCTCTCTCTTTCCCTCCTCCCAAGTTAAACCCAAGATCCATCAGCAAGAATATCTTCTAAAAATCCTTTATTCCGTCGGAGTTTAAGAAAAAAAAGCAAAATAAGAAGAAAGAGAAAAAAAAACTCTTTAAAGTGTCAAATTATTTGTTACCGACTTTCTCAGACGAAGAAAAATGAGGGAGGAAAGTTTTAAGAACGGCTCTCAGCTGTCTTTACCAACCTTGTTACAACGTTAGGCTGACTGATAATACACTTTGCCTGTTACTGCTGGTCGGATTTATAAAAAGAAGAAAAATGATGAATGGCAACCCCCCCTCACGACTGGAGTTGCCACATCGTTTAATACCCATTCAATTTGTGTTGTTTATGGTCGTAAATATCAATGTATCTTCCTTTACCTCCATCTTAAACCTTTTCCCTGTGCCTTCCTCCCTTCCCTCCTTCCTTCCCTACCTCCTCCTCCCCATCCTCTTCCTATTCCCTCTCCTCTCCTTCCTTACAGGAAATGGATGACTAAGATAATCATAGATTTAAGGCGCCAAGTGAAAGGAGAAACTCTATGCTCACTGAACCCTGATCGGAATGTGAATGCTTTGGGAGTGACGGATGGCGCCGGCATTCCGACGCGGCAGTGAACTCGATCAAAATATGACCATGATTTCTGTTTCTATATATATATATATATATATATATATATATATATATATATATATATATATATATATATATATATATATATATATATGTGTGTGTGTGTGTGTGTGTGTGTGTGTGTGTGTGTGTGTGTGTGTGTGTGTGTGTGTGTGTGTGTGTGTGTGTGTGAGTGTGTGTGTGTGTGTGTGTGTGTGTGTGAGTGTGTGTGTGTGTGTGTCTGTGTGTGTGTGTGTGTGTGTGTGTGCGCGTGAGTGTGTGAGTGTGTGTGTGTGAGTGCGTGTGTGTGTATGTGTGTGTGTGTGTGTATGTGTGTGTGTGTGTGTATTCCTTTCTCTTTTTTTTAGTTTTGGGACTTGAACGGTATTTAGTTTTTTCCTTTATGTTTTTGTGTTTGTTTGTTTTCACTTTGTTCTCTTTGTGTTGCATTTGTTTGTGACGAAAAGAATGAAGGTAATGATAATGCTACTAAGGCTTGTAATAGTTATGATGGTGATAATGATAATGGTAATGATAATGATAATGATGGTAATGATAATGGTAATGATAATGTTAAAGATAATTATGATAATGATAATGGTAATGATAATGTAATGATGATAATGATAATGGTAATGGTAATGTTAAAGATAACTATGATAATGATAATGATAATGTTAAAGATAATGATGATAATGGTAATGATGGTGATGATGGTGGAGAGGAGAACGAGGAAGAGGATGATGACGATAATAATGATAATAAATAAGGATAATGACAACAATACCAATGATAATAAAGATAAGTCCAAACAAATAAAGTGTAAAAAATACGAAGAAAAAAACCCTAAAATATCTCAGACATATGTTTGCGTCTGATATTGTTTTTTATGCATTGGCCCAAATTACCATAACTTTCCCATTAGCCTCAGATTACCCATTTTATTCCCGGATTAAAGAAACCTGGACCCATTTATGTATTGTTTTTGTGTCCTGTTTTTTGTCGCAAATAAGGTCAGGTGTGTG
>NC_091563.1:43245433-43247933 GCF_042767895.1 Penaeus vannamei | reverse complement strand
CTCCCCTTCCCTCAGTCTCCCATTTCCTACCCTCCTTTCCCCTCCTCTCGCCTCCCCTCCTTCCCTTCCCTCCCTCCCCACCCCTACCCTTCTCTTCCCCCCCCCCCCACACACACTTACGAACACCAAACAGAATAATGCAATTATGGCAAATTATAAAATGACCTGATGTATTTCTTAACTTTTCTAATGCATTCTCCTGTGAGATTTAACGAAATATTTGTTATGTCTTCCTCTTTTCTTTTTTTTCTCTTTTTTTTTTTTTTGAGCAAATAGAAAAAAAAAAACAGAATTGTACATTCCTTGACAAAAAGGAATTATCATTATGCATGAGTGTACCTACGTTGGCATATACATACTGTATATACGACTACACCAATAGTTAGGTAATGAATAATTTGCATAAGTTCGCAAGAAATCATGCACTTAAAATATTTCATTTTCACTCCAGGAAATATACCTTTAAGGCGCCTTCAAAAGCTTTTTTTTTCGTCCATCAGCTTACCTGCAAAAAGAAAAGAAAAAATCAACATTAATAGATGCCTTTGGTTTTTCATAAAGCAATGGTCTGAAAAAAAAAACAAGAAAACAAAAGAATGTGACTAAGCCATTAACTTTTTTTTTATAGTATACTACCTAAAAAACAATCAACAAATACCTTGAACTTTTTTTTGTGAATGGTGTCTGAAAAAAACTCTTAATTTTCAGGAAATTGTGACAGAAAAAAAGACAAAAGAGCTATATTTTTAGGAAATGGTGTTTGAGAAAGAGAAAACAAAACAACACCAATGAATTATCTTATAAATTCACAGAGAAAACGGTAAAAAAAAGGATCAATAAATGCTTAGAACTTTTAGAGAATGATGTCAGACGGGAAAAATAAAAACTAAAAAACGGAGCATCGCCAAGAACCCCTTTTGCCATTTGAGAGAACGGCGCCAGAATCTATAGACAAAGGTGATTCGAATGCACAAGCCAATCAGGCGCTAAGTGAATTTTGTCAGCTTCAATGCCTTTAAGAGAGTCTAAACCGACATCAATTGGCGGGGAATTCCACAACGCTCTTCAACCGGATCGTTTCATACGTCTATAAAAAAAAAGACAAGTTTGGCGAGATTTTGAGCCTCATTTCTTATCTTCGTCTCCTTCTCTTTCCTCTTCCTCGCCTTTGAAGGTAGCCGGGGGGGGGGAGGGGGGAGGGCATGGATGATGGAGGAGTCTCGGAATCTGAGAGAGAGATTTCTTTTCCTTCTTCTTCTTCTTTCGCTTTATCTCTCCCTGACCTTTTCCCTTTTTATGTAATTTCTTTCCTTCTCAACATTCTGAACAAGTTAGAAGCGTTCGTATTTTGTCAATGGAGAATATACGAGTGTGTGTAAAGTATGAAAGTGTGTGTTTATATATATATATATATATATATATATATATATATATATATATATATATATATATATATGTGTGTGTGTGTGTGTGTGTGTGTGTGTGTGTGTGTGTGTGTGTGTGTGTGTGTGTGTGTGTGTGTGTGTGTGTGTGTGTGTGTGTGTGTGTGTGCGTGTGTGTGTGTGTTAAGGAGACACAAAAACGCAAACCGAAAATAAGATGACTTAGAAAACATATTGACGAATAACGTATACAACAACGAAAAGAAACGAAACGAGAGAAAGAAGAAATTGGTCACAGGAAATGAGGGAGAAGAGGGAGACATACATCTATAAACAAGGAGAAAGGAGGAAGAGAGAGAAGGGGAGGGAGAGGAAGACGAAGCAGCATTAATACTGCGCAACAATTAGCCATCGGTGCTACATCAGGGTTGGGGACCAGAGCTGCCTCGCCTCGCTCCGTCTGGATCGCGTCCCGGGGATTGAAGTGAAGCGAGGGAGAAGGAGGGAGAGGAGAGGAGCGAAGGGGAGAAAAGGGAGGTAGAGTGGTGGCAGAGAGGATGAGGGGAGAGAGGCGAAATAGGGGATGGGCAAGGATAGACAGGAAGGAGACAAAGAGGATGAGAGGAAAAGGTGATGTAAGGGGTGTGGAGAAAGGAGAGATAGAATAAAGGCAAAGAGAATAAGAGGAGAGAGAGGAGAGGGAGAAAAGGGAGACAGTATGGAAACGAAGAGGATGAGGGGAAAGGCAGATAGAGAAGAGAAAAACAACGGAGAGGCAGAATGGAGACAGAGGATGAGGATAGAGAGGTGAAGCGGAGGATGGGGAGAGAGGAGAGGGAGAAAAGGGAGAACGGCGATAGGGAGGGAAGAGAAGAGAAGGAGAGAATGGGCCTGGGGGAGAGGAGAGAAGAAGAATGGAGATAGGGAAATGATAGACGGGAGAATCACATACATTCATGCATGTATATACAACCGTACACACCCATACACATAAATTGATAAATAGATGGATAGATAGATGAATAGATGGGTAGATCCTGATGTAACTGTGAATATGAATATGAACATTAATAGTAATACGGATAGATAGACAGAACTCTGTGTGTGTGTGTGTGTGT
>NC_091563.1:43223898-43227433 GCF_042767895.1 Penaeus vannamei | reverse complement strand
CCCGCCCCAGAAGACTCCGCTCCCGCCCCAGAAGACTCCGCTCCCGCCCCAGACTCCGCTCCCGCCCCAGAAGACTCCGCTCCCGCCCCAGAAGACTCCGCTCCCGCCCCAGAAGACTCCGCTCCCGCCCCAGAAGACTCCGCTCCCGCCCCAGAAGACTCCGCTCCCGCCCCAGAAGACTCCGCTCCCGCCCCAGACTCCGCGCCAGCCCCAAGCACGCGAGCAGAATCCCCGCCGACCAGACGCTGACCGGGAGAGTCACTGACCCCCAGACGCTGCCCATGACCGGGGGGGGGGGGAGCAGGATTGGAATGAAGGGGGGGGGGGGGGGTTTGGGGGGGCGGGGTCGGGGGCTGCGGAATAAAAAAGGATACGACATCTTTATACATACATAAAACGTAATATCTAAAATACGTATAGAATACATACATACACACACAAACAGACCTATGTGTATATCTATATCTATCTATATGCATATCTCCCGGTGAGACACATAAAGCCCGCGAAAAAAAAAGGGGAAAAAAAGGGGGCGGGGGAAAGGGCAAAAGAAAAAGAGCAAAAGAAAAAGGGGGCGAAAAAGGGGGGGCCCAAAAAGGGAAAAGGCCAAGGCAAAAAAAAGGGGGGCAAAGGCCAAAAGGGCCCCGGAACATCCGCCAGTCATGAGGAATGACAATCTATGACATTATATAAAAAAAAAAATAAAAAAAAAACTCTTACAATGGAGTAAAGACAATGGAACCTTTATCGATATTAAAAAAAACGAAAAAAATCTAACGTAAGATTATAATTCTAAAAAAAAAAAAAAAAAAAAAAAAAAAAATCACAATAAAATCAAAAGAAAAAGTATAGATGACAGAACAAAATCGAATCGCTTATTCCCCGGAAAGCGGATCTCGTGGCTTCGGATAAACGAATCACACAAAGGAATTAAAGACATTAAAACACGTAAAAATAATAAGAAGCGGTTCCAATATCCGGTCGGTTGCAATCCAGTTCCCACGAAGGAAGGAAAACGAGAAATCGGATAAAAGGGTCAATACAAAAACAGGAGAATAAAAAAACTCAAGAATAAAGAGCGAGAGATAAAGAAAAAACAGAGATAATAATACAAGAGAGAGATAAAGAAAACAAGAAAGAGAGAAAAACGAGGGATAAGGAAAACAAGTAAGAAGAGCGAGAGACAAAGAAAATGAGAAAGAAAGAACAGCGAGAAAAAAAAAATAAGAGAGAAAAGCGAGGGATAAAGAAAACAAGAAAGAGAAGACCGTGAAATAAAGAAAGCAACAAAAAAAGAGCAAGAGATGAAGAAAAGAAGAAAGAAAGAAAAGAAAGAAACAAGCAAAGACAAGGCTGTTGATTTTTCCCGCTCGGTCAGTCCACTCGGAACTTTCATATTTGCTTGTGTTTTTTACTTCTTTTTCTAACTCCTCTTCCGGGTAAATATTAGTTATTCCTGAACTACAAATTATAAAACAAGCATTACGTGTATATATGTGTGTATATATGTATATGTATCTTTTTTCTTTCTTTCTCTTTTTCTTTTCTTTCTTCTTTGGCATTTTCTTTTGTATGCATTTTTCTCTCTGTCTTTACTTCTCCTTTTCCCTCCTCTTCCGCCCTTCTCTTCTGACGTGCTTCTTTACACGTCCTCAACCTCACAGGAAAAAAAAAAAAAAACCATCAGGCTTAAAAAACCCCGCCGCCGCCCCCCAAGCACCCGTTTCCCTTAAAAAAAAGTTATTTTAAAAAACCCCCGACACCCTTTTTCCCCGGGGCAAGCCATCACCCTGGGCGCCTTGGGGATCTTCGCGAGGAGGTGGGCGGAGCTAAATTCACGGGCGAGGAGGTGGGCGGAGCTTAATTCACAGGCGAGGAGGTGGGCGGGGTTTATATCATCACAGGGGAAGAGGTGGGCGGAGCTTAATTCACAGGCGAGGAGGTGGGCGGAGCTTAGATCATCACAGGGGAAGAGGTGGGCGGAGCTTAATTCACAGCCGGGGGGAGGGGGGGCCGGGGGGTTTTTAAACATCACGGGGGAAAAAGGTGGGCGGAGCTTAATTCACAGGGAAAAGGGGGCGGGCTTAATCATCACAGGGGGAAAAGGGGGGGCGGGGCCAGTTTTTGGGGCCCCCCCCCCGGGGGGCGAAAACCCCCCCCACCATAAACCCCTTTTCCAAAACCATCGCCACCACGCCCCCGATTCACGCTGTTCCTCCTACAGGCACGTGGGCGGCGCCTCTAACCCCAAATTTTTAATTAAAGGGGGTTTTACCCCCCGGGGCCCCCGGTGGGGGGACCAGCGCCCCTATCGTTTGGGGCCGTCTTACCCCGGTAATTTCCTTTGGGGGAGGCGCCCCCGGGCCGCCTGAACGAAAAAAAAAAGCGGTTTGGGGGTTTCTTCCTTGTCGAAGGAGGAAGAGGCGGACGGGAGATAAAACGAGGGAGAAAGGAGATTAGAAATGAGGTAGGGGAGGGGGGGAGGGGGGGGGGGGAGGGAGGGGGGGGGAAAAAAAAAAAAATAAGGGGGGGGGAGGGGGGGGAGGGGGGAAGGGGGGGGGAGGGGGGGGGAAAAGGGGGGGAAAGAGAGAAAAGAGAGAGAGAAAAGGAGAAAAAAAAAAAATAAAAAAAAAAAAAAAAAACGGGACACAAGACCAAACACCAAACGTGAAAAAGAAAACCTCAAAAAGAAGAAAAAGACAAAGAAGAAACAGAAGAAAAAAAAAGAAAAAAAGAAGAAAAAAAAGAAGAAGAAGAAGAAGAAGAGGAAGAGGAAAAATGAAGAACGAGAAGCGAGCGCGAGGCAGGTGGGCGGGGTACGTTTGAGGACAAGGGACTTTCACCCCGGGGGGCCCCCCCGGGGGGGGGAAACCTGGGGGGAGTCAGGGGGGAGGTCCAATAAGGAGACGGAATACGGCTATTGAAAAGGGGAAAAAAAGGGAAAAGGGGAAAAAAAAAGGAAATGAAAAAAAAGGGGGAAAATGGAAACATATTGAAAAATGGGAAAGAAAAAAAAGGGGAAATTTAAAAAATAAAAATAAAAAAGATAAAACAAGATAAAACCCGGAGGCAGAGAAGAAGGGAGAGAAGCAGCCCAAGATAACTCCTTTCTGCCGTGTTAAAACCCCCCCGCGCCCCCCAAAACCCGAAGTCGGCCCCCCTGACCGGAAAATGCCGGTTTAGCACGCTTCCCGATCGCCTGAACACAATCCGGATACGGTTCGCATAAACATAAATCCTCATTATCATTATCCTTATCGAGCCCATGAATCAACCCCCGTCACAATGGCTTCTGTCGGCAGAGTGGCCTTGCAACTCGGGGGACTTGCCTGTTGTTTTTCCTTTTCCCCCTTTCTTCCCCCTTTCTCTTCCTTCTCTTCTTCTTCTTCTTCTCTCTCTCTCTCTTCTTCCCCCCTCCCACCCCAATGGGGGGAGGGGGGGGGAGGGGAAGGAAAGGGAAAAGGGGAAGGAGGAAGGAGAGAGGGGGAGGGAAGAAGAAAAGGGGAAAGAAGAGAGAGGGCAGAGACAGGACGAA
>NC_091563.1:43218898-43221398 GCF_042767895.1 Penaeus vannamei | reverse complement strand
AAAGACATGAATAATTCTTTTTTTTTAATGGAAAAAAATAATAAGAAAAAACGGCGGAAATTCTCACATAGTGAATCCTTCTCAACAGAAATTCCCCATAATAAACTGGTTTTTTTTGGGGGTTTTTTATTAATTTAGATGGGTGGGGGGGTAGAGGGAGGGGAGGGGGGAAAAAAAAGGGGGGGATGAGGAGAGGAGGAGGAGGGGGGGGAGGGAAAAGGGGGGGAAGGAGAAAGAAAAAAAAAGGGAAAAGGGGGAGAAAAAGGGGGGTGGGGAAAAAGAAAAAAATGGGGAGAAGGGGGAAGGGGGAAAGAAGGGGAAAGAAAAGAAAAAAAAAGAAACAAAAAAAAGGGGAAATGGGAAAAAATAAACAACAACAAGAAAGACAAACATAAAAAGGGGAAAAAAAAACAGGCGAATAAAAAAGGGGGGGGGGGGGGGGGACCAAAAGGGGGAAAGGGGGGGAGAAGGCAGGCGAAGGAGGACCCCCAAAAGGGCGTCTTTGGCTGACCGGAAGTGGTCTGGGTTGAGGGGGGTAAAAAAGGAGGGGGGGGGGGGGGGGGAGGGAAGGGATGGGGGGGGAGGGGGGGGGGGTAAAAGGGAGGGTGCGGGGGGGGGGGGGGAAAGGGGGAGAGAAGGAAAAAGGGGGGGGGGAAAGGGGAAGGAGGAGGGGAGAAGGGATTTGGCAAGGGGGGGAGGGGGGGGGGGGGAACCCAGAGAGGGGGGGGGAGAAAAAAGATGGGTTGGGCAAGGGAGGGGGGGGAAAGGGGGGGGGGGGGGGAGGGGGGGGAAGGATGATGTAGGGCTTTTTTAAAGATTATGTTATGAAAAAAAGGAGGGGGGAAAAGGGAAAAGGGGAGGGAAAAAAGAAAAAAAAGCGGGGGGGAAAAAAAACGGGTGGGAAAAGAGGGAAAAAAAAAAAAAGGAAGGGGGGGAGAAAAAAAGAAAAAAAAACAAGAAAAAAGAGAAAAAAAGGGGAAAAAGAAAGAAAAAAAAAGAAAAGAGAGAAAGAAAGAAAAAAAAAAGAAAAAAAAAAAGAGAGAGAGAGAGAGAGAGAGAGAAAAAAGAGAGAAAAAAAAAAAAGAGAGAGGGAAAAAAAAAAAAGAAAAAAAAAAAAAAAAGGGGGGGGAGGGAAAAAAGGGAAAAGAAAAAAAAAAGAGAGGGGGGAGAAGAGAAAAAAAGAAAAGGGAGAGGGAGGAGAAAAAAGGGAAAAAAGAAGGAGAGAGAGAGAGGGGAGGGGAGAGAGAGAGAGAGGGGAGACAGAGAGAGAGAGAGAAAGAGAGAAAAAAAAAATTTCCTGACCGCACGCACGCTGATCATCACCCGCAAGAACCTCCCCCTCCCCTCCCCCCTGCCCCCCCCCCACCTCCTTCCCCATGGGGTTTTTGGCCGTTAAACCAAAAGGGTTTAATTTTTCCCCCCCCCAAAAAAATTTGAAATATTATGATTATCCGAACCTAAGCCAGACTAATGGATTATGTTCTCTCCGCGAAACACGACCGGGCCGCCAATTATTTCTAAGGGGCATGTGTGCATTTAATTGCCCTCTCTTAATTGCTCATAATTCGCACGAAAATAATTAGCAATTCTAAAGCCCAAAAGGGGCCTATTTTAAAAAAAAAACCCCTCCAAAAAAAAAAAAAATAAAAAAAAATTTTTAATTTTTTTAAACGCCCCTCCTATAAAAACAAAAACCCTTTTTCCTTTTTAAAACCAAACCCATTTTTTAAACCAAAAAAAATAAAAAAAAAGCCTAATTATAAACACGCCAAAAGCCCAATTATAAACAACCCAAAAGCCTCATTATAAACAAGCCAAAAAGCCTCATTATAAACAAGCCAAAAGCCTACTTATAAACAAACCAAAAGCCTCATTATAAACAAACCAAAAGCGTAATCATAAACAAGCCAAAAGCCTCATTATCAACAAGCCAAAAGCCTCATTATAAACACGATCTTCGGTTACAAGGAATGCGCAAAACGGGAGACAAAAGACCTTATCAACCTCAGTAACGTTGCGCTCTCGAATAGATTGCGGCGCCGCCCAGTCTGTTGCATTTTTTGTGATTGAAACAATACTTGTGCTGATATTTAGAGGGGGAGGGAGAGAAGGAGGGGAGAGGGAGAGGGAGAGAAGGAGGGGAGAGGGAGAGAAGGAAGGGAGAGGGAGAAGAGGGCAGATGGAGAGAAGGAGGGGAGAGGGAGAGAAGGAGGGGAGAGGGAGAAGAGGGCAGAGGGAGAGAAGGAGGGGGGGGGGGGAAAAAGGGCAGAGGGGGAAAAGGGGGAAAGGGGAAGGGAAAAGGGGAGGGGGAAAAGGGGGGAAGGGGGAAAAGGGGGGGGAAAAGGGGGGGGGGAAGGAAAGGGGGGAAAGGGGGAAAAGGGAGAAAGGGGGAAGGGGGGGGGGGGGAAAGGGAAGGGGGAGGGGGAAAAGGGGGGAAAGGGGGAAAGGGGGGGGGAGGGAGGGGGGGGGGAAAAGGGGGAAAAAAAAGGGGGAAAGGGGG
>NC_091563.1:43211398-43213898 GCF_042767895.1 Penaeus vannamei | reverse complement strand
GGGGAGAGAATGCAACAGATTTTTGAGTACTTTCAAAAGGGTCCAGAGTGTGGCCTGATCTATCATAAAAAACCAAGGCATTTAAACCCCTAAGACAATCCCTCTGCCAAGGTTTAAATCAATGATGTTGAGCGTTTCTGTCACCAATAAAAATAATACCTCGGGTGGTTATTAATGATGCAGATCCATACAAAACCAAAGAAAAGTCTGTGGGGCAGCTGAAGCCCCTTAGGACACTTGTCGGAAAGACCAGGAAATGTAAATTTTGGGACTTTTTTACCCCCCATACATACGTGGGTCATAGTTTATCACATTCTTCATATTGTTCAAGGAATCGAGTTGGCTAGTTTAAAAGGCCATAAGGATTTTCTCTGCCAAAACAACGGGGTTGGGAATATGAGAATAGAATTAAATTTTCCGCTGTTTTGAAAGAAATTATCCCACGAACACCCCATTTAAATTTCCCAAAGACAACAAAAACATAGAATATGGAGCAACTTTGAATGGCAACATCATTCAAACTCAAATCCGGCAAAATTATAACCTTGTCTCACTGAACATACCCATAAAAACCTAACGGACGTTCTGCTCCACCGTAAAACAACTCCCCCCAAAAACGGTTCCCATGCGTAGAAAGCAGTATGCTTTGGCTTTTCTGAGCATCTTGAAACTTGCCCAATCTATGAACTGCACTGATGGATCCTTGCAATCTGGGAGTAGAGCAGGATGCCTTTTGTCGTATATCAAAACAATATTTTTCAGCACCAGGATTGAGGAGGGGTTCAGACTGGGCTAACTCGAAACTGAGTTGGGGAATGCTCATAGCCACCAGTTTCTATAAAGTCAGGATCTTGAAATTTAGCAGGAACTCCCGAAAAACCACTGACCATCGCAATCGGACAGCTCGGTCTTCCCCTGACGGGGAAACCTCCGGCTCCCCCTTGAACTCAACTAACCCGCAGCACCAAGCCATCGTAGTGGGCCTCACGCCCACCAAAAATCCCCCAAAGAGAAACCCCGTACAAAGTAAAACAGCCATTTCTTACAAGTACTTTCGATTGGATATACTCTCTCGAAACAAATATGAAAAGACTGTTTTCTAAAAATTTCCTTTAAATTTTACTTGATCTTCACTTTAGGATCCCCTTCATACGTAAACTTGGTTCTTTTCAAATGTGAAATATTCTCAAATAACTTACAAATGGATAGTGTCTTTAATCAGGTGATAGTAAAATTTTAAATCAAGGCTCAGGGGCATTTTCTGCGATTCGCAGAGTGCTCTCTAGCCTTAGAACACACAACACAAAGGTGCGAAATATTGCAAATGACATCAGGATAAACGTGCATGGTGCAGAAGAACGAGGCCAAGATATACGATTTGTGTGGCTACCATCGCGTGTTGGAATCCCCAGGCATGATCATGCTGACCGCCTAGCAAAATCAACATGTGATAAGCAAAGTGTGGATATAGATCTTGGAGTACCTCTTGCTAGGATTTCACATATAATCAAAACTTCCTTCAAAGAGGGCTTGGCTGACATGACTAATGCTCAATGGCCTAAAAGCTGTAGCATAAAGCACCATGACCGGTCTATGCAAGATGTATTCATCTATGGTTTATACAAAACAAGAACAAGGCAGTGTGATACCGTGACCGCAAGAATCAGGCTGGGATATAAAGAAACAGCGTAAATTAGTTAATGAAGAATATGAGTGAACACTAGTACATTATATCTCAGAGTGTCATGTAATACAGCCTTTCAGACCACCCAGCATGAGGTATGGGAAACTATGTAACTACTTCATATCATCTGATGTCTTGGAAGATATACTTATGTTGGATCCTAAATTTGGAATGTATCGCATGGCCACATATTAAATGTTACAATGCCTTTCCACGCCCAAGTCATACCCCCCTTTGGAGAGGTAAATAAATTACTTTGTGATTGTTCTTTTCTTTTAAATGATATAGGTCGTAATAATGTTATAGACTAGACTTTCACTGAAATACTATTATTATCTAATGCTTTGACGACGCATCAGATGAACCACAGCTTGCCCGCGCCTGTGCAGTTAACCAGGGTGGTAAATAAAGGACTAAACTAAACCAAACTAACTGTTTAGTTCAACAGCATTCGGAATTTGAGCGAGAATTTGTGTCTACAAGAAGTAATAAAATTGTATACTTGTTGGATATTTTCATAGATTTGGTTCTTAAATGCAGTCGGCAGTGTCATTAACATCACTAATGTCCGAAAAGTGCATTTTAAACATTTGTCTAAATCTTTTTTTTATCTTCATGCTCTCTTTCCCCGTTGGTTATTGCCTTCCTTGTCCAATTGAATTATCAAATATCCCTCCTGGATAAAAAAGAAAAAAGAAAGAAAGAAAAAACTTTCCTTACTTTAGTGAATCTTGTTCAGAGAACGAAAACAAAATCATATAAACTCAAAATCATCTTCCACGCCCCCCCCCCTTAAAAACCCCTCCCCCCCCCCGG
>NC_091563.1:43176223-43191223 GCF_042767895.1 Penaeus vannamei | reverse complement strand
AAACAGATCGGAAGTATTTGTTGAGTTGGCTTGTTTTGTGTTCTCGGTCATTCACAAGGATGTTGCTCGTGTCTTCCAAGGCAGTGTCTTTTGTCTGCGCGACTTGAAGAATTTAAAGGTGTTTAGGGTTGTTGCTGACGTCGTTTGCGATGTAGCGGAAAGTGTTCGTGTTCCGCTTTGTTTATGTTTTTTTTTTCTTTTTTTTAAGGTTTTGAAAGCAGACCAATTTTCTGGAGCGTTGTATATGTACGTTGTTTTTACAATATTGTCTGCGTAGTGTATGTCTGGGTATGTCTGCTTGAAGGTGTTTTCTGTGGTATGTATCTTTTCCATGGATGTGAGTATGGTGAGTTTAAGGTTTTGCCAACTGGAAGCAAAGGGTCTCGTGTAGGGATCTGTATAAAAGTAGTCCGTGCTGAAGCTGGTGATTTCCTGTGTGCTTGCGTCTATGTTTTAGCTCTGGCAAAGAGGAATATAGGTTTACGTCTACGTCTTTGTCAGGTTGGTCTGTCTGCGTTTACGAGGACAAGGTCATGCTCACTTAGTCCTGGTGCTTGTTATGTCTAGAACGTTGTTTGTGAGGAATAGATCAAGAATGTGTGAGGTGGTGCGAGGGTCATCGACGCCATCGGGACGTGTCATGTTTTGTGTTCCGTTGCATGAATGAGTATTTATGTCAATGAAAGAGTCGTGTAGTTGACGTCTGTTTGTGAGGGAAATTATGGGGGCCACAAAGTTGGTGTGTGGTGTCACGGGGAGACATAACAGTTCAGTATGTCGGGGAGTTTTAAGTCGCCAGCGATCCATATGTTTCTTTCTGCGTTGCTGTTTCAGGTCCTATAGGTCTGCCATATTATTTTGAACAGGAATGGTACATATTCATATATCTATAGGAAGAAAACATGAGAAAGGAGATGCTGGCATACCTTTTGAAATACAATATCAAAAAGGGATTTATATAAGTAACGGGTTAAATATATATCGAATGATCCAGATATCCGTTGCTGTTGGGTTCATGTTTGTGTCTCAGTTTTATAAGCGACGTAAACAGAGGCGGAGGAGAGAGCAGTCTCGAGAAGTTTAGTTCATTTTACTTAATCAAGATGGATTGGTTTAGGAGAATGTTTGGTTTTCCTGACAGAAGGTATGGTGGTAGTTAGTTCTTTGTGGCTGTTAGTGCTTATTATCCGATTTTGTTTTATATTTTAAGAGTCAGCATTTCCTTCGGGTTGAAGGGATGACGTAATCTTAAAGAATGTAAAGTGAGAGAAGAAAAACAAATGGTTAATCAGCTGAGGGACAGCAAGTTCAAATGGATCATCATGGTTGCAATTACGAATGAAATTTTATTTGATACAATGAATTATCAAACTTATGCTACAGATAAGAGGTCAACTCAAGTGGTCTTGTGTACGTACAGGTCTGGCCATAAGCGCGACTGTCTGGGCCGAATATTGTGCCCATGTTGCTCAAAGGAGAAGTGCAATGCGCAGTGTTATTCAAATGAGAGGAATGTGCGGTGTATTATGGCAGTTCTTTTCGCAGCTGAAACACTACATCTGGCTGGGCACTCCGACACAAATCATGTCCTAGACGAGTATAAGGCCAGTTGAACTGCGCCTGAAGTCATTGAATATTACATTCACTTTTATTGGTTAACATGGATAATAGGTTAGTGGTTTGCTCTTGAAACAGTTCTGATGTTTTTCTACAGGAAATTCACTGACCTCAGTGATTCTGGGGGATGTTTCTTGTGCAGATTATTTGTTGAGATTTGATCTTCTCTATTCTTCTCCGCATAACACCTTTGGTAGGCACTTGCACAAGGATTGCTGTAGAAGAACTTTGTCTTGATTTGTATCGTTTTATCATTTCATTTAAGTTTTATTACCCATTGTCCCATTCGGGCGTTGTTTCCAATCATTTTGTTTTTAAAATCGATGTGAAAACTATTATTCACTGAGGGATTTTTAAATTTCACACAGCGATGCAAATGATATTATTTGTTTCAAACATCTACACTGTAATATGTATGAATCTGTTGTTATTTTCCATCGTAAATTATATAAATGAAAGTATTGCTAAAGTTTATGAAGTGAATGCATCCCTCTGAGATTAAAGGTGTGGTTCAACTGGTCTTTTATACATCAAGGACCTGATTTGTGTCCGAGTGCCCAGCCAGGCTTAGTGTTTCAACTGTGAAAAGCACCATCATATTACACCACACATGCCTCTCGCTTGAATAACACCGGGCATTGTACTTCTCATTTAAGTAACATGGAGCGCAAGGACTTTATTCCCTGTTTCACTATAGTATGGTATATCATGGCGCTTATGTTTTGAAGAAAGAAGCACGGAAACCTATTTATCAGATTCAAAATTATTAACACTAATTTGACAGGCTGTTGGCATGAGTGTAGATCCTCAGTTTCATATTAGCCATTTCTTGTTTATTTGTTTTTGGTAAGAAAAAACAAATTTTGTGGTTATTAACCTTTAAATGTTTTGTATAACAGCTCTAATATAACTTTTGTTGACTTTATAGATATTGATAGTTTCTTTAAGCAAATTACCAACAATAATTTTAAATTGCACCCTGGAAAGCCTGGAGATATGCAAGGAAAAAGAATGGTCTGAGTCATTTTATTGCTGGTTCCCTTTAACCCCCAGGTTTCGTACTAAAGTGACATTCTGCCCAGATAGCCATGCTTACGGCCAGACGTGTGTGTTCATAAGACCAGTTGAACTGCACCCTAAGTCACTGTTGCTCCAACCATACCACAAACATTGTGGTATGAAATGAAAACCTTTTTAACCAGGGAGATTCCCCCCCAGAACCCTATCTGATCGCCTTATTTCAGTATTGGGTGTACTACTCCCTTACTCCCAAGCAACAGCAGTGGACTTACTCTCTGTACTGCACTTGTTATGACATATTTTCTCAATTTTGTATGTTATTTTTTGCCAGTGCAGATTATTTCCAGTATTAGTAAGTTTAGTTTTCTGCTTTGATTATTATAGTATCATTACATTGTCCTGTAAATGTATTCTAAAATATTATCTGTTGCACAACTTTCTTATTATCAACTTGCAAAAATAATTCCATATATGAAGTGTTTTATCTTCAGTAATTCTGTCTATTGCAAATTTCATCTTGTACTACATGGTGCAGTTTGAAACTGAAACCAAACCATTTATTATTATGGTACAACTTTTTAGCAGTGGTATTTAGAAAGTGCTATTTAGAAATAACTTTTTGCATTTTCATGGAAATAAAGATATTATTTTATTGTGAGTGCTTGCTTCCTGACAAGAATTTTAGATTTTCGTTTTTGGTTATTAAAGTAATTGCTGTGTGGAATAAAAGTGGGGTTAAATTAGGTCTATGTTCATATGAAGGGTAGCAAGCATAAGGGATAAGGGGGACAATGTGGGAAGTGAGGAGGAGAAAGCTGCTGTTCATGTTGAAATTAGGCAGCAGCTTGATTAAGGAAGATTCCACCAGTCTGCCGGCATGGACGTCAGTGGAAGAGAATACAATGAGCGCAGTTGACCAATCCATGTGATGGTCAGTCTCACAAGAACTCACAAGCAGATGCAAAAACTCCCACTAGCATGCACCAAGCCCCCCCCCCCCCACACACACACACACACAGATATAACAGACATCAAATGAAATACATGTTACTCATTTTATCGACTGCTTTTTTTTTCCAGAAGCTATCCAGATGACAATCCATTTAGAAATCCTACTTGGGAAGAGATTATGGGGAACAGAGACAGGTAAAAAGATATCTATAATGAGTTACATAAAAAGATATCAGGAAACTGTAACATTATAAAACTGTAACTTATTTTGAAATTGTTATTTATAAAACTATTACATATAGAAGTATCATACATTAAAACCATTACAAGTAGGCTGTGTATTATGAAATATGTTGTTATGGTGCAGTATGATGTATAAATCTGCTAGATATCCATTTTAAAATGCTTGTTATGTAAATATTACATTTAATGCCATATGTGTTCTTTAGAGTTTTTAAAGTAATTTACAACTCGAACAGAATGGAGCCGCCTCACATGCACCGGCCTGGGGTTTATGATGACTTCTTTGGACCTGGGGGACCTGAGGATCACTTCACTTCAGTCTTTGGTCAAATGGACAGCATGTTTCAGCAGCTAGATGCTATGATGCAAGGCCTGCAACAGCACCCTGGACATTTCGTGATTACAGAGGAGCCAGGTAGGAGAAAATGAAGAAGGATGTGAGATGAAGTGAGTGAGAGGGATCAGCATTGCAGAAGGAGAAAGTTAGGGAAAGATATAGAAATGAAGATGGAAAAGAAAACTTTGGATTTGGAAAATGCTACAGATGTTTGGATAACTGTTGAAGGTCTTTGTGAGTGATTAATCATTGATTTTTGTCTTAATAAGTTTAGCATGTAATGATTATTTAGTGAAAAGACAGATATATTAGTGTAAATATATATTTATTTATTAAATATATATTTATGACAGATATATCATGTGTAAAGATCAGTTTTTGATGCTAGAATTCTAATATTCATTAAAGAAAATTACTGTAGCAACAAGAACCCTAATGAACTTGGCGCACATTTTGTAAATTATTGATTAGTATAAGACCCCTGGAAGCAGACTGAATCATGCAATGGGCTGAGTGTGGCATCAGCTGCTTAACCCTTCCCGCAGGGTGGCACGTACGTACATGCCATGGCTGTTGTAGACCAAGTAGTGGGTGGCATTGCATCACAGCCATTCGCCCACTGTTGGTTCATTGGATGGAGCTTGTTTTTTCCAATAATAGTGGCATCATTTGTAGGGTGAAACTTTTAGGCATTAGTACCTTAAGTGCAGGTAAACCTTCACATTTTTATTATTTTTGAGAATGATATCAATATATCAGCTTTTATGTGCCAAATATTCCCTGCAAAACACAGGGAAAACAAGGGAAACTATTGATGCATGCCAACAACCCTGCGTTCATGGCCCAGTTACCAAATTTTTAACCCAAGGGTAATGGGGTAAAGGTAAAATTAGAAGTATGAGAGATATAGGATTATCCTGCTCTCTATGCTTTTGGCTGCAACGTGACAAATTGTTTAAGTACTGTGGCTAAAATTAGGCTTTATGCCTACCTTTGAGGAACACTTTCTCCAAACAAGTAGATGATTGTTTTGCCCACACAATTGAGAACAAGCTCAACTGTGCATGATATGACATCTTTCTACTGTGAGGGGATAATCTGCTTCTTTTTTTCCCCTTCCTTCCTTCCTTTCTTTCATTCTTTTCTTTTTAGTCGCATAGAGAGATGAAGTAGAACATACACTTAACATTCTCTTACAGAGACTGATGTTTAATAAAAAAACAACAACATCATTTGTATTTTTAATTTTTTTTTTTTTTGTAATACCACACATACTTCTGCTGATTGTGCATATTTTTCACCAAGGAATAAATTTACAAAGTCATATATTTCACTTAGACTTATTATTCTGTTAAAGATATTGAAATGGAGTTAAAGCTATTTATGTATGTTTCCTTTCAGAAAATCCATCAGAAAAGCTAGCACCTCGAGATTTCATGCTAAAGGCACCTGACAGTGATTTGGCAGAGGAACCAGGTCTTCCTCAGGACAGGTGTGTTAGTCCTTTCACTATTCTTATGAGTTTTGTTCATGGTTTTATTTTGTGGAATGGTAAGTGTACAATTGTTAGATATAGCCTCAGAGGTGTGCATACTTTATCTCACTTTGTGGAGGCATTTTTGTTTATTGAAGATATACCAAAAAGAGATTTATTTTCCAACAGACCTTTAGAAGGGGAGTCACATGAAGGACATCAGCACTGGGGTCCCCATGGTTTCAGTGGTGGCTTTGGAGGCTTCGGAGGCTTTCATGGGGGCATACATGGAGGTTTGAACGATCCATTTCACATGATGGAGGAATTTTTCCACAACTTTGGAAGACATTTTGGAGGGCCATCCTTTGAAGGACCGCATGGTGGTGGTACGTCTTTTTTTATGGACTTTGAAATAAATACTAATAATAATGAAATATGTGAATAGCCTATTTAAATATATAGAACAAAGTTTTAAGTATTAAAATGAATTAGGATGGAGGCTTGAAAATCAAATATTAAGATATTTTCAATGGCAGGTCCTCCAATGCTACCAGGGCCGGGCATGGATCATTCTGACAGCAATAGGGATTCAGTGCTAAAGGAAGATTCAGATCTAGATGACAGGTGAGTCAAAGGGAAATGCAGATACTTGTTAGTTTCATTTCTTGATTATTTGTATTTTTAAAATTATTTTCCAGTTTATGTTTTAGACAGGAGAGAACTGTATTTCTTTATACTAACACACTGATCTGAGAAAAGCATGTACATATCTTCCATATTGCTTATGATCTTGATATATTAATTTTGTCAACTAGTCACCAAGGAGTCAACTATGAGTCCTACTTACCATGTCAGTACACCTTTTCTTTGATTTTGGGAAATATTCTTTTTTGATTTTTATTGTTTGTCTAATAGCTTTGCTGTTAACCTTATGGTAATCATAATGTCATTAATAGTAATAACAGTATCAATACTAGAAAAAGACATGGGGCTCACTCCTTGATTGTATGCCCCAAAGACTCAAGTACGAGGCCTAGTACTAGTAATATCATGAGGAAGGGAGATATTTTGAATATGAAACACAGATGAAACATGAAATATACTCTTTATTCAATTTAAATGTCAATTTCGAAATCACTATCTTATTTCCCTTTCTGATTAGATGCCCCCATCCGAATTGGATGCCTGGGGCTATCCCCCCTTGGCCCCTCCTTCTGCACACCACTGCCTATCTCACCTGTTAAATGTTTTCCTTAAAATATTTTGTTTATTACATATTGCTATTAGTATTGTTAATAATATAATAAAAATCATAATGTCAATAATCATGAAACATCATCAATATTGATAGCATTAGAAAAAGAAAAGTGTAAAGACTTTTCACAGCAAAACTACCTTAAGCATAACAATTACCTGGCAGCATATGTAAAATGGGCAGTTGTATATGTTTTTCAAATGTTTTAAAAATTTGTTATTGATTAAAGACCTATACATTTTAAAGTTTCTTGTGATATTAGCATTTAATTTATTTATTTACTTTTTCAACTTGTTTAAAAACTAAGGAATCATATATATCTAGTGATATTCACTCTTTTAATTTTTTGAGACATTTAATTGATTACTCACTGAACAATTTAATTTCTTGCAGGGTCTCGGGCGGCCTTTCCCAGCTATTAAAAGAAGGACCACAATACGACTCCCTTAACCCACCTGCAGGAAATACACCATTTGGCCCTCCAGATGGCGGGCAGCTTCAGCCTGGGATTCAACGCAGGTTCCATTCGTCCACTATTACCCGAATTCGAAGACCTGACGGGGTAAGCTTCCTGGGCATGGCTCGTTTCTTTGGGGAGCATTTAAAAGTTTTCTTTGAAGGTTTATTTATGTTTACTTATCTGAATTTGAAGATCTGATGGGGTAAGCTGCTGCGTTTATCGGCCTCCCTTTTTTAAATTATTATTATTTTTTTTAGATATTTTGTTTATGGTCCTAATTATATAATTTGGTTAACTTTTGCCATTTTCCTTAGAATGCTTTTGTTCCAGGAAGTAGGTTTTTGTGTTGATTCAGAAAAAAATCTCATGTGTCATCAGTGCATGGAAAGTATTTACTTGTTTTTATTTCATGTGTTGTATAAATGTTAATAATAATTTTCAAAACTTCCCTTTTGTATCTTATATTTTATTATAATCTGAGTCTGTAGGATATTGTTTCTTGGACGGAATAAGTGATGAAAGTTGAATTCATGCTTGGTAATTTCTTACAGCCATATAAAGAGTTCTTGCTTAGGGTATGCACCCCTCTTTAGAAAGACTTTTTTTTCTTTCTTCCTTTCTTATTTAGTACACATTCGTATGGAGCATTTCACTTTTTCAGTCCAATTGTTATGGTAAAGTGATGAAAAAATGTACTTTTACTTGGGTAAGCTTTTTTGAATTGGGAAAGTGTGCTAAATTGGTTTAAGATTTGATGGACTATATTCATAACCATAGCCATTATCGATGTTTTTAATGATTCACCTGTAGGTTTCACATAATTTTGCTTGCTATATAAAGGATTAGGAAGACAAAGGGAATGTTTTTATTTGGTAAACAATAGGTCACCATAAAACTACCAGGTAATTATGTATTTTGTCCTCAATCTCTGTGTTTTGGCTTTGGTGTTTCAGGTATATTGGAGACGGTAATTTTTAAAGATTTTTCTTCTGAAAAAAGTTTGATGCATATGCTGCCAGAGATGGTACATGTATTTCTTCTATAGATTGCAATTGCTTATCAATAATCAATAAAAACATGATTGATATGAATAACATTTAAAAAAATCAGTGTAAAAACCTTTTAACAACAGATCTACGTGAGCATAACAAATTCCTGGCAGCGATGGCTTGATTTTGTATTATGTCAAAAGATTTTACAAATTTCAAATGCATTTCGTAGACACACAAAAAAAAAAGAAAGAAAGAAAAAAATTATAATAATGATAATGATAGCACTAATGATAATAAGGATAATAATGTGACAGTAATAGTGGTGGTTGTGGTTGTGGTTGTGGTGTGGCGTTGGTGATGACAACAATGATCAAAATAATAATAATGATAATAGTAATGATGACGATGATGATGATGATAATGATAATGATATTATTATTTTTATTATTATTATTATTAATATTGTTTTTATTACTGTTGTTACTCTTATTATTAGCATTGTTATTGTTATTGTGTTACTCAGATTTATCCCAACTTCTGTGAAGGAAATGAAAAGAGAAAACACCAAATAGGAATCTCTTTCTTCCCCACAGTCCATCGAAGAAACGAGAAAATACCGCGACAGCACAGGTCGGGAAGAAGAGGTTGTCACTCACTACCAGCCAGAAACGGAAGCCTCGCCGGGAGGTCTCCTAAAGCCAGGTAAGATAAGCATTCTTGTATAGTACATTTCAAGTGCAAATTTGCACTTTTCATTATATATATATGATTCTTATCTATCTCAAGTGTCAAACTAATCTCATCTGCTTTATTTTCAGGAGAGGGAGGGAGGGATGGACCTGAGGGAGGCCATCACGCTACTCCTGGGCCGTCGATCTTTTCATGGCTCTTCACCCGATAGATATTTTATTGACAGTTATCTCGGTTTTCGCTCTTTAAAACGATATATCTATAGATTTTGAGTGTTCTTCAAAAATTGTCTATTTAACATAGTATATATGAATATGAATCAGCCATTTTTGAATATTGTAAGATTGCATGCATGTTTATGCATTCAGAAAACAAAAGTAAAGAAAGTGTAAGCATTTTAATCTTTTATACTTCACTTTTTTCTTCACTTTTCTTGGCATAAAAAAAATACAAATAAGCTATGAATGTTTATGGAAGAATATATGGGGGTCTGTATAAAGTGATAGAATAGTGGAAAACTACGTTATTTGAGTATTTGTTTTAAAACATTAGACAGCTTTTTGGATTGCTATAATTTATGTTTATAACAAGAAATATGTGAATATATCAAAATAAGTGTCTGTTGTTTTGAACACATTTTACGTGGATTTAATTAGTTAATTGTTTTCATGCTAATAAGTTTGTATCTATAGTAATAAGATGGGGATGAGTGTAAAAAGAAATATCTTTTATTAATAAAATATAAAACATTTATCATGTCTTTATGTTACTGGAATCAGGGTATATTTTTTTAACTAGAGAAAAATAAATATGAATTATTTTTCTGTTTCAGAATATTGATAAGGCTAGTATTTTGAATATATATTTTCTGAAATTATGGCATGTTTACGTATATATACACCTCATAATGGTATTCAGCTTCATATACCTGCATTAAGTCCGGGTCAGAGCACTCAACAGGATTGAAACATAAATGGACAGTTTTTCCATCATATACAAAATTTGACTGTAGTAGTCTAGCAAATTTTATTCTTAGTGTTATTTTTACTCTCTGCATGCTTCTGATTGACTGGCAGACACTCAATGCAACTTTTTCACTTGAGTATAACTGCAAAGATATTATTTGAAACATTGAATCTCAACTACTTAGTGTTAAGTACAAGGAAATGAGAAACTAAGAGAGCTAAAGAATTTCTACAGGTGTTAATACTGTACTGTCAGTTGAGTTTTGGTTCTGATGACAAATGTCAAAATGTGGTTAACAAAACTGTTTAACAAAACTGTTTGTATTTGACAGTAGAGGAGAGTGGTGTGCTTGCTTTTTTAGTTACTAACTATTTCGTGAGTAATGATGATTATCATTATTTTTTACTAATTAGGCATATTATAAAATCACATAGATGGCATGACGCTCTCCTATTACTAGCAGGAAAACAAGTTGTCAAGGGTATCCACTCATCCATTAAAGTGTGAACATCAGGGATTGATGACACACAACTAGATGCCGACCCTAGTCTAAAGTTCTAGATGAGAGGAAGGGGATCCCGATTATGTGCAGCAATTGTAATGTGCCTGTGTGCCAATATGGCAGATTTCAGATGTGATTCTTAAATTTTGTTCTGCTTTTTTCTGTGTCTTTTCCTTTCTCTTTTCTATCTCTTTTTATTTTTCTTTAATGGTTATTTTCATACTCCCATAAAAGTAATACTACCATTTCATTTAGTATAATGGGCATTATCATCTGATAAATACTCTGTACTATTATTTCATTCAATTACAACACTGATATAGCCTATCAGAAGGGAAATACAAGATTCAATATATGGTAAAGCACTAAAAAAACAATAAATGCTAAAATGCATTATGAGCAACCGAAAGACGTCGATAGAGGCTGTGACTTGTTGCAGCCACCTACTTGCTCTGAAATCAAATGTTTCAAATGCCGCATGGCTAGCACTAATAAATGTCCAGAGATGATGCGGGCATATCTATTTCTGTTTAACAGGTTATGGAAAAAAATTATAATCAAAATGATTAGAAAGGTTATGGAAATAATTTTTACTATGTCTTTGTTCTAAAGAATATAAAGTATCCAGGATATTTAACTTGTATACTTACCTTGATGATTAGTAACATTTTCTATATCAAATTGATTTACTTCAATAATAATAATAGTAATAATGATAGTGATACTACTACTATTAAGTGTGATAAGGAAAATGATAATGCTAATGGTGATGATAATAATAATGATGATAACAGTAATAATGGTAATAATAATGATGAAAGCAGTTAAAATAATAATAGTAATAACATTGATAATAATAATGATAATGATAATGATAATGATAATAGTAATAGTAATAATAATGATAATAATAATGATAATAATAGTAATAATAATAATAATAATAATTATAATAATGATACTTAAAATGATAATGATAATGAAAATGATACTGATAATATTAATAACAATACTACTACTACTAATAATAATAACAATAATAATAATGATAATAGTAATAATAATAATTATAATAATATTGATAATGATAATGATTACAATAATAATGATAATGATAATAAGTAATAATGATAATAACAATAGTAATGATACCAGTAATGGGAGTGATAATAATAATGATGAAAATAGTAATGATGATAATGCTAATAATAAAATAATAATAACAATAATGATAATACTATTAATAATAATGATAATAACAATAACAATGATAATAATGATGTTGATACTAATAATTACAATAATGATCATGACAATAATACTAATGATGAAATGATTAAAAGACAAATATAATAAATATAATATAATATAATATAATATATATAATATAATATAATATAATATATATAATATAATATAATATAATATAATATATATAATATAATATAATATATAATAAATATAATAAAATAAATATAATATAAATAAAAAACAATGATAGTCAACCATCTGTTTACGGAATCGAAATCCCTCAAGTCGAATCCGAACACGTGATCAATACGTCAGTTCATACACCTCCTCCAGCATCGTTTCTCTGGCCAGCAAACCACAACCTGGAAGGCGAAAAAGCCTGCCTGGTTATCGGTGATTTAATAGTCGCAGCACCAACTGGAGATACAGCTTGACAAACGAAGATGGCGGAGATGTGGAACTTTGGGCTAGAATCAAAATCGCACCCTCCTCCATGATGCCAAGCACAGACCATCTTTCTAAAGTGCTAGACGGAAAAGAGGCTACAACCCTGGTTTACCTCTTGCCTCTTCCAAACTTTTCTACAACTCTGAGAAATCCATTTTGAAAACCAATCCCAAAATACCAACATAAACCAGTAGCAACAGAGATCAAACCTGTTCTAAGACCAGCTGAAAGCAAACCAATACCTAGATTTATTTTTCGAAAGGCAGATTGTGAAAAAAATACAACTGAACTAGATGCCAAAATAACCAGCATTAAAATCATGTCCTGAAGATTATGGACATTTCCAAAAACTTGTCTGGAGTGTTGCAACAAAGAACATCTCAAGAGGGAATAGAAAACAGTATATACCTTATCTCACCAACCAAAGCAAGATGTACCAGGAATACCAACAGGCATATATTGACGATCTGTTCTCTGAAATCACCATGGAACTAGGCGAGTCACATCTCAATGTGATTATCAGAGAAAAAAGGACAGATGGCAGGAACTAATAACTGGAATAGATATGACTCACAATAGTAAAAAGGCCTGGAAAACAATTCGGGAACTAAACAATTGCGTAGCTGCATTTACTCCGGACAAAGTTGCACACCAAATACTATTGAACGGCAAACCAAATATAAGGAAAGGGGACACAAAAAGAACATGCAAGTAGAAATGACCGACTATATGAACAATACTGAAGAACAATTCTTCCCAGGCATGAAGGCATAAAAACCATCAAACTCGGCAAAGTATCTGGATTATACGGCATTGCAGCAGAGATGACACTTAATTTCGGTCTTAAAACTCGTCAGTGGCTCCTTGAGTTGCTGAACACCTGTCTAACAACTATAAAGAACCAAACCAAAAAGGAAAAGCCAACCGTTGTCCGGATGATAGTGTCCCTCCTGAACAATCGGAGGTTCTTTGTAGAGATGAACAGCAAAAAAGAAAAAGAAAAAGAAGGTGGAGGCTGCAAAGGAACAGATTGCCACAGGGATCGGTGTGTTAGCTTCAATGTTACTCAACATCTGCACCATTGACCAGTCGCAATTCAAGAACATCCCCAGATTTATCTATATTGACGATCTTTCAAAAGAAGAAGAAGAAGAAGAAGAAGAAGAAGAAGAAGAAGAAGAAGAAGAAGAAGAAAATCCATGCCATCGAAACCAGCCTCACAGACGCCCTGCAGAGTCTACCAACCTACTCCAAACGTTGGTTCCTCATTGCCAACCGAGGAAAACCCCGTCTGCAAAGTCCCCCTCAACAGCCAAGCAGAAAGAAGCCTCGAGGTCCCTTGGGAAAACAAACCCTTGAGAACACCAAGTATCCTGTATATCTGGGTGTGACTCTGGATAGGACATTGTCTTTTAAAGAGCATAAAAGGAAACTCAAAGCAAAAGTTGCAAGTCGATACAATCTATTAGTGCCGTACGTCTAACCGCAGAAACTGGATATGGTTGCCGTACGCGTAATATTGGCCATTAATGAAATAATTAATGAAATTATGAAAGAAAGAAGGAAAGGAGATAAATATAATATAAATAAAGAGAAGCTGAAGAACGCGTCTCAAGGTGTGACATTATTCCGTAGGTTAGATAATAAATCGAAGACCAATATATGATGAGTTTAATAGTATTAGAAATAATAGAAGTCGTAGAGAGGGAGAGAAAAAAAAATGAATTGACAGAAATAAATACAAGAATAGATGGCTAAATTAGAGAGGAATTACGCATCCCGACCCTCATCTTCCCTCACCGCATCACGCAATCCCACCCCCTCCCCCCTTCCCCCTCCCCGCCGGGCCCAACGCGGCATCTTAATTAACAATCTGGCACCGCCTGGCCCGCCTCTGGCACTCCGTCTCAGCTCGGTTTTTCCTTTTCGCTTCTATCAGCATATCAGTCAAGCTATGTATCCATCAGTATGTTACAATATGTATATACATATACATACATACATAAGTATGTATGTATGTATCTCTGCATGTATACACACACACACACACACACACACACACACACACACACACACACACACACACACACACACACACACACACACATATATATATATATATATATATATATATGTATATATATATATATATATATATATATATATATATATATATATATATATATATATATATATATATATATATATATATATATATATATATATATGCACACACACATATATAATGAGCCCACGGAAAATATCGAGATATATAACACCAAAGGTGTCAGTGCAGGTCAAGATGCAGCTGAGTAAGAATGAGAAGATATAAAGACAGTTATTTACGTAAGAAAAACCTGTTAGCTGATCTTTTAACAAATCAATAGTTAGAAGGCAATCTATTCCAAAGCCTACAAATGGCAGTAAAAAAAAGAAAGAAAAAAACTGACTTGTAGACGATTAATTTACATCAAATGTCATTGAATTGAGGGTCATAGAACTTCTGGTATCTCTTGCAGGTTGATAAAAATCAGGTAAAAACTTATAGAGGGAAAGTGAATTATCGGTTACAATCTCGTATAAAACTGAAAGAGCCCCAATAACCCTACGATGTCCAGTTTCCAAATATAAGTAAGACAGGAGAAATTTAATGGAATTAACAGAATGATCAAGCAGTCTTGTGTGACTCTGCAGCAGATAACCACACAGGAGAACAATACTCAAAATGAGGCAGAATAAAAGAAAAGAAGCACCTACGAGTAATGTTGTCATCTTCATAGATTTTCTTGCACTTG
>NC_091563.1:43169052-43173223 GCF_042767895.1 Penaeus vannamei | reverse complement strand
AAAAGAAAAAAAAATCAACCAGTTTGCAAAGTTTATAATACTTGCATTATATTATGATTATTTTTTTCCCGATGATTATTAATAGCATCAAATTATATAGATTATATATAGATAGCAAGGAAAAGTGACCCTTCTTTCGAAATTCTCGTGGAATCGGGGCTTCTGGGATGAGTTTCATCAATTTAAAGCCGATTGTGATATAAAATACATATGGTTCAGGGTTCATTTAGTTTCTCTTTCTTTTTTATTATTTTTTCTTTGTATTTTTTTTCTCTTTATCTATTTTCCCTTTTCTTTATTTTGATTATTATTTTCCTTTTTATTTCCCTTCCTTTATTTTTTTTCTTTACTTTTTCCTATTTTTTTCCTTTTTTCTTGATTTTTTCCTATTCTTTTTTCGTTTTTTCTTTGTTTCTTTTTTTTTCTTTATTCTTGTTTCCTATTCTTTTTCCTATTCTTTTTTCTTTATTTTTTCATATTCTTTTTTCTTTTTTTCTTCTTTATTTTTACATGCACTGGAATTTCTTTTATTTCCCGCGCGAATGTGACTTTTGACTTTGCAATACCTTTTATTGGGTAACTTTTTGACCTTCGTTCGAATCCAGCATTGCGGTCTGCCTCTATCTCTATCTATTTATCAGTCCATCAACCTCCCTATTTATCGGATTATCTATTGACGCAATTATCAATATTTACCTATTCATCGCTAACCTATTTATCTGTCTATCTATTTACGTAATTATCAATTCCTTTATTCATTTGTCACCTACCTATTTATCTGTCTATCTATTTACGTAATTCCTTTATTCATTTGTCACCTACCTATTTATCTGTCTATCTATTTACGTAATTCCTTTATTCATTTGTCACCTACCTATTTATCTGTCTATCTATTTACGTAATTCCTTTATTCATTTGTCACCTACCTATTTATCTGTCTATCTATTTACGTAATTATCAATTCCTTTATTCCATCAACCTCCCTATTTATCGGTTTATCTATTGACGCAATTATCAATATTTTACCTGTTCATCGCCAACCTATTTATCTGTCTATCTATTTACGTAATTATCAATTCCTTTATTCATTTGTCACCAACCTATTTATCTGTCTATCTATTTACGTAATTATCAATTCCTTTATTCATTTGTCACCTACCTATTTATCTGTCTATCTATTTACGTAATTATCAATTCCTTTATTCATTTGTCTCTTGTTCCTTTGCCTTTGATAAAAAAAGTTTCAGGCGACGATGAAAATTCCGAAGATGGTGTTGCAAAAAGGCGTTTTCTCCGACGGCCGCGAGATGGCGTGGCGGTGGTGCGAGGGGGGGGGGCGGCGAGGGAAGGGAGGAGGGCGAGGCGGGCGGTGGTGCGAGGGGGGCGGCGAGGGAAGGGAGGGGGCGAAGGGCAGGCGGTGGTGCGAGGGGGGGCGGCGAGGGAAGGGAGGAGGGCGTGGCGGTGGTGCGAGGGGGGAGGCGGCGAGGGGAAGGGAGGGGGGCGAGGCGGGCGGTGGGTGCGAGGGGGCGGCGAGGGGGAAGGGGAGGAGGGCGAGGCGGGCGGTGGTGCGAGGGGGCTTGGCGAGGGGGAAGGGGAGGGGGCGAGGCGGGCGGTGGTGCGAGGGGGGCGGCGAGGGAAGGGAGGAGGGCGTGGCGGTGGTGCGAGGGGGGCGGCGAGGGGAAGGGAGGGGGCGAGGCGGGCGGTGGTGCGAGGGCGGCGGCGAGGGAAGGGGAGGGGGCGAGGCGGGCGGTGGCGCGAGGGGGGGGCGGCGAGGGGGAAGGGAGGGAGCGAGGCGGGCGGTGGCGCGAGAGGGGGCGGCGAGGGAAGGGAGGGGGCGAGGCGGGCGGTGGCGCGAGGGGGCGGCGAAGGGGAAGGGAGAGGGCGAGGCGGGCGGTGGTGCGAGGGGGCGGCGAGGGGAAGGGGAGGGGCCGAGTGAGCGGTGCGGTGGCATGAAGGAGGGGCGGCGAGGAAGGGGAGGGCGAGGCGGGCTGGTGGCGCGAGGGGGCGGCGAGGAAGGAGGGCGGAGGCAGGCGGTGGCGCGAGGGGGGCAGCGAGAGGAAGGGAGGGGGGCGGAGGCGGGCGGTGGCGCGAGGGGGGCGGCGAGGGAAGGGGAGGGGAGCGAGGCGGGCGGTGGTGCGAGGGGGGGGCGGCGAGGGGAAGGGAGGAGGGGCGTGGCGGTGGTGCGAGGGGGGCGGCGAGGGGAAGGGAGAGGGCGAGGCGGGCGGTGGTGCGAGGGGGGCGGCGAGGGAAGGGGGGAGGGGGCGAGGCGGGCGGTGGTGCGAGGGGCGCTGGCGAGGGAAGGGAGGGGGGGCGAGGCGGGCGGTGGCGCGAGAGGGGGCGGCGAGGGAAAGGGAGAGGGCGAGGCGGGCGGTGGTGCGAGGGGGCGGCTGAGGGAAGGGGAGGGGCGAGGCGGGCGGAGTGGTGCGAGGGGGGGCGGCGAAAGGGAAGGGAGGGGGTAAGGAGCGGGCGGTGGTGCGAGGGGGCGGCGAGGGAAGGGGGGAGAGGGCAGAGGCGGGCAGTGGTGCGAGGGGGCGGCGAGGGGAAGGGGAGGGGCGAGGCGGGCGGTGGTGCGAGAGGGGGGCAGCGAGGGGAAGGGGAGGAGGGCGAGGCGGGCGGTGGCGCGAGAGGGGGGCGGCGAGGAAGAAGGAGGAGGCAGGCGGGCGGTGGTGCGAGGGGGGCGGCGAGGGAAGGGAGGGGGCAGAGGCGGGCGGTGGTGCGAGGGGGGCGGCGAGGGGAAGGGGGAGGGCGGCGAAAGGCGGGCGGTGGTGCGGAGGGGGCGGCGAGGGGAAGGGAGGAGGGCGAGGCGGGCGGTGGTGCGAGGGGGCGGCGAGGAAGGAAGGGAGGGGGCGAGGCGGGCGGTGGTGCGAGGGGGGCGGCGAGGGGGAAGGGAGGGGGGCGAGGCGGGCGGTGGTGCGAGGGGGCGGCGAGGGAGAGGGAGGGGCGAGGCAGGCGGTGGTGCGAGGGGGCGGCGAGGAAGGGGAGGAGGGCGAGGCGGGCGGTGGCGCAGAGAGGGGGCGGCAGAGGAAGGGGAGGGGGCGAGGCGGGCAGTGAGTGCGAAGGGGGCGGCGAGGAAGGGAGGGGCGAGGAGCGGAGGCGGTGGGTGCAGAGGGGCGGCAGAGGGGAAGGAGAAGGGGGCGAGGCGGGCAGGTGGTGGGGGGGGCGGCGAGAAGGGGGAAGGAGGGGGCAGAGGCAGGCAGTGGTGAACGAGGGGGCGGCGAGGGGAAGGGAAGGGCGAGGCGGGCGGTGGTGCGAGGGGGGGCGGCGAGGGGAAGGAGGAGGAGCGAGGCGGGCGGTGGCGCGAGGGGAGCGGCGAGGGGAAGGGAGGAGCAGCGAGGCGGGCGGTGGTGCCCGAGGGCGGGCGACGAGGGAAGGGAGGGGCAAGGCGGGCAGCGGTGTTCGTGGTACGAGGGGGCAGGGCAGCGAGAGGAAGGGGGAGGGAGCGAGGCGGAGCGGTGGTGCGCAGGGGGCGGCGAGGGGGAAGGGGAGGGGGCAAGGCGGAGCGGTGGTGCAAAGGGGGCGGCGAGGGGGAAGGGGGGCAGGAGGGCGAGGCGGGCAGTGGCGCAGAGGGGGGCGGCGAAAGGGGAAGGAGGGGGCAAGGCGGGCGGTGGTACGAGAAGAGGCAGCGAGGGAAGGGGAGGAGGGCGAGGCAGGGCGGTGGCGCGAGGGGGCGGCGAGGGAAGGGAGGGGGCGAGGCGGGCGGTGGTGCACCCGAGGGGCGGCAGAGAAGAGGAGGGGCAAGGCAAGGGCAGTGGTGCGAGAGGCTGACGAAGGAAGGGAGGAGGGCAAGGCAGGGCAGTGGTGCGAGGGGGGGGCCAACGGGGAAGGAGGAGGAGCGAGGCGAGGCGAGTGGCGCGAGGGGGCAGCAAAGGGAAGGGAGAGGGGGCAAGGCAGGGCAGATGGTGCAGGGAGCGGCGAGGGAAGGGGAGGGGGGCAGGCGGGGCGGTGGTGCGAGAGGGGCGGCGAGGGGGAAGGGAGGGGGGCGAGGGCGGGCGGTGGTGCGAGGGGCGGCAACGGGAAGGGAGGAGGGAACGAGGCGGCGAACGGTGGCGCGAGGGGGGCAGCGAGGGGAAGGAGAGGGCGAGGCGGGCAGTGGGTGCGAGGGGGAACGGCGAGGAAGGGAGGGGGGCAAGGGCAGGGCAGTGGTGCGAGGGGGCGGCGAGGGAAGGGAGGA
>NC_091563.1:43144052-43164052 GCF_042767895.1 Penaeus vannamei | reverse complement strand
TCTCTCTCTCTCTCTCTCTCTCTCTCTCTCTCTCTCTCTCTCTCTCTCTCTCTCTCTCTCTTTCTCTCGCTTTTTTTTTCTCTCTCTCTCTCGCATTTTTTTTCTTTGCGTTTTGATAAGAACAGAGGAATGTGGTTTATGATGGATGACATCTGCTATTTGTCTATCTTTGTCTGTCTACCAATCAATCCGTAAATATTTATGTTTCTAGATAGACATATAGATGATAGATAGATAGATAGACATATAGATAGATAGATAGATAGATAGACAGATAGATTGTTAGTCATACAGACAGATAGATTGTTAGACATACAGGCAGATAGATATATAGATATACTTACATATACATAAATAGATAGATAGACATGTACAATCTGTTTGTTTATTTATTCACATATATCCGCTTATATATTCATATATGTAAGAAGACAATGCAATTTCTCTCGGTTCCGCCAAGAACTCAAGGACAACCGTGGCCTGAAGAAGGGCCTTAAAAAGGACAATGATAATGGTGGTGACAGTAATAACCATGATGATGGTGGTGACAATAATAACAATGATAATGGTAGTGACAGTAATAACAATGATAATGGTAGTGACGATAATAACAATGATAATGGTAGTGACGATAATAACAATGATAATGGTAGTGACAATAATAACAATGAAAATGGAATGGTTAGCAAGTAAAGAAATATGTTTATGGAATAAAGACAAGGAGAGTCGTGATCTTGAATAGAAAGTGAAGACGATGATAAAGATAGGGGTGATGTTAATAACGATGATGATGATAAATAGAAATGATGATGATAATGATGATAATAGCAACGCCAGCAACAGGAATAATGTCATGGCCAATACCAAGGAGAGATAATGATGATAATAGAAGCGATGATGATGATGATGATAATAGCAACACCAGCAACAGGAATAATGCCATGGCTTAATACCAAGGAAAGATAATGATGATAATAATGATGATAGTAGAAGTGATGATGATAATGATGATAATAGCAACACCAGCAACAGGAATAATGCCATGGCTTAATACCAAAGAAAGATAATGATGATAATAGAAGTGATGATGATAATGATGATAATAGCAACACCAGCAACCAAGGAAAGATAGTGATGATGATAATGTCAAGGAAAGATAATGATGATAATAGAAGTGATGATAATGATGATAATAGCAACACCAGCAACAGGAATAATGCCATGGCTAATACCAAGGAAAGATAATGATGATAATAATGATGATAATAGGTGATGATAATAATGATGATAATAGAAGTGATGATGATAATAATGATAATAATGACACCAGCAACCAAGGAAAGATAACGATGATGATAATGCCGAGAGGAAACGCTAGCGATTCGTGGCGCTGGGAGCGAGGTGCCTCCCCAGAGGCGAGGAGCCCGGCGACCTGTCTGCGGCCGGGCGAGGGAGGTCCTCCAGACGGGTCCTGTGCCTGCTCTTCGCATGCCTGGGCAGCCGTAGGAATGCAGACGTAGGATGGGGGGGGAAGAGGATGGAGGGGAGGCAGGAGGGGGGCAGTCTCCCGTAGGATGGAGTTGGGGGAAGGAGGATCCAGGAGGATAGGGGGGATAGGCAGGGAGGACGGATAATGGGTAACAGGGGATGGAAGAAGGTATAGAGGGAGGGAGGGTGGGAGATGGGGTAGGGGGAGGGGGAGGAAGATGGGGTAGGGGGGATGAGGAAAAAGAGGGGCGGGAGGGGAAAATAGGGAGAGAGGGAGAGGGAGGGAAAAGATTAGAGGGGGAGAGGGAGAGGGAAGAAGAAGAGGTAAGGAAAGAGATGGAGAGAGAAAAAAAATAGGAAGAGGGAGGAAAAGAAAGTGAGAGTGCGGGCAAGTCAACGAGAGAGGGACGCGAAAGAGGAGATAGGAAGAGCGCGAGTGAGAGAAGGGTTAGGGAGAGAGGGAGAGGGAGGAAAAGATTAGAGGGGGAGGGAGAGGGAAGAAGAGGTAATGAAAGAGAGGGAGAGAGGAAAAGAAAGTGAGAGTGAGGAAAAGTTAACGAAAAAGGAGATAGGAAGAGCGCGAGTGAGAGAAGGATTATGGAAAGAGGGAGAGGGAAGGACTGAAGGATTGAGGGAGAGGGAAGGACTGAAGGATTGAAGGATTGCCACCGTATCCTTCCCGCTCGCCAGGATAGACGGATGGGCGGGCTCGGGCGCTGGAGAGTGGAATGAAAGAGAGGCGAGCGAGAGGTCACGCAGAGGTCAAGGAGATCTGGTTTTTGTCCTCCGGGGGCAGGAGGCGTCTTCAACCCCCGCGCCGCTCCTCCTCCGCCTCCTCCTCCTCCTCCTCTTCCTCCTCTTCCTCCTCCTCCTTCTCCCTCCTCCTTCTCCTCCCTCATCCCTCCTCCTCCTCCCTCCTTCTCCTCCGCTTCTCCTCCTCCTCCTCCTCCTTCTCCCTCCCTCTTCTCCCTCCCTCTTCTCCTCCTCCTCCTTCTCCCTCCCTCCTCATTCTCCTCCTCCTCCTCCTCCTCCTCCTCCTCCTTCTCCTCCCTCCTTCTCCCTCCTCCTCCTCCTCCCCTCCTTCTCCTCCTCACTCCTTCTCCTCCTCCTTCTCCTCCTCCTCCTCCTTCTCCTCCTCCTCCTTCTCCTCCTCCTCCTATTCCTCCCTCTCCTCCTTTTCCTCCTCTCCTCCTCCTCCTCCTTCTCCCCCTCTTCCTCTTTCTCCTCCATCCTCCATTCTCCTCCTCCTCCTCCTCCTCCTCCTCCTCCTCCTCCTTCCTCCTCCCTCCTCCTCCTCCTCCCTCCTCCTCCTCCTCCTCCTTTCCCCTCCTCCTCCTCCTCCTTCTCCTCCTTCATCCTCCCTCCTCCTCCCTCCTCCTCCCTCCTCCCTCCTCCTTCTCCTCCCTCACCTGGGAACCGGGGGCGGGTCTTTCTTTGTTTCTGTTTGTTTTCTTTCTTCTCCTCTGCAACTCGTTCCCACGTTCTTCCTCTTCCTTGTTATCTCTCTCTCTCTCTCTCCGTTCCTCTCCCTCTTCCTTTCCCTCTATTCATCCATCAGCCCTTCCCTCCGCTTCCTCCTCTTTGTCTCTCTCCTCCTCTCTTTTGCGTTTTTATCCTTCTTACTCCCTCATTCTTCTTCTTCTTCTTCTTCTTCTTCTTCTTCTTCTTCTTCCTCCTCCTCCTTCCCCTTCTCCTCCTCTTCTTCTTCCTCCTCCCCCTCTTCCTCCACATTTTTCATCTCCGTTCTTTTTCTTCCCTCCTTGCTCCTTCCCCTCTTCACCCCCCCCCCTCCACCTTCCTTCCGCCCTTCGCAACGTCGCAGATCCAAGTTTCCTTTTTTTTATCCTCGCCATCCCTTCTTCCTTCCTTCGTCCGGCACTTTTGGGACTTCGGGGTTTCCTCCTTCCTTCCTTCGTGTCCTCAAGGGGGGGAAAGAGGAGGAGGAGGAAGAGGAAGCGTGAAGGGGTAGGGGGAAAGGAAGGAAGTGTGGGAGGAAAGAGGGAGGGAAGGAAGAAGGAGGAAGAAGGAAAGTAGAGATATAGGAAAAGAAGAGTAAAGAAAAGGGGACGAAAGAAGAGAGAGGGAAAGAGAGGTGTTAGGAAGTACACTGAGAGAGAAAGAATAATGAGGAGAAAAAAGAGAAAGAGAGAGAAGGAAGGATTGGAAGAGAAAGAGAGGGAAAGAGAAAGAAAGAGAGAGAAGGGAAGATTGGAAGAGAAAGAGAGGGAAAGAGAAAGAAAGAAAGAGAGAGAGAAGGGAAGATTTGAAGAGAAAGGTAGACACGAGAACCGAGGGGCGTGGCCTGAGACGACCGGCGAGAAGGAGAGATTCGGAAGAAACCCGAAGGAGGAGGAATGACGACCTCAAGTGCGTGCTTTGGCCAGCGCGCGCGGACCCACTTAAGTGCATGGTTTTCCGCGTGAAAGGTGAAAAGACGCACCTGGGCGCCGATTCGCTCTCTCCTTTTCACTCTTTTGTCTTCCAGTTTGTCTGTTTCTTTGTCTCTCTTTCTTTCTCAAAATCCCTCTCTTTCTCTTTTTCACCACTCTCTTTTCCTTTCCTTATCTTCTTCTCAGGCCTCTCTCCGTCCTCTTTCCTTCCTTTTTTTCTCTTTCTTCCTCTCTCCCTCTCCTCTTCTTCTCCCCTTCCATCTCTCTCTCTCTTCCTCTCCCTCCATCCATTCTCTCTCTCTCCCTCTCCCTCTCTCCTCCCCCCACAATAGGCACTCAACCCTCCCTCTCCCCCTCTCCCTCCCTCCCTCCTTCCTCCCCTCCCTCCCTCCCTTCCCTCCCCCCTAGGCACCAACCCTCCTCCCCCACCCAGGCACCAACCCCCCCTAGGCACCGTCCCCTGGCACTGGAGTTTCGTTCCCGTCGGTTAACCGGAGCAGAAAATAGACCGTGTTCAGTGGCCGATGGAGACGCCTGAGCGAGATGAGCTGAATAAAGACGCTTGTCTTCGTGTCTTTTATCTTGGTCTGTCTTTCTCTTTGGTATTATGTTTTGGGCTTTTTCTTTTCTCTCTTTTTTTTTTACTCTGTGTCGTTCTCTGTCTTTCTCTCTCTTTCTTTCTTTCTCTTTCTCTCTTTCTTTCTTTCTTTCTTTCTTTCTTTCTTTCTTTCTTTCTCTCTTTCTTTCTTCCTCTCTCTCTCTCTCTCTCTCTCTCTCTCTCTCTCGCTCTCTCTCATTCTCTCTTTCTCTCATTCTCTCACTCTCTCTCTCTCTCTCTCTCTCTCTGTCGCTCTCTCTGTCGCTCTCTCTGTCGCTCTCTCATATTTCTTTCTCTCTCGTATACTCCCATTCCTCTTTAATTCTCACTTTTTTCTCACCTACCTCCTTTCCCCCTTCATCTCAGTCTCCTTCTCCTCCTTTCCCATATGCCCATCAATCTTTGTTCGTCTTCATATATTCTTCATCTTCTTCTTCTTCTTCTCGTTCTCTCTTCTTGCTTCTTGTCCTCCTCCTCCTTCTTCTTCATTCTTCTTCTTCTTCATCTTCTCTCTTCTTGCTACTGCTTCTTCTTTTCTTCTTCTTCTCTCTTCTTGCTACTACTTCTTCTTTCTTCTTCATCTTTTCTCTCTCTCTCTCTCTCTCTCTCTCTCTCTCCCTCTCTCTCCCTCCCTCCCTCCCTCTCTCTCTCTCTCTCTCTCTCTCTCTCTCTCTCTCTCTCTCTCTCTCTCTCTCTCTCTCTCTCTCTCTCTCTCTCTCTCTCTCTCTCTCTCTCTCTCCCTCTCTCCCTCTCTCCCTCCCTCCCCTCCCTCCTCTCTCTCTCTCTCTCTCTCTCTCTCTCTCTCTCTCTCTCTCTCTCTCTCTCTCTCTCTCTCTCTCTCTCTCTCTCTCTCTCTCTCTCTCTCTCTCTCTCTCTCTCTCTCTCTCTCTCTCTCTCTCTCTCTCTCTCTCTCTCTCTCTCTCTCTCTCTCTCTCTCTCTCTCTCTCTCTCTCTCTCTCTCTCTCTCTCTCTCTCCCTCCTCTCCCTCCCTCTCTCTCTCTCTCTTTCTCTCTCTCTCTCTCTCTCTCTCTCTCTCTCTCTCTCTCTCTCTCTCTCTCTCTCTCTCTCTCTCTCTCTCGCCCTCCTTGCACCCTCGTGACCGCCGCGATGCAAGTACAAAGGGAACGGGGGAGGGGGGAGGGGGAGGGGGGAGGGGGTGTTGGGAAGGTGATCTACATTGTGGCCGTTGTCTCAACTCTCGCATTCTTGTCTCCTCTCTCTCTCTCTCTCTTTCTCTCTCCCTCTCTATCTATCTATCTATCTCTTTCTCTCTCTCTCTCTCTCCATTTTCTTTTTTCCTTTTTCGTTTTCATTTTCTGCTTTTGCAGTTCCCTTCTGCCTCCTCATTCTTTTTCTTCTCCTTGGTTCATCTTTTTGAATTTCCCGTTGATGTGCCCCTCCAGTTTCCCTCTTCTCGCCTTTCGCTTTCGCTTGGCTCCTCCCTTGTCTTCTCTCTCTCTCTCTCTTTTCTCTCTCTCTCTCTCTCTCTCTCTCTCTCTCTCTCTCTCTCTCTCTCTCTCTCTCTCTCTCTCTCTCTCTCTCTCTCTCTCTCTCTCTCTCCTTCTCTCCCTCTCCCCTCTCTCCTTCCTCCCTCCTCCTTCCCTCCCTCCTTCCCTCCCTCTTTCTCTCTCTCTCTCTCTGCCTCTCTCTCCCTCTCTTTCTCTCTCTCTCTCTCTCTCTCTCTCTCTCTCTCTCTCTCTCTCTCTCTCTCTCTCTCTCTCTCTCTCTCTCTCTCTCTCTCTCTCCCCCTCCCTCTTACTTATCCTTCTTCCTTCCTTCCTCCCTTTCCCCCTTTCTCTTATTCCTCCCTCCTCCCTCCCTTTCCCTCCCTCCTCCCCCTCCTTCCCTCCCTCCTCCTCCCTCCTTCCCCTCCTTCCCTCCCTCCAAGCAATCTCTGATGCATTTCCCAGAATAGCGATGACAAAATACCCGTCGACGCTTCTTTGGAAAAAAAAAAGATAAAAAAAATTCTCGGCACGCGTTTACGCCCACACCTACACACACACACACACACACATACACACGCTTACATACGCTTACATACGCACACACACCCGCTGCCCTGACGCCTACGTTGAACGACCCTCCCCCTCTCCCTCCCTCTCCCCCTCTCCCTCCCCCCTCTCCCTCTGTCCTTCCCTCTCCCCCTATCCCTCCCTCTCCCCCTCTCCCTCCCTCCCCCTCTCCCTCTGTCCTTCCCTTCTCTCCTTCAGTGTTCAATGTTGATATCGTCTGGAAAGGAATGTTTACTCGTCCACTCATTGTCACCCAATCGTTTAATGATTCATTCACTCGTCAGCTCACTCATTCACTCATCTCCTTCACTCATCAGCTCATTCATTCCCTCATCTCCTTCCCTCATCAGCTCACTCATTCACTCATCTCCTTCATTCATCAGCTCACTCATTCACTCATCTCCTTCATTCATCAGCTCACTCATTCACTCATCTCCTTCATTCATCAGCTCACTCATTCACTCATCTCCTTCATTCATCAGCTCACTCATTCATTCATCTCCTTCCCTCATCAGCTCACTCATTCACTCATCTCCTTCACTCATCAGCTCACTCATTCACTCATCTCCTTCACTCATCAGCTCACTCATTCACTCATCTCCTTCATTCATCAGCTCACTCATTCACTCATCTCCTTCATTCATCAGCTCACTCATTCATTCATCTCCTTCCCTCATCAGCTCACTCATTCCCTCATCTCCTTCCCTCATCAGCTCACTCATTCACTCATCTCCTTCACTCATCAGCTCATTCATTCCCTCATCTCCTTCACTCATCAGCTCACTCATTCACTCATCTCCTTCATTCATCAGCTCACTCATTCACTCATCTCCTTCATTCATCAGCTCACTCATTCACTCATCTCCTTCCCTCATCAGCTCACTCATTCACTCATCTCCTTCACTCATCAGCTCATTCATTCCCTCATCTCCTTCCCTCATCAGCTCACTCATTCACTCATCTCCTTCATTCATCAGCTCACTCATTCACTCATCTCCTTCATTCATCAGCTCATTCACTCATCTCCTTCATTCATCAGCTCACTCATTCACTCATCTCCTTCATTCATCAGCTCACTCATTCATTCATCTCCTTCACTCATCAGCTCATTCATTCCCTCATCTCCTTCCCTCATCAGCTCACTCATTCACTCATCTCCTTCCCTCATCAGCTCACTCATTCACTCATCTCCTTCCCTCATCAGCTCATTCATTCCCTCATCTCCTTCCCTCATCAGCTCACTCATTCACTCATCTCCTTCATTCATCAGCTCACTCATTCATTCATCTCCTTCCCTCATCAGCTCACTCATTCCCTCATCTCCTTCATTCATCAGCTCATTCATTCACTCGTCAGCTCACTCATTCATTCATGTCCTTCATTCATCAGCTCACTCATTCCCTCATGCCCTTCACCCATGCCTCAGCTCATTCCCTCATCTCCACTCATTCCCTCATCTCCTTCACTCATCAGCCCACTCATTCATTTATCTCCTTCATTCATCAGCTCATTCATTCCCTCATCTCCTTCCCTCATCAGCTCACTCATTCCCTCATCTCCTTCACCATTGCCTCAGCTCATTCCCTCCCTCATTGCCCCATTCGTTTGTGCCTCATTTTTCGGTTCTGTCGCTGTGCCCTCCGCCGGAAATTGGTCAGGTCAGCGTCAGCGCCTCAGTTGCGTCTCGGGCGTCAGCAGCCCCTCTGACGGCGGCCGAATGCGCTGATCTTGTTGCTGACACGAGGGGGATGAATCAGCGAATCTGCGGTGCGGGTTTTATTCGTCTTTTTCCATCGTTTTTGTGTCCACCACTTCCTCATCCTCATCCTTCTTCTCCTCCTACTTCCACCTCCTCCTCCTCCTCCTCCTCCTCCTCCTCCTCCTCCTACTTCCTCCACCTCCTCCTCCTCCTCCTCCTCCTCCTCCCTCTCCTCCTCTCTTTTCCTTTCACCAACTCCTTTCTCTTCCACGTCTTTCGTATTATCCAACAAAGACGTTAAACCGGTGACGGCATTCAAATTCCGTGACGTCATCACACCTTGCGGCCGGAATTCAAAACACTTCCTCGCTATCGCAGTTTTCGATTATCTTTGTCATGATGCTGTCAGCTTATCTGGGAGAGGGAAGAGGGGGAGGAGAAAGAGGGAAGAGGGAGGAGCAAGGAAGGGCAAAGAAGGGGGAAGGGGAGGGAGGAGAGGAGGAAGAGAGAAGGAGGAAAGAGAAAAGGAAGAAAAGCTAAAAAAGAGAGGGAAGGGGAGGGGGAGGGAAAGGGAGAAGGAAAAGGAAAGGTAGGGGGAGGGGGAGGAAGAGAGAAAGAGGAAGGGAGAGCGGGAGGAGAGGTAGTGGAAGGGCAAGAGAAGAAGGAGAGGGGGAGGGAGGGAGAAGGAGAAGGAGAGTGGGAGGAGGAGGAAGGAAAGAGGAAGGAGGAGGAGAAGAAGAAGAGGAGGGAAAGGAAGGAGAGGAAGGAGAGGAGGAGGAAAGGAAGAAAAGGGGGTAGGGCAAGGGCAAAGATAGGGAAGGGGAGGGAGAGGAGAAAGGAGAAGGGAGGAGGAAGTAGAGAGAGGAGAAGGAGAAGTGAAGGGAGAGGAAGAAGGAGAGGGGAGGAGGGGTAGGGGAGGGAGAAGGAGAAGAGGAAGGGGAGGGAGAAGAGGAAGGGGAGTGTCTCCGAGGATATCTCATGCACAGGCACGCAGGGAGATCGAAACATGCACGAGATACGAGGATTTCCAACCGAGGTGTTCTGAGAAAAAAAAATCCGCCTTTGTCTTTTATTGGGATGGGAGAGGCGTAGAAGCGTCGATAAAGAAAGGCGAAGCCACACGGGACGATAACCCGGATGTGATGAAGGGAGGGAAAAGGGAGAACGGAAGATAAGGGAGATACGAGACCGACAGACGTGGCAGAAAGAAATATCCTTGGATTTTTATTATTATTATTATTATTATTTACGTTTTCACCGCTCTCCACCCTCATCCTCCACCCTTACTCTCACTCTCTCCCTCCTCCCTCTACCACCCTCTCACTCACCCTCATCCTCCTCCTCCCTCCACCCTCACCTCCTCCTCCTCCTCCCTCCACCCTCACCCCACCGATCCCTCGATACACACCCTAGGACACCCTACACCCATGCTACGCTCCCCCTCCCATCTCTCCCCTCTCCCCTCCCCCCTCCCCCCTCCCTGCCGCACCCAGAGCAGGTAGTGGGAGCTGCTCCATGCTCTCCGTGCCCCGCGAACCTGTCGTAGGAGGCGGTGGTGGGGGAGGAGGAGGAGGAGGGAAGGGGGAGGGGGAGGAGGAGGTGGTAGCGGAGAGGGGAAGGAGGTGGAGGGGAGGGAGGAGGTGGAGGGAAAGGACGAGAGAGGAAGGGAGAGGAGGAGAGGGGGAGGGGGGCTAAGGAGGATGAAGAGAGAGAAGGGACGGGGAGAAGGGGGAGGAGGAGGAGAGGGCGAGTAGGGAAAGGGGAAAGAGAGGGGGAAGGAGAAAAGGAACAACAGCAGAGGAGTAGGAGGGAGATAAGGAGAGGGGGAAGGGAAGGGGAAAGGATGGGTGGGGGAGGAGGAGAAGGAAAGGAAGAGGAGAGGCTGGGAAGATGGAAGATGGAGGGGAGGAGGAGAGAAGAGGGGGAAGGGAGGGGGGAGCCGAGGAGGGATCCCTGTTCCGAGGAAAGGACCAAAAGTCACGTGAGATGTATATGTGTTTAGGGGAGAGGGAGGGAAGCGGGCAGGGGAGAGGGAGGGAGGGAGGGGGCTCCTAGTCTTTTCGGTAGGCCTAATGACAGGTTTTGGAAAGGGGGGGGGGGTAGGGGGGGTGCCGGTAGAGTGGAGACGATTTTGGAAAAGGTCGGAGAAGAACATGATTTTGGTATTTCTCTCTCTCTCTCCCATTCTTTCTCTTTCTTTTTTTCCTTGCTCCCTCTATCTCTCTCTCTCTCATTCTATATCTCTTTCTCTCACTCTCTCTCTCTCTCTCTCTCTCTCTCTCTCTCTCTCTCTCTCTCTCTCTCTCTCTCTCTCTCTCTCTCTCTCTCTCTCTCTCTCTCTCTCTCTCTCTCCCCTTCTCTCTCTCTCTCTCTCTTTATGTGTATCTAGCTCTCAATCTTTCTATTTCTCTTTTTCTCTCTCTTTCACGCACCCTCCCTCCCTCCCTGCCCCCCCCCCCCTTCTCTCCCAATAAGAATGAAGCATAAAAGCCAAAGATAGGAGAAAAGAAGGGGGCGAAAGAAGAAACAGAATGAGAAAAAAAATAGATAAAAAAGAAGAAAAGACAAAAGTGAAAAGAAAGAGAAAAACACAAAAATAGAAGAGTGAAGGAAGAAGACGAAGGAAAATGTAAGAGAAAGAGGGAAAACAAAAACAAAAAAATTAGAAAGACCAAGAGGAAATGACCAGTAGCTAGAAGGGGGGGATGGAGAGGGAATGAGGAGGGAGTGGAATGAGGGGGTCAGCGAGACTCATTTCCCAGCCCTCCTCCTCACTACCCGCCCTCATTACCTTGTCCAATTTGTTGGAGGGAAATTGGTCGTCTTGTCACACGTCTTCTGGATGGGCGGGAGGGGGATGGGGTTGGGGGGGGGAGTAGAGACAGAAAAGGGGTTGTGAGGTTATGGAAATCAGGGGGGGAGGAGGGAGAAGAGGTTAGGGGAGGAGGGGGTGGTTGAGGTAGGGGTGGTTATGGAGTTATAAGGGGAGGGGAGGGGGGAAGGTAGAAGAGGCAAGGGGTGTTTTGGGGGATAGTGGAGGTATCCTAAGGTGATGGGGGGGGTACGGGTATGGAATGGGCAGGGGGAGTGGTGAGTGGGTATTAAGGGGTATCGGTGAAGGTAGGGAGTTTCATGGGATTAGCGGGGGGGGGTACGGGCATGATGGAAGGATGGGGAGAGGAGAGGAAGAATTGCGAAGAGAGGGGGAGGGGATTTCGCTAGGAATAGGGCCAGAGGAGGGGAGGGAAGTGCTGCCGGGTGTATGGAGGGAGAAGTGAGCGTAAGGGAGTGGAGTTGTAGGGAGAGAGAGGGAGGGAGGGAGGAGGAGGAGGAAGAAGAAGAAGAAGAAGAAGAAGAAGAAGAAGAAGAAGAAGAAGAAGAAGAAGAAGAAGAGGAGGAGGAGGAGGAGCAGGAGTGAAAAGGGGGAGGGGGGAATGAGACGGCATGGTCAGCCCTCGTTTCGAATCATGACTTGGATCAGCCAGCTATTTCTGTGAAAGTGTGTGTGTTTCTATGCTCTTTTATTCTGCCTCTTCTTCTTCTTCTTCTTCTTCGTCTACTTATTCGTCTTCCTCCTCTCCATCCGTATGTTCTTTCTTCTTCCTCCTCTTCTTCTTCGTCTACTTCTACGTCTTCCTTTTCTTCATCCTCTTCTTAATTTCTTCTTTTTCTTCTTCTCTCTCCTCCTCCCGTGGTGACGGCGGCGTTAAGGAAAAGGAGACAGGAAACAGAAGGAGAGTTTGACGAGGAACTAAAACTGTTGCTTTGGAGGACGATGCGATAAAGAATGGGAGATGCATCGAAATAAGAGCTAGGCTAGGTGAATCTCTCTCTCTCTCTCTCTCTCTCTCTCTCTCTCTCTCTCTCTCTCTCTCTCTCTCTCTCTCTCTCTCTCTCTCTCTCTCTCTCTCTCTCTCTCTCTCTCTCTCTCTCTCTCTCTCCCACTCTCTCCCTCTCTCTCCCTCTCCCTCTGTCTCTCTTTCTGTGTGTGTGTGTTTGATATATATGTCTTTATACACGTATCTTCCTTTGGAAACCCTTTCACACTTTTTTGTCTCTCGAGATGCTCACCTTGCACTTTCACGTCCATGTTCCTCCGTTGGACCTTATGGAATTCAGGGGAAAAAAGAGCCAAACCAAGCAAGAACAAAAAAAAAAAAAAAAACTATATTATTACTCTGGAGTCCCGTACTTTTCCGCCGGCGCCGCGGGGCAGGTGAGGGAGATAGCATGATGTTGCTGTTATTGCTGTTATTGTTGTTATTGCTGTTATTGTTATGGGCCTTTGCTGTCTCCCCGCTTTCGTTCTCGGTCGATGCTGTTCGGGAGATTTTTGTTATTGTTTTTATTTGCTGTTTCCCCACCTTCCCTCCCCTGTCCCTCCCTCCCTCCCTCCCTCTCCTTCCTCCTTTCCCCACCTTCCCCCCCCCTTTTCCTCCCTCCCTCTTCCTACCTCCTTTCCCCTTTCCCCACCTTCCCTTTCCTTCTTCTTTCCTCCCCTTTCCCCCCTGCCCTGCTCCGTTCCGCGTCCTCGGCGAGTCGGTTCTCGTGTCCAGGAAGAGAAGCAGCGAAAAAAAAATGGCGGGAAAATGTTTGAAATTTTGATCTGGGGATATTTTTTTTCTCGCGTTATTTTCGTTTTTTTTTTTTTTCTTTCTTTCATTCTTTCTTTTTCTTTTAATCTTGAAATATCTGGATTTTTTTTCTCATAGAGAGAGAAAAAAAGGAAAGAGAGAGAGAAAAAAGAGAAAGAGAGAAAAAAAGGAAAGAAAGAAAGAAAAAAGGAAAGAGAGAGAGAGAGAGAGAGACAAAGGAATGAGAGAGGGGGGAGGAGGAAGAGGAGAGAGGGAGAAAACCGGAGAGGAAAGAGAGAGAGAGAGAGAGAGAGAGAGGGAGAGAGGGAGAGAGAGAGAGAGAGAGAGAGGGAGAGAGAGAGAGGGCGAGGGGTGGGAGCGGAGAAGAGCGGGAGATGTCAGTGGGATATAATTTTTTTCTTTTTTCTTTTTTTCTTTTTATTCTTGGTCACGATTTCCTCCTTGCCATTCAAAGGCGGCTTCGCTTGCTTCCTGGTTCTTCTTCTTCTTCTTCTTCTTCTTCGGCTCTTTTCTTATTCCTCCTCATTTGAGATTTTTGTTCGTGTCGTCCATTGTTCTCGCAGGTTTTTCTCTCTTGAGCAAATTTTGTTGATGTTTTTTTTTTTTTTTTTTATATATATCTTCCCGAGTTATTTTTTCTTCGTAAGTTCAGTTATTTTTTTTTTATAATTATTAGCTAATTTTCCTCTTCATTTTCCTCATTCTCATTCTCGTCCTGCTCCCTCTCCTCCTCATCCCCCTCCTCTCCCTCTTCTCTCTCTCCCTCCTCTCCCTCCTCCTCCCTCTCCCTCTCCCCTCTCCTCATCCTCCTCCTCTCCCTTTCTCTCTCTCCCCCTCTCTCTCCCTCTCCCCCTCCTTCTCCCTCCCTTTCCCTCTCCCTCTCCCTCTCCCTCTCCCTCCCTTATCTCCTCGTGTCCCACCTCCTCCTTTCATGAACCTTCCAATTGTCTATGGGATTAGCATTAATTCCTTAATTACGCCTTCGCACAGAATCTTCTCGAATGACAAGAGAGAAAAGAATTCAACCTTGTCCTTGTTGTTGTTGTTGTTGTTGTTGTTTTCTTCCTCTCCTGACGTTGCTGTTGTTGTTTTTTTTTTTTTTTTTTAACCATTCAAAGTGAAGCTTACACCCCCTGTCCTTGTTGTTGTTGTTGTTTTCTTCCTCTCCTGACGTTGGTTTTGTTGTTTTTTTTTTTTTTTTTAACCATTCAAAGTGAAGCTTACACCCCCTGTCCTTGTTGTTGTTGTTGTTTTCTTCCTCTCCTGACGTTGCTGTTGTTTTGTTTATTTATTTTTTTTTTTTTTACCATTCAAAGTGACGGTTACACCCCCTCCCCCTCCCCCTCCCCCCCCCAGGTGGTCAGTCATGATTGTGCAGTTATTGTTAGTGTTATTTTTTTTTCTCGTAATTCCTTTTATAGGAAATTGTCATATAGTTCTCGGCAAACGGGTAAGAATAAGCTGTTATAAAAGTTTTTTTTACTTGCCTTAAATAAAAAGAAAAAAAAGAAAGAGAGAGGGAGGGAGAGAGAAAACGAGAGAGAGAGAGAGAGAGAGGGGAGAAAAAGAGAGAGAGAGAAAGAGAGAGAGAGAGAGAGAGAGAGAGAGAGAGAGAGAGAGAGAGAGGAGAAAAAGAGAGAGAGAGAGAGAAAGAGAAAGAGAGAGAGAGAGAGAGAGAGAGTTAGAGACCGAGAGAGAGAAATGAGGAAGGGGGGAATAAAGCGTTAATTAGAGAGATAGACACGGATTACACGTAAAAGCCTCAAGGTCACCGCGTGAGGATCCTCCATCACTCACGCAGGATTCGAGTCCCTATCGGCCGAAGGATTGCACAACCATGAGTGACTTGTCTGACGCGGGGTGTCTGGGCCTCCGGGGGGGGGGGGGTTGCGCTGTCATGGGTGTCTGTCTGGTTAGGAATGTCGGGGATAGAGATTCTGGGCGAAATGGGGTTTTGGGGGAATAGGGGAAGGATAGGAGGAAGGAAGGAAAGGGAGGACGGGGATAGAGATTCTGGGAGAGTGAGTAATTTGGGCGAATAGGGGAAGGATAGAAGGAAGAAAGAAAGGGAGGATGAGAATAGAGATTCAGGAGAAATGGGGTTTTGGGCGAATAGGGGAAGGATAGATGGAGGAAGGAAAGGAAGGATGGGGATGAAGATGAGAATGGGATAGATAAGAAGGATGAAAGAATTCTTATGATAAGGGAAATTTATAAATATGAAAATGGATATCAGGAATAAAGAAGATAAATAACAGAGGAAGAAGGGAGAAAATGTGAGGACTAGAGAGCAGGTGCATAAGAAAATTGATAAGCAAGGAAAAGAAAGAGCAAGATATCAAGTTTGAGATTCAACAAGTCTATAATTTTATGTATTATCGAAATTTACCGACCAGTTTCTTGACAAAACTATATTAAAGAACCTTATACTGTTGCAATATTATTATCCGTATAAATAACCGATTTTGGAAGCAAACACAGCACAGAAACGGTGAATTGATAACATGATATGAATATGACTTTAACACTCATTGGGTATGAGTATTAATTCCGTTTTTTATGGTTTAAGAAGCTTAGGGTCAGTTCTCTAAACCATCAACTCAGAATGAATTATCAATAGGGACTGATAGGTGAAGAAAGAAGGGAGATAGAGGATAGAGAAGAGGGAAGAGAACGGAGGATGGAGGGAAGGAACGAGAGGGAAAAAGAAAAAACTGAAAGGGAGATAGATAATAGCGAAGAGGGAAGAGAACAGAAAAAGGAGGGAAGGGACGAGAAGAAAAAAAGAAAGAAAGGGAGATAGATAATAGAGAAGAGGAAGAGAACAGAAAATGGAGGGAAGGAACGAGAAGAAAAAAGAAAAGAAAGGGAGATAGATAATAGAGAAGAGGGGAGAGAACAGAAAATGGAGGGAAGGAACGAGAAGAAAAAAAGAAAAGAAAGGGAGATAGATAATAGAGAAGAGGGAAGAGAACGGAGGATGGAGGGAAGGAACGAGAAGAAAAAAAGAAAGGGAGATAGAGAATAGAGAAGAGGGAAGAGAACGGAGGATGGAGGGAAGTACCGAGAAGAAAAAAAGAAAGGGAGATCGCGAATAGAAAAGAAGGAAGAGAAGAGAAAATGGAGGGAAGGAACGAGAAGATAAAAAGAAACAAAAAACAAAAGAAAGAACCCCCTCCCCCCCCTCCCTAATCCCCTTCGACCTTGTGGAATAGAAAAGATTGTTTTGACGCGATCATGTGAACCTCCTCGTCCGGTGAGGGTGTTTGCCTAAGAACCTATGAGGGAAAAGAAAATAAAGAGAAGGAAATGGGTAAATGAGGGAGATGTGAGGAGGAGGAGGAGGAGGGGAATAAGGGAGAAAAAGAGAGAGAGAGAGAGATAAAAAAGGAGGGAGATGTGAGGAGGAGGAGGGGAAGAAGGGAGATAAAAAAAAGAGAGAGAGAGATAAAAAAGGAGGGAGGTGTGAGGAGGAGGAGGGGAAGAAGGGAGATAAAAAAAAGAGAGAGAGAGAGATTTTAAAAAAAGGAGAAATGTAAATAGAGAGAAAATTTAATTGAGAGAACGCTAAGATCGGATTATTAAACTTTCGCTATTTACTTAGCCTTCTGGACGGATATTCGCTTGATAAGGGGCAGGGGTAAGGGGGTGGGGTGGGGGGGAGGTGCTGTATTTGCCGGCGAAGGGGAGCTGTTTGTTTGTTTGTTTATTCGCCGGAGTAATGAGGGCCGGGCGGCGAAGGGGGCGGGCGGCGAAGGGGGCGGGCGGACAGGTACCCTCGTGAAGGTCATTTCGGATAGCGGGTGGGCGGGGGCAGGGGCGGGCCGGGGGTGGGGTGGGGGTGGAGGGAAGGGGAGGGGGTCTGGGAAAAGGGGCGAGCGGGGGAAGGGGAGGGAGGGGTGGAGGAAGGGCGAGAGGGAGGGAAAGGGAAGGGCGAGGGGAGGGGGAAGGGGAGGGAGGGGTGGAGGAAGGGAAGGGGAGGATGTCTGAAGAAGGGCAGGTGAGTCTGGGAGAAAGGGGGAGGAGGAAGGGGATTGGGATAGGAGGAGGGGTAGGGGAGGAGGTGCCCCAGGTGCGAGGTGGGGAGGGGGGGAGGGAGGAGGGCGTGAGAGACCGGGAGATGGGAATGGAGGGAAGGCCGTTAATTGAGCAGATATTTCCGTCGCTTACGTGGGCGTGGGATGGGCGGCCGTGAACTTGTCTCTCGTCGGAGGAGGCGACGGCGGCGGGGGGGCGGGGGGGGAGAGAGGCAGAGATTTTTTAGTTTAAATCCATTAGTTACGATGGATGTTCTTTGCTGTGTCTGTCTTTGTCTGTTTTTATTCTGCTTCCAAACCTCCCCCTGTGTGCGAGGAGTGGCCGGGGTGACCTCTCACTGGCCGGGCGTGGGGTCGAACGCAGGGCAGCCAGATTGCGAGAACAGCACGCTCACCACTGCACTACGAAGGGGGGAGAAAGGGAGGGAGAAGGAGAACGAGAGAGAGGGAGAGAGGGGGGCGAGGGAGAGAGGTGGCGCGAAGGAGAGGGAGAGAGGGTGAGAGAGGGGGGCGAGGGAGAGGAAGAGGGAGAGTGAGGAGAGGGAGAACGGGAAGGGAGAGAAGGAGAGAAGGGGGCGAGGGAAAGAGGGAGAGAGGGGGCGAAGGAGAACGGGAAGGGAGAGAGGGAGAGAGAGGGAGGGCGAGGGAGGTCCGTCTCCAGATTCCAGGAGCGGCCGTGCGTGCGGGAAGGACTCCTGCGAGGGATCCTTGCTACTTTTGGCTTCATTTGCTTTTTCTATTTTGTTTATTTTTGTTTTATTGTTATTTGTTTATTTTTTATTTGACTTTGTAATAATTCTGTTGGGTGTGATTTGCTAATCGTTGAATTGATTTTGTTCTTAGGTGATGATAACGATATTATTCACTTATTGTCATCATTATTTTTATTTGATTTACGCCCGAAGTAACGCTGTCCCTCCGCGTCCGAATGCGCGGGCGTCGCCTTCGTCTTCCCGCGTGTGTTCGGGCGGCGTGGCGTCGGCTTCGTCTTCCCGCGTGTGTTCGGGCGGCGTGGCGTCGGCTTCAACGCGTGATCGGCACCTGCGGGCGTAAAGAGAGTACCTGTCACACTCGGGAAGGGGTGGGGGGGTGAGGGTGCCGAGGAGCCCAAGGTACGCCCAAGAGTACCTTTTACATGGGGGAGGGTGGGGGAGGGGGGAGGGGCTCAGAAGTGCCCTGGGTACGCGTTCGGATGAGTTCCTCCGGGGCATTGTGGCGTCACGGAGAAGGGCTCGAGAGGGGGTGGGGGGGTTGAAGGGATGGGGGGGCGGAAGCTGATCGCGGTGCTCGTGGTGGGCGGTAATAAGGTGAATAAAATTATATTATTTTTTTTTCACTATCTCTTTTCTCTTCGTGATGTTTCTCTCTATCTCTCTCTCTCTCTCTCTCTCTCTCTCTCTCTCTCTCTTTGTCTCTCTCTCTCTCTCTCTTTCTCTCTCTCTCTCTCTCTCTCTCTCTCTCTCTCTCTCTCTCTCTCTCTCTCTCTCTCTCTCTCTCTCTCTCTCTCTCTCTCTCTCTCTCTCTCTATCTTTCTCTCTCTCTCTCTGCGTCTCCTTCTCTCTCTCTCTCTCTCTCTCTCTCTATCTTTATCTCTCTCTCTCTCTCTGTCTCCTTCCCTCTCTCTCTCTCTCTGTGTGTGTGTGTGTGTGTGGAATGAGCGGGTGAGGGATTGGGGGGTTAGATGGGGAGCGAGGACTGGGGGTTCAGATGGGAGAGGGAGGGGCGTGCTGGGGTTTTAAATGAGGGAGGGGGGAAGGGGAGGGGTTGGAGGAGGGGTTTCGACGAAGGTTTGGGGTTAGAGGAGGGGGTGAGGAGGGGAGGGAGGGGGAGGGGTGGCGAACAATGGATCTGGAGTCAGGCGGCGGGTGAGGTGACGGCGCCCCCGGCCTGTCATGTCACCCGCGCCGCCCCCAAGGTCTGTCCCGGAGGCTGCCGGATCACGCCCGTGGATTCGCTGGGCGGCGGAGGCGGAGGCCCTCTGCTGATGTCTCTTTGTCTGTCTGTCTGTCTAATTCTCTCTTTTTTTTCTCTCTCATTCTCCTTTTCTTTCTTCTTCGCTCTGCTCTTTCTATCTCTCTCTTTCTCTCTCTCTCTCTCTCTCTCTCTCTCTCTCTCTCTCTCTCTCTCTCTCTCTCTCTCTCTCTCTCTCTCTCTCTCTCTCTCTCTCTCCTGTCCTAAGGTTTTGCTCTTCCACCTTCTTTTCTTCCTTTCCTCTCTTTCCCCTTGTATCTCCTCTCTCTCAAGCATCTCTTCTTTCTCTCCCCCTTTTCGTGGTCCCTTGATGTTTCACTTTCATTTCTCCCCCCCCCCCCTCATCCTCTTCCTCCTCCCCCTCCCTTTCTCCTCCTCCACCAACACCATACCTCCTCCTCCCTCCTCTTCCACCTTCCTCCTCCTCCTCCCTCCTCCTCCTCTTCCACCTTCCTCCTCCACCACCTCCCCTTCTCAATGCTCATCCTCAGTATCTTCTCCTCTTCCCCCTTTTCCTTAAGAATGGTTTTGCCTTCTCGTTCACTCTTACCTTCTACCCTGTGCTTGGCGGAGTTTTGGTAATAGATCTTAAAAAAGTGCGTGAATTATCTCTCTATTTACTTCTGTCACATTTTCTTTTTTCTCTGTTTAGTTTTCTACTAATTCCGTCTCTTTTGTTTTCTCTCTTCTCCAAATATTTCCTTTGCCTAATTCTGTTTCTGTCCTTCCTCTTTTCCTTCTCCTTTTCTCCATCCCTCCTCTCTTCTTTTCCTTCCCACATCGTTCCCCTTTCTCTCCCTTCCTCCTTCCCTCTTTTTTTTTCCTTTTCTGCTTTCCTTCTTCCCTCCCTCCTTCTTTCCTTCCTTCCCTCCTCTCTTTCTCCTCCCCTTCCCTCCCTCCTCCTTTTCTCCTCCCCTTCCCTCCCTCCTCCCTTGTTCCTCCCCTTCCTTAGCTCCTCCCTTTCTCCTCCCCTTCCTTCCCTCCTCTCTTTCTCCTCCCCTTCCTCCCTCCCTTCCTTCCCTCCTCTCTTTCTCCTCCCCTTCCTTCCCTCTCCTCTCCTCTTCTACATACCCTCCCCTTCCAACTCTCGCCCACACACGCCCTCCTAGGCCTCCCTCCTCCTCCTCTCTCCTCCTCCTCCCCCGTTGGTTTATCATCGCCCTCTCCGGCTTTCTCGCCAAACAGGTAAACATCATTGTCTGCCTTG
>NC_091563.1:43136552-43139052 GCF_042767895.1 Penaeus vannamei | reverse complement strand
CATCCCTCTCTATCTCTCCTTTTTTTCATCCATATCCCATTCTGTCTCTCCACCTCCCCTTTCCCTCCCCTTTCCGTCCCCTTCCCCTCCCCTCCTTTTCCCTTTCCCTCTGCTTTCCCTTCCCCTCCCTTCCCCTCCCTCTCTCTTTTCACGCCCGCCCGCCGAGGTACGTGAGTGGGCGTCCAACCCAAGGCCACAGCGCCCGTGCAGACGTTCGTCTGTTGTGTCCACCGAAGGAATGAAAGGCGCGAGGGACGTTCTTTGTCCGAAAGAATGGAGCGAAGATGTGGAGTGAATGAGAGAGAGAGAGAGAAAGAGAGAGAGAGAGAGAGAGAGGGAGAGAAAGAGAGAGAGAGAGAGAGAGAGGGAGAGAGAGAGAGAGAGGGAGAGAGAGAGAGAACGGAGAGTGGGTGCGTCACTTTCGAGGATGACGTGGAGGAGGGTGAAAAGTTTGTTCGCGAGGCGGTAGAGTGCAAGAGAGCGAAATAGAGAAGGAAAAGAAGAGAGGAAGAGCAAAAGAGAGAGAAAAACACAGCGCGAGAGAGAGAGAGAGAGAGATAGGGGTCATAATCTTAAGTGTACTGCCCTGTAGAATATTGGTAGAGTAGATGTCTAAGATATAAGTGTCCTTGTTCCTCTTTCAGTTTTATTTTCCTAGCTGTTGAGCCATGTAAATATTTTTCTGTAGTTTGTAAACCCGTGTGTGCTTTGTACCGACCACCCTGATGGGCGTGGACAGCGGCCGTGGGCGGGGCGCCCCTGCACCGGCGGCCCACGGCGCAGTAGAACGCCCTTCGAGCACACGCATGCCCCACGCGCCCCGGCGCCGCTGCCCTCGCCCTCGCGCCCGCAGGAGCAGCAGGCGCGGGCGGGGGGGCGGCGCCCGTGTTCCTCCCTGGTTAATGTTTGTCTTGCATGTGTGCATGTGCGCAGCCGGCGCCCGTGCCCGAGGAGAGCGCCCGGGACGCCGCCCGCGAGGACGAAGGAGAGGCCGCCGAAGCGCCTCTGGACTCCCCCCCTCCCCCCTTACCCGAGGAGGACGACGCCAGCTCTCGGGAGGGGGAAGCCACGCCCGAGGGGGAGGTCGAGGAGCAGCCCGAGGAGGAGCTCCGAGAGGCCTCCCTCGAGGGCGACTCCCTCCCTCCCGAGAGCGAGCTGGCCTCCGAGGCGGCCGCGACGGCGAGCGAGGAGGGCGCGCGCGACGAGGCGGAGGCGGACGCCCGGTCCTCGAGATCGTCCTCGCCCGAGCCTGTGCCCGAGGCTGAGCCCGAGCCTGAGCCCAAGGCCGAGCCCGAGGCTGAGCCCGAGCCTGAGCCCAAAGCCGAGCCCGAGCCTGAGCCTGAGGTCGAACCCGAACCCGAGGTCGAGCCAGAGCCAGAGCCCGAGGCCAAGCCAGTGGCCGAGGCCGACGTCGAGTCTGACCTCGAGGCCGAGTACGACAACGTGCTGCTGGCGGGCGGCAAGGGCGTGGTGGTGGGCGGCGAGGAGGCCGCCGCCGCCGCCGCCGCCGCCTCCCACTCGCGCCGCTCCTCGTCGGCGTCGTCGTCGGCCGCCTCGCATTCCTCCCGTGGCTCCGACGCCGCCCACACTGACCACTCCACGCAGGTTTGTCCGCGCCCGCACACCCAGCACCCGCACGCTTCCATCCGCACACACGTAGCCTGCATATCCGCTTTGAAACGCACCCACACGAGCAAAGACACGCTTCTCACACACGCAGCCCACACCCGCACACGACACCCACACGCAGCGCACACCCACAAACGCAGCAACACACCCACAAGGCGCCCACTCACGATACTCGCCAGCACACCCACACGCACGCCTGGCGATCCACACGCGCTTATCCACAAGCAATAGGATCCAGTCGCGCACACATACATGGATACGACACGCAGAAACACGGACACGCACACACACGCTCGCAAACTCTTTCTTTCACTCTCTCTGCATGTGCTTGCACGCATTAATTATTTCCCTTGCATGCTCCTCTCCCATCGATCTGTTGTGAGACAGATGCACTGTAACCCCCCCTGTGTTAATGCTTCGAACTGAGAAATTACCCTTTTTTTATAACCAATTACATCGAGTTTTACTTCCATTCACTAATATTACTCCTGCAGAAATTACTGATTTTTCACCAGGTTTGACCATTTTGTAATTTTCTAACTTTATTTTTTTTCCATATGTCTTCTAATCGCTTTTTGGCTGGAGCTTCTTTGCCTCTGTTACTATTTTAATGTGTATATATATATTTACCTTATTTCAACATTCATAATTATTTTTACTTGCAATTTTCTCCTTCGTTTCAAAGAATGACTTGACTTCACACTTGAGAGCTTCAGCAGTGACTTGGTAATTTTCTGAGATAATTATTCTCCAGATTTTTCATAGTTTTACCATTCCCGATCTTCTCATATGTCTTTTGTGATTAATGATGGCATCGGACGTTATATCTTCCCCTTACGGTGTGCATGGCAGGAACTGACACGAGGATTAA
>NC_091563.1:43114052-43121552 GCF_042767895.1 Penaeus vannamei | reverse complement strand
ATGATAATTATTATCATTGTTATTACAGATACATTATCAATGACAATAGCAATAATGATGGTGATAATGATGATGATGATTATTATCATTGTTATTGCAGATACATCATCAATGACAATAACAATAATGATGGTTATAATGATGATTATCATTATCATTGTTATTACAGATACATCATCAATGACAATAACAATAATGATAATAATTTTCGCAACAACGAAAGAGCAACAGCAGTAACGATGATAACGGAAATGACATTGATAATAGCGATGATGATAGTGATGGCAAGAGCAATATCCTTAGCAACATTAACAACAATGGTAATGATAGCAGTAACTGCATTAATAACATTGCTGCATTTTAATAGCGGAGGAGCAGGAGGAGGAGGGGGAAGAAGAAGAAGGAGGAAGAGGCGGAGGAAGAGGAAGAAGAAGGAGGAGGAGGATCGAGGCGAAGATGATGATGAAATAGAGAAGGAAGAAGAGGAGAAGAAAGAATAATAATAAGAAGAGCGTGGGTCACACAGGCCGGCAATTTGCAATACGTGACGTATAATAAATACAAGGCTTGATAAGAAGAGGAGGATGAGGAGGGAGGGAGGAAGGAGGGGGAGAATAAGAAGAGAAGGAGGAGGAGGGAGAGGGAGGAAGGAAAGAGGGGGGATAATAAAAAAGAGTAAGAAGGGGATAAGAATAATAAGAGAAGGAGGAGGATCGAAAAGAAGAAGAGGATGATGATATGAAAAGGGAAATAGGAGGAGTAGGAGGAGAAAGAAGAAGAAAGAAAAAACAAGAGCAAGGAAGCAAAATAAAAATAGAAAATAAAAATAAAAAGCAAAAAAAGGAAATAGGAGGAGTAGGAGGAGAAAGAAAAAACAAAAACAAGAACAAGGAAGCAAAAGTATGAACGTGCTTCTGAGATTTACAGCATTGCACGCCACAGCATCGCCACTTATGCTTGCGGTCGGCGTGCACCTCTTCCTGTGACGGTATTTCAGGCGTGGCGGTTCAGGGTCTTCCCGCCACGGCTTGTTCCCGAGTTCCTGGTTCTTTTATTATTATTATTATTGTTGTCATCATTAATGTGATGATGATAATTCTGGTAAGAGTGATTACTATTGTTATTATCATCACTGTTAATATTATTGTTGTTGTTATTATCATTATTATCATCATCATTATTATATTATCATTATTATTACTGTCATTATATTATCATTATTCTTACTGTCATTATATTATCATTATTATTATCATTACCATTATTATCATTATCATTATCATCATCTTCATCATAATTACTGCTACTATAGTGATTTTCTTATTTTGTGAGTAATCTACTTATCAAATTTTTGTTGGTTTAGTTTTAATGTTCTAAATTGTTCTCCAAGTGTAGGTTTGTACCTGTTCCTGTTTCTGTTTTTAGTTTTTAAAAATGCCATTTGAATATCTTAATTATCCTGAATAAATTATACAAGAGGGATACTAGAAATTAAAACCTTTTAAGAAAGAACCAGAGGCTATGTCGCCGCCATGTTTGTTTACCAACCGCTCACGACTTTTGCGCCCACTGCTACAATAGAGAAAAGAAGTAGGCTTTTATATCCTATCCTATAACAGAAAAAATAATACCTTTGTGCCCACGAACCAGATTATTTTTGGGAACTAGAGAGAAAGCCAAAGAGAAAATCTGGAACCGATTTATTTTCGAGCTGCAGGACCAACCGAACCGAATTGAAAGTTACTTTGGTCGCTTATACTACAGGTAATGATTATATAAAAGTAAATGCAACAGGATCTGAAGATAATAATTAGCTAAAGAAATGCTACAGGAACTAGAGGTAATAATTAGATAAAATGAAATGCAACAGGAACTAAAGATAATAATTAGATAGGAATTGCAACAGGAACTAGAGGTAATAATTAGCTAAAGAAATGCTACAGGAACAAGAGGTAATAGTTAGATAAAAGGAAATACAATATTTTGTTTAGATTCTGTTTGTATTGCTTGACCGTCTTAGTTTTATTTTGTGTTCGTGATTTGTTTCGGTTTGTTAATCTTTTGCTTTATCATTTTGTTTCGTTTCTTACACGTTTCTCATTATCGTTTCTTGCATTTTTATTTCATGTTTCAGTGTTTTAGCTTTTGTTTTAATTTGTTTAGATTTTACTTCCTATGTATTACAAACCATTTCTACTACTATTATTGTTATTACTATCATCAAAATTATCATCATTTTATTATCATTATTACCATCATTATCATTCTCCTTTCCCTTGTTTTCATCATCCTCTTTCTCCTTCTCCTCCTCCCCCTCCTTTACCCCTTCTCCTTCTCCCTGTCCTCCGCCGTCGTCTTCGTTTTCTCCTTCTCCGTCTCCTCCTTCGCCATATCCATCTTCTTTTTCTCTCCTCCCTCTTACCATCACCTACATCATCATTATCATTCCCATTACCATCACCATTATGATTATCATAATCATCATCAAAATTATCATTATTATCATCCTCATCCTCATTCTCATCATTCCTCCTCTACACCATCATCTTCCCCTCTCCCTCTCCCTCTCCCACCCCCACCCCACCCTCACCCCTCGACTTCCCACCCCACACCACCCCGCCCCTCGAACCCTCCCACCCCCACACCCTACCCCTCGACCCCCCCACCCCACCTTCACCCCTCGACCCTCCTACCCCCACCACCCCACCCCACTCCCACCCCACCCTCACCCCTCCACCCTCCCCCCCCACCCCCCTCACCCCCACTCCCACCACCCCCACCTCCCAACCCCCTCGACGAGACGCGAATACCTCAGGCGCTGTCTTGCCCGCACCATGCACATTGTCGTACCCATTATCGTGGATGGGTCTATGTGCACCAAGTCTTCTCTCTTGTGCGTCGTTGCAATTCCTGGTCACAAAATTGAGTTGGGATTTTAATGTGTGGGGATGATTGTGTGTGTGTGTTTCTCTCTCTCTCTCTCTCTCTCTCTCTCTCTCTCTCTCTCTCTCTCTCTCTCTCTCTCTCTCTCTCTCTCTCTCTCTCTCTCTCTCTCTCTCTCTCTCTCTCTCTTTCTTTCCTTTGTTCTTTTTATTTTTGTTTCATTGCTCTGTTATGTTTCTGGTTAGATTGATTTTGTGAGTGTCGGGTTGAGAGGGAGAGGGTGTAGGAAAGGGAGAGGGAGAAGGAGAATGAGAAAAAGAGGGAGAGGGAGAAGGAGATGGAGAACGAGAAAAAGAGGGAGAAGGAGACGGAAAAGGAGAAGGAATGGGAAAGGGAGAGGGAGAAGGGGAAGGAGAAGGAGAGAGAGAGAGAGAGGGATAGAGGAAAGGGGGGAGGAAGAGAGAGAGAGAAAGGAAAAGATAAAGAGAGAGAGAGATAGGGGGAATAACAGTAGGAAAGTAGGCAGAGAAAGAGAAAAAACCTTCTAACCAACGACAGAAGCAGAGACCGCCGCGACGCCCGCCCAAGTCCAGTAGAAAGTCCAAATGACAAACGAGAAGTAACGAAGCCGGTCACATGATCTGGCTTGTAAAGAGATTTATCACCTTTGGCCGCTCTGGGAAGCCGGGTTGTTCTCCACTAAAACCTTCGGGAACTTCAACCTACGTCTTAGTCAGATAATGATCTTATTTCATGAAAAAAAAACATCAACATACGAGTTTGGAACTTTGTCTAGGCTTGATATCAATCGGAGGCTGATTAGTGCAATCTTAGGCAATGGTCTTGGGAACAGGTGATCAAATTAGCCAACACGGATCCCGAGGTAGTTAACCACTGCCAGCTGTTCTGCCTCCCGCCCAGCAGCAGCCCGGCCACAGGGGGCGCCATGCATACAGCACGCCCATCTGTATGCACGGCTTCGGCCCCATGGATCATTTCCTCACTGGGCGGAGCGCGGGCGGCGTGGAGAGCAGCGCCTCCCGACGTGTAGAGGCGAAACCATCTTTATTGATGTCACGTTCTCACCGGCCCAGATTTCCTCGCTGTTGTTCGCCGGGCGAGGCACGAACGCCGACGGGGCCGAGGGAGAAGGTCCAAGGCCAAACGTGGCCCGAATAACTCCCGCCGAGGCTGTGTAATGCTCGCTCGCGTATGGGCGGCGGGGGGGGGGGGGGGGGGGGGGCGGCGGAGGGCGGGGGAGGGAGGAAAGCGAGAGGGAAGGAGAGGGTTTTCTCTCGAAGAAGTGAAAGGGGATTGGGACGAGACGGACAAAGAAGCGAGAGATGGCAGGTGAGGCTTTGGCAATGATTCTGATATTCTCAAGACAATCTGCGGGTAATGATGACGACCCAGCGTGTGCCTCAAGGTCGGAAAGGAGAAAGGAAGGGCCTCTTCTATGGCGCTGTTGACGTTATGAGGCAAATCCCGCGCAGGCCGTCGCCAAACAAACACACTTCGAAGGCCATCTTAAAACGAATTCTAACATTTGAACTGTCTATTAGAATCTGAGGGCGAGGCGGGCGGCTAATCCCAAGAGACGCTAACAAATAACAAACAACAGGAGCTGTCACTGACCAGGCGGATTACCAACCTCCTCACATGAAGCAGAAATAAGAGATTCATCAAAATGGAAAGCATGAAAAGGACATCCCTTCCCTCCGCTGCCTTGGCGAGGACTGCCTCTCCCGCTTCCTTCCGCCTCTCTTGGGATGCGGCGGCGGTTGCGCTGAGGTCGAAGCTTCTCGAGGGTTCTGCTTCGTTTCAGAGCGAAGCCTCTCGCTCCTGCGGCTCTTTATCCTAAACATCTCTTACTCTTTCTCCTTCTTCTCCTTCTCTCCTCCCTCTTTTATTATCTCTCTCCTTCTCCTTCTCCCCTCCCTTTTTTACTCTTATTCTTCTCATTTTCTCTCTCTATTACTCTTTCTCCTACATCTCTCTCCTTCTCCTTCTTTTCTCTCTCTTTTACGTTTTCTCCTTCTCTCCTCCCCCTTTTATTCTCTCTCCTTCTTCTCCTCTCCTCCCTCCTTTACTCTTTCTCGTTCTTCTATTTCTCTCTTCCCTCTTTTATTATCTCTCTTCTTCTCCTTCTCTCCTCCCCCTTTTATTCTCTCTCCTTCTTCTCCTTCTCTCCTCCCTCCTTTACTCGTTCTCCTTCTTCTATTTCTCTCCTGCCTCTTTTATTATCTCTCTCCTTCTTCTCCCTCCCTCCCTCTTTTGCTCTCCCTCCTTCTTCTCCTTCTTTTCTCTCTCTTTTACTCTTTTCCCTTCTTCTACTTCTCTCTCCCTCCTTTATTCTCTCTCCTTCTTCTCCTTCTTTGTCTCTCTTATGCTTTCTCCTTCTCTTCTCCCCCTCTTATTTTCTCTCCTTCTCCCCTCCCTCTTTTATTCTCTCTCTTTCTTCTCCTTCTCTCCTCCCTTGACTCTTTCCTCCTCCTTCTCCTGCTTCCACTGCTGGTCCATCTCCTCGGCCTCATTCTTGATCCTCTTCTTCCCCTTCTGCTTCTTCCCCTCCTCCTTCCTCCTACTTCGAGTCCTTCTCCCTCTTCTTTATTCTTTGTTTTCTTCTTCTTTTCTCCTTTTTTCTTTTTCTTTGTTTCTTCTTCTTCTCCTTCTTCTCCTCCTCCTCGCTTCTTCTTCTTAGTCTTCTCCTCCTCCTCAACCTCATCCTCCATTTTTCTTCTTCTTCTTCTTCTTCTTCTTCTTCTTCTTCTTCTTCTTCTTCTTCTTCTTCTTCTTCTTCTTCTTCTTCGTCTTCTCCTCCTCCTCCTCCTTCTCGTCCATTCTTTTTATTCTTATTCTCCTCCAGTCTTCTTATTCTTATTCTCCTTCTCATTATTATTCTTATTATTATTACTCTCTCTCTCTCTCTCTCTCGCTCTCTCTCTCTCTCTCTCTCTCTCTCTCTCTCTCTCTCTCTCTCTCCCTCCCCTCTCTCTCTCTCTCCTCCCTCCCTCCCTCCCTCCCTCCCTCCCTCCCTCCCTCTCTCTCTCTCTCTCTCTCTCTCTCTCTCTCTCTCTCTCTCTCGCTCTCTCTCTCTCTCTCTCTCTCTCTCTCTCCCTCCCTCCCTCCCTCCCTCCCTCCCTCTCTCTCTCTCTCTCTCTCTCTCTCTCTCTCTCTCTCCCTTGTACCTCTTTTTCTAAGATCCGTGGAAATTTGCTCTATTGTACTTCTTATCAGATTAAGAAGCTGGTTTGCCTACGTAGCTATGAAACTGAGAAAGAGGAAAGGTGGAGAGTTCATGAAAACGATGAGGTCAAAAGAGGTGTAGATGGGGAGACAGATGTAAAGAGATAGAAGGTAGAATCGGACAGAGACAGACAGACAGAAGCAGACATACAGGGACATACAGAAACAGACAGAGGCAGACAGACAGACAGGGACATACGCTGAGACAGACAGACAGGGACATACAGAGACAGACAGGGACATACATAGACAGACAGACAGGGACATGCATAGATAGACAGACAGGGACATACAGAGACAGACAGGGACATGCATAGACAGACAGACAGGGACATACAGAGACAGACAGGGACATGCATACACAGACAGACAGGGACATACAGAGACAGACAGGGACATGCATACACAGACAGACAGGGACATACAGAGACAGACAGGGACATACAGAGACAGACAGACAGGGACATACATAGAAAGACAGACAGGGACATACACAGACAGACAGGGACATACAGAGACAGACAGGGACATGCATACACAGACAGACAGGGACATACAGAGACAGACAGGGACATGCATACACAGACAGACAGGGACATACACAGACAGACAGGGACATACAGAGACAGACAGGGACATACAGAGACAGACAGGGACATACAGAGACAGACAGGGACATACAGAGACAGACAGGGACATACAGAGACAGACAGGGACATACAGAGACAGACAGACAGGGACATACAGAGACAGGCAGACAGGGACATACAGAGACAGACAGACAGGGACATACATAGAAAGACAGACAGGGACATACACAGACAGACAGACAGGGACATACAGAGACAGACAGGGACATACAGAGACAGACAGGGACATACAGAGACAGACAGGGACATACAGAGACAGACAGGGACATACAGAGACAGACAGGGACATACAGAGACAGGCAGACAGGGACATACAGAGACAGACAGACAGGGACATACATAGAAAGACAGACAGGGACATACACAGACAGACAGACAGGGACATGCATAACCAGACAGACAGGGACAAACATACAGAGACAGACAGACTAAGAATAGACAGACACATTGGTGACGGAAGAAAAAAGAGAGAGAAGCGGAAATTCGGCGGCCGTTTGCACTGACGATAACGAAGGAGAAGATGGCAGCAACAACAGTCAGAAATGAAGGCTTCTTTGTGAGAAACAGAAATGCCAAGAAGACAAAATTAGAATTACTAGAAATGGTAACAGACGTTATCATTGCCGCATTACGACTAGTTTTAAACACCGCTTCATCTTGGAACTACCAGGAAATCTCTATAATCAATGGTTATTAAAGGAAAGATAACAAAATAAGAGCC
>NC_091563.1:43094052-43104052 GCF_042767895.1 Penaeus vannamei | reverse complement strand
TATATATATTATGTATATATATATATATATATATATATATATATATATATATATATATATATATAATATATATATATATATATATATATATATATATATATATATATATATATATATATATATATATATACATATACATATACATACACATATATACATACATACATACATACATACATACACACACATATACATATACATATATATATGTATACATAAATACATGTATGTGTATATATACATGCATACATACACATACGCACAGGCACATGCGTACATGCAGACACACTATATATTGTATATATATATAAATATATATAAATTAACATATATATAAATACATATAGATACACATATAAATATCACTCACTCACTCACTCACTCACTCACTCACTCACTCACTCACTCACTCACTCACTCACTCACTCACTCACTCACTCACTCACTCACTCACTCACTCACACACACACACACACACACACACACACACACACACACACACACACACACACACACACAAAATATCTATATCTATAAATATCTATAAATATCTATAAATATCTATAAATATATCTATAAATATATCTATAAATATATCTATAAATATAAATATATTTATAAACAAATATAAATATAAATATATTTGTAAATATATTCATAAATATAAAGATATTTATAAATATATATATATTTATAAACATATATATAAATATATTTATGAGTATATATAAATATATAAATATAAATATATTTATGAATATATATAAATATATTTATGATTATATAAAAATATATTCATAAATATATATAAATATATTTATAAATATATATAATTTATTTATAAATATATATAATTTATATATAAATATATATAAATGTAAATATGTTTATAAATATATATAAATATATTTATAAATTATATAAATATAAATATATTTATAAATTATATAAATATAAATATATTTATATATACAAACATATATTTATAAATATATTCACACATGTATTTATAAATATATATAAATATATATTTACAAAAGAACTAAAAGAACTTCTGAGGAATGTGCTTATGAATATATGAGTATATGAAGAGAATGTGTTAAGTATATATATTAAGTTTAATGTTTGTCATTTCCAAATGAATTATATTATCAGTTTTTAACAAGGCAGATGAATATGAACAAAAGGTATATGCTATTTCATGGCCTTGAACGAAATGTACACTGTTCTATCAAACAATCTTGTGCTCGCATCTGTGAACACAAGCATTCATGTACGCAAACACACAGAAACACACCCGAATGCAAATGTACGTGTTGCACATCTTGCCGTATGAACAGACTGTGAAGTCCTGTGAATAGTATTCCAAAGAGTATGAGATACGATAGCACTGGAGGGTGAATACATATGCACTAGAAATTAGAAAAGATTTTGCAAAAGTAATCATTACTAGTATATATCTGAAATACAGTTTTCTCTTGAGAATTATTTTTTCATTGTAAAGTAATGTAATATATATATATATATAATGAAACGAGAGAAAAAAGGTACATGAACACCTGAACTAATAAACTAATCTTTGACATATGTCTTGCTGTACACTGTGACAAACATTCAACATGACAATTTCAGAAGTATTTGGAGTTTTGACACTAAAGAGTCCTTTGGAGACTTTCACACACAACTCCTGGCTTCACTACATACCATTACAAAAGAGCACAGAACTCAACGCACAAGCCTCAGGTAAGACGGATTTCACATATCAAATAACAACAATGTATCACAATGTACAAGGACAAACAATCGTGGCGTATATAAAATCCAGAAACAGCAGAACCGCCCACCAAGCCATGAGGGGAAACAATTTACTAGCATGACGATCCAATCAGTCAACAGCAGGAACTTTTACGGCTCAATATTGAAGGTTCTACTGCCTTGTATCAGCTACTACCTCTATTAGGGAACTTCCATAAAAAAAAGTACTGGGGTGTTTTTCACATGAATTATATAAAAAATTACAACCAACAAACTCTTCTCTTTTTTTCACTAAGTGACAACATCAAAACGACTTGATGTGTGTTGGTATCCCATCGACTGGTGGCCAAATTCAACGACTTAGCTCTGGCCATGGGATAGCTCAGAGGAGAATTTTTTGTCCCCAATGATAAGTTTTTTAATGTCAACACACATTCAGTGACACCAAAGAAACCCAAGAACAAGTTGCATTTATGAGCAATTGCAAAATTCCTATACATGTATCTATATTTTCTTACCATTCTTAACATAAAAGTGTTTCCTATATAGGTTGATTGTGGTGATACACAATGTCTTTTGGTATTTTCGAAGGCAAAAGCATCTTAGAAGTGGATATGTTATAAGGAAGAAAATATATAAACAAATCCTGAGAAACTAAGGTAATAGATTATTATTATGTAAATAAATTTTATACATTCTATACAAGGAGTCCCTCTATGACAAACCAAGCTTATTCACACATTCAACATAGTTCATTTTCATCCATATGATCTTTATTATTAATTTTGACATAGGAATAACTAATATTATTTATAAACAATAACAATGATCATAATAAAAAATGATAATTAAAAAGATGATCTAATAACCGAGTTTTCAAAAACATATGCTCATTTCTTTGGCATTAATAACATTTTCAGTTGTCAATATGATTGTCCACTACACGCGGGAATGGGAATTTTGCATGACTCAAATCTGCTCTTTAAAAATCTTGGAAAATGTACTAACACATCTATCCTATAGACAACAACTAAAGAAATAATACAATACGCACACATTACATCGATCTATAAAACTTCTCATACTTCCTCAATGTGTGATGGAAAAAAATAATAAAATCAATGAAAAAAGCATACATGATAAAAAAAAAGTTGAGAGAATGAAAAAGAAAGAAAAAAGAAATATGTATATACCTTACTGACAATGGGAAAAAATATATTTCCTTATACACGAACCAACTGCATATTCGTTTTCTTAAAGAGATCACATTCGTAAATTTCAATTTCAATGAGTACCTAACTGGATTCCTCGGACCTTAAAATCTGGACACTCACATAAGTCATGTGTGCATACACTTTAATTATCAAAATGAAAAGATGTGTACAGGTGTGGCATTGCCCCTAAACATATATCAATTTGATTTTCCTCTTTTGCTGACATATAACAATGCAAAACAGTATAATTTCTAAATCCTGTACATGGAGCTAGGGTGCATGCAGCTATATAAAATATACAAATATATTAATTTGACTGAAAACAACATATATCACAATCGACAATCAGATTACATATGTACACGAACAAAAGACAAACAGAAAATAATTTTGTCAGATCATTTACATACCACATAGATAAAATAAGGAATCTCACATTTGTCGGCAATGGTCCAAACGCAAAATACAGGTGACTAAAGCAAGCTAAAAATATATGGAGGTCTATAGCCATCACAGCAAGACTGGTTAAGGTATGCATTAACCTAACCTGACTGGTTTAATGGTAATATCTAGAACTGAATTCGGTCTTGTAAGCTTATTGGGAAGGGAAAAAAATTATATAAAAAATTATTGCAACATGATTTCAACTGACTAAGGATTTGAAGATACCTTCTTCCATTACAATATGATTTACTATTTCGGAAAATACCATTTCAAACACATTTCCAAAACAGTCATAAAAAAAATAATGATGATAACAATTACAAAGGACTGTGGTATTAAGCACATGACACTGTACTAATCAACTGACCAATCTTTGAAATTCCCCATTTCATCTGAATAACACAAGATCCCAAGTAATTCCTCAACTGGTTCATATCCAGTTCAATAACAGCTATCTGCACATAATGCACAACCTCTTCCTTCTTATGTGCTGCATTTTTGAAGTTGGATGAATTAAAGTCATCAACATTGATGTTCTTCAACAAAAATATCTCCAACTTCCCTACCCTTCCTACAGAATCTGCCGACTGCTTTACAATGTAACGACATTGCACTTTTTTATAATTTCCAGATACAACAAAGGTGGAAATGTCATTATCTATAGTCATTACCCAATCCTGACTTGGTTAACGCATCTAAATATAATTTAAAAAAAGGAAAAGCAGTAATTTTTCTTTGGCAACATGTACAAAATATTAGAACAGTATGGTATTTGAATTTCCAGCCCAAAAAGCAGCTACAGTTTAATATATCCACAGCAGAGATGAAGTTAAATATGTCCCTCTATCAGATAAAACACTGAGGATGTGGTGGAGGTGCTTAACACTTTGTGACTAATCCTCTCAACAAGGCCACTTCTCTTTTAATAACAATATTAGTGATGAACCCATTAGCAATACCATCGCCGAATTCATGGAGTCAACGCTCACTGCTCCAGGATGAGGAACATCCTCCCACGCGGCCCTCGTGTCACTCCAAGGGTGCCTCCTCTGCATCAACTGTCTGCTCTAGTTGCTGGCCCAGATTATGAGGCCAATGACCAGGGCAATCATGATGCAAACTAGCGTGAGGAGGACCACCTTCCTTCTGGACTTGTCCTGTGAGGTGAGATGGAGAGGATATTACATAAAATCCTAAATAAAAAAAATAAAAAATTACCAGAAGGAAAAGTAGAAGACAAAATTACCTAAGGAGAAATCACTACTGCATAAACAAGGATATGAAAAAATGGAGGAGACAGATAAACAAGAGTTCTAGCACAAACATACATAAGATCAATGTCATGACTGCAATTTATACTCAACCATACTTGCACATCATTATTTTATTCACATGACCTTTTTCAAATACATTCTCACAAATTTTTACTATGTTGATGATCTTTTACATTTACATACCAACTACTTGGACTCTATGCAACTAATGATTCGTTCATTCATTTACTCAAAGACATTTGTAAACATATCATATATTTATCAATATATTCAAAATACAGTATACCTTCATACTGAGTTCAAAATCAAACCAACCTAAAGATCAACCAGCATGATTTCATGAGGTCATCACAAATAGTTTGATATGATAAATAATATCTGCATGTATCGCACACAAAGATAAGAGGACACTCGAATAATGTCTGCAGAAAATTAATAAAAGAGAAAGAGAGAAGTGACTACAAAGTCGTGTGTAATATTCAAATCTGTCGGAAAGTGAAAAATTCAGAAAGGTGCTGGTGAGTGACCAGTGTCAAATCACAAGTGGCTTTTCACTCACCTTTAAGATGCTGACCAGGCAATGAGTCCAATAACAATGGCCAATACCACTATAGCAATTGCAAAGATGCAAATCTTCTTTCTACGTGATTTGTTCTACAAACAAGGGAGAAAAATCAAAATTAAAAATAAGAACAAGTAACACTAAGAATTCACACGTGTTTACTCCAGGCATTTTGACACTGACCGAGCAAATCTCTTTTTAACAGACAATCATACATCAAGGGAAATACCTTATGAGGAATTTATCACTGGATCTACATAACAACTTTACCAATGAGCAACCACAAGTAAAATAGGTTTTAATTATATCTTATGATAATACTGATAACTGTGTCAAAGAGGGAAATATATCTAACAAAAGTGACTGGATTTAATACTAAAATATTCATCATACTAAACATTCATACTTTATACAGCTATCTACTTTAATTATTTATCATTCCTTCTTAACAAGAGTCTGCATTTAACAGCCTAATGATGATGGTGTTCAAAATGAAAAGATAAAAGTGTATAAATCTTTCTGAATTTCTTTCATATCACAAGACCAGATATGTCATAATGTATGGACCAATTTCTTCCTTTTGTTTTACTGTTTCATATGATTTCACACTATATAGCCTAATCTCAAAGAAAAAACACTTCAAAATGCATTTACAATTAAAAACAAAAAAAAAAAGTACGAAAAAAAAAACGGAAAAAAATTATATATATATATATATATATATATATATATATATATATATATATATATATATATATATATATATATATATATATATATATATATATATGGTTTTCAGTATTCTAACTTTAGTGTGATTTTGAAAGCTAGGAGAGGTCATCAAGGATAAAAATGATTCACATAATACCACAATTAGCTGATAATCTGAGTTCACACTTTATAACAACAGAACAGCCACTAGATCAATTTCCTTCCACCTTTTTCTATACTTCTTTTATGATAATGTTTTTGTTTTACCAAAATGACAATTTATCAATACACTTACAATGAACATGATCTGAGTTTCCTAATTCACTTACATAATTGTACAAAGTGTAATAAGGATGCCACAACTAACATTACTGTATATAAAGTAATGAGAAATGAACAATTTGATCTATCTGTATTTTGTATGCAAGCATTATAGGATCACCAAGCCTTGTACAGGCATGACATAACTACTGACATCCTTCTTTGGATCTATGCACAGTTCCGTTATCAAGAGATGAATTTTAAGGCATTTAGTATACTCATTATACAGGCTTATCATACTAATCATATGAGGCAGAGATAAGCAACAGTTCTACTTGCAACAGGCTTGTCCACTTTTGCATTAAATTTTCATCATCAAAATTACAATGGTACTTACTCTCAGTAATTTGGATGGTTCTCTTCATGTTCAAGGACATAAATGATATTTCCCATGAAATGGACATGTGAATTTGTTAATCCTTACCTTGTTTGATCCTCATATACATATCTACATTCATACACTGAAAAAATATATCTCGTACAACAAATATATATTGCAGTTATTTAGAACACTTGTGACCAAAGCACAGAAAACAAACAAACAAAAAATGCTACCATCACAGCCTCGCATAGGCTTCACAACATGGCAACCAAATACATGCTGCTTTAGATGCATGCTTTTGCTCCAGACATAAAAAAAAGATACTTGAAAGAGTGATATGGTATGTACCAACACTTACTGTTTATCAGGTTTCTGGTCTGACATGACTTATTTCTTGTTCCTCTGCATGCTTCTTTAATTTCTAATTTTTCAACATGAAAGTGGATTATTTTCCGACTTCCTTATACATCGCACTCGTAATATGAACGAGTAATGACTTCCAACAATTCAAGAATGTCGTGTTTTTTTATGTATCATGTATCACCTCAAAAACATATCAATTATATCAAAGAGTATAGACTTCCAAGTGGAAAATTATGGTTGACAAGCCATAGCAAATAAAAACTAACCAAAAAGATTCCAAAACTTGCCTCAACACAAACCTGTTCATTCTAACTGTCATGTTACTCTGCTGAGCTTTCAGACTCCCCAAACATTATAATAAATAATAAAGGAAATAACAAAAGAAAATGCAGACTGTGACACAATCAAAATGCATACACCTAAGTCACCTTATGAAAAGAAATGTGTAAATACCTGGTATTGCCGGGCCTGCTGGAGCTGTCCCGCCCCCTGGGAGACATGGACCTGCGCCGATTCGACATTGGCCTCAATGGAGTCGATAACCTCTCCCTGCTCGTGAACCATTGTGGCTAGGTCCTTGAAGATCTGGTTGACGTCCATAATGTCCGACTGGCAGGGAGTAAAAAGAAAATATGTCTAGATATATAACCAAACAATAATAAATCAATAATAGTACACACATGAGACAAGAAAGAAGACACACCAGGAGACAGAAGGGCAGGGGCAGAGCGCAGGAATGACAGGAACATTATGTAAATGAAGGAGTAGTGTAGGGTATAAGGAGTATGAGTAATATAGGGTGGAGGAGAGATACATGAAGAATACAAATCAGACCATGGAACATGATAAAGAGGAGGAAAAAAAGTTATGTATACACACCCTTTAATCAAATAAATGTGAAAATACACAGCTAATAAACCAGCATTCAAATAATACAAGGCAAAAATATCCCAAGGTTCTTTTACCTCCAGTTGACGAATCTGTCCCTCGCGTTCCTGCAGGGCCCTGAGTTCCTGCTCTTGCTCCATCTGTATTTGCACCTGACTCTGTTGTGACGAGCCTTTGTTGTGTGTGTCACCGAGGTCCAAGAGAGCTGCACCATGGCTGGGGTCATCTGAAATGTTAATGGAAAATCACATACCATGAAAAGCAAAGGAAACCACTTAATTAAAAAGACAAGAGTGAAAGACACAAAATCAAAGGAACCTAATTGTTTCCTCACAGTTTACAACAACAGAAAACTATCCAAACCTATAACAAATGCTTACCAAAGAAATGGGCATCTGAATCTGCTCGTGCCTTCTTCAGCGCTTCTTTCTCTTTGGCTGCTGCTTGCCGCTGGGCTGCTTGGAAGTCATTCAATGCCTGAAAAACACATGAGAAAGGTCAACATACCATCACAATACGGAAACATCTGGTAAATATTTCATAAGATAATCCTTGAATTAATATTTTTACTTTTGATCATAAGAGAAAATTTTCAAAATTACATTTCCATCAGCTTTCATAACTAACCCTTACATTTAAAACACAATGTATGGTATTATAGATCTTACTATACAGATTAATATAATTCTATAGATTTCTTCCCTTCATTTAATCTACCAGATGGGTTTACAACCTATATACATCTGTAACCTGATTAGAAATAAGCCCAGTAACTCTCTTAATCTTCAAAAAGGAAAGATACAGTAAGGCTGAACGAAATTCCAAATTCTTAAAAGACAAATACCACGAACTTCATTTTGTGGTCAGTATGACACATTAGACTTCCCACCAAAGGTATATACTTCTAAATAATAAAACATTAACTACCTGTCATTGACAATTACCTGCGTGAATTCTCGTGTTAGGCGCTCGGCTTGCATGCGCCACGTTCGAGCATCCTGGCCATGTGGCACTGAGAGGGACTGGAATTGCCGTAATTCTACCGTCGTGTCTTTGGCCAAACCTCCTGTGTAGTGTTGAACCTGATGCCTTTGGAATCAAGGTACAAGACTCATTACTCAAATCATCAAATACATAAAACGATCAATAAAATAAATCAATGAATAAAACAGTGACAGAATAAAACAGAAGAGAAAGATTTCTACATTATCAGACTACTACATAAATATTCACTGCCCATAATTTCTCCTTAAAATCTCCTGTTTCCCATCAGCCCAAGCTAGAAATTATAACAATACAAATGACACAGCGAACTTACAGCTGTGCTCGAAGCTGCTGGTTGTCCTGGTCTGTGCCAAGCTGGTTAACCAATTGTTGCATGGACTTAACTGAAATGAAAGAATTCTCTTGTTCAACTGTGCATTATTGCAATCTAGAGCATATTCCTTCCTCTTATTTTTAGAGGAATTTCCACTAACAAGTTTATGTATCTAAGTATTACATCTATCAAGTAAAACATCAAGTAAAAATAATTAGTGACATTGTTCTTACCATTTTGAGAAATTTTCTGGATATTTGTACCAATACTGTGTGAAAATTTCTGTAGCTCTTGACTGCGGCCTCCGCCGCTCTGGTATGACGACATGCCGTCCATATTTCCTCTACCGTCCAATCCAAATTATGTGAATGGCCTTTTTGATCTTTGGAAATTAAAAAGATAAAGGAATTCATTATAAATAAATAAGAATACCCTGGAGTAAATTTCTTGGGAGAGAATACACATTTAGAAAATATATGCAAATACAAAAAAAAGTGGTGACAAACTTTTCCGCAAGTATATACCAAAAAATCTACATCTGTCACCTACAGTAGTCACCTAGTGTTACAAGCCACTGCCTTTCAAATCAAAGAGGTAGATGATGCTGATCTTATGCTACTTAATGGACGCTGAAGTTCCTATGCAAGCAAATTTTGTGTTTGAGTTATATTTCATCTACACATTTGGGAAAACGGAGATGGGTGAGCAGGCTGAATGGATACACGACTTAAAAAAAGACTAGGAACCACTCGCCTATCCATGACAGATACCTAGCAAGTACAGGGAACAATCAGACTTGCATTCAAGTCCCACTACATTGTCCAACTA
>NC_091563.1:43089052-43091552 GCF_042767895.1 Penaeus vannamei | reverse complement strand
ATCACAAACTGCACTACAAAACCACTGCAACTCAGCCGGCACAATCTTAAATGACAAAATGCATAACAAAAATGAATGGAAAAAAAAGAGAAAAAAAAGGAATTCTCACTATCAGAACCTCCCGTCACCGACACTGCCTCAACAATAATAACAGCAGAAGTGTCATGGACCGCGTAAAGCCACTACAGTTCAAGGGAAGCCACACAACGGCCATGGAGTTCAGACGTAAGCTCAAAGGAGAAGTACAAGGCCAAGGAGATAGAGTTAAGGGTAGCTAGCAATGAAAAGTAAGACTGTACTTGCTTTCTGAAAGTAGTACATCAGTCTATAAGGAATGTGGTGTTTCTCTGCTTCCTTTTTTTACATAGGTCAATCTTTAGTACATATGCACTAAGCTAGGGCAAATTGAAGCTGATATTCTTGTAGAGGACCAAAAATTGCTGTCCTTGGTACAAGACATAATCTGCAGACATGAATGGCAGTGTCACAAATAAAGGAAAAGTATCTTGGAATGCACTGCTTACAGCCTAGGTCCACTTGGTGCTCCCAAGTTTCAGATCCATTTTGAAATGCATAACGAGGTGAAAATAACGTTTCCCTGGAGGTGTATGGGGGTATAGCCTGAAAGTCAAGCCTAGTCACAGAACATAGATTCTTGAATAGATTTTGTGAAATGGCATTGGCAAGTGCATCCTAATTGTAAAGTTTAAAGATGTATTCATCGACTATGCACTCTTTCATACTTTTCAAATTTTTCAATCTTCATTCATGTTGCAAAATTCATGCCAAAACTGCTGATTTCAAAAGGCTACAATCCTGCAGGCTTTGTTTCTAGAGAAGAAAATAGGTACTAACATTTACAAAGAAAAAAGAAAACATACTAATAACATCAGGATATACCCCCCAATGGTTAATCTTTACGGTAGGGGAAACTGAAGATGATATTCTTGTAGAGGACAAAAAGTTGTAGTAGTTGATACAAGAAATAATCTGCAAACACAAACAATAACACCACAAATAAGGGGAAAAGATCGTAGAAAGTGCCACTCTCAGCCCAAATCCACTAGGTTCTCCCAAGTTTCAGCTCTATCTTGCCGTGTATACAAGGTGAAGATAATGTTTCCCAGGGAGTGTTGGGGGGCACGGCCCCCCCATAAACCCTCCATTTGGGCAGTGCCTAGACAGTATGCCCAGTCACAACAATTTAGATTGTTTAATAAAGTTTGCAATGAGGATTTGAGGACTTGGGCTAGTCTTTGGCAAGTGGGTCCATACTATAAAGAATTAGCCCCACCCATTATTAGCACTTTATGCCAACCTATAGGAATTGGAAATGATGAACTCTGGCTGTGTGAGGCTGTTGTGGGCTTAATCTCTGAGCAGTCATATGCAGTGGACTTTTTCACAGCTTAAACCAACTATGTTATTTCTTATTCTTTTTCTTATGCTCTATAAGATGGCTTGGTCCATTTCTCTCTATCTCTGCACGTCACTCTCAGTAACCTATACCAAATATCTACCTAAGGAAACCAATTTTAGTGGGAGATATTTTAATGGAAACCCCTGATCTACTGCAAATCATAAAATACCAATGAAGAACTGGATGACACCGCGTCGATACCTTCCACCACATAATTTCTGGTAAGGTGGAGCTTCTTCACCTCCCTGGCTATTTATTCTCAAATTAGGAACTGTCCTAACTGTATACTGCCAGACTATCCATTTGCCAAAGCACTTAGCGTGGAAGCCATGGAATCACTTAATCCACTACCACCAGGGATGGCACATACATACATACCATGCCTACAGTGAGTTTAGTTTATTAATTGTATTTACACATAGATGGTTCCACAAGTGCTTAATTACCAAGGAGTCAATTACTAATCCTACATATCTCACCTACTTACCCCTTTCCTTGATCTTTCAAAATGTTTCCCTTTTCTTTTATATTGCTATTAGTATTCTTGATAACACTGTAATAGTTAAGATGTCAATAATACTTTCAATAGCATTAGATTAAAACACATTTACCCAAAAAGCCCCAGGAGGGTGAAATCAGTCAAGGATACGAGGTCTATTAACTGACACCCTAGTGGCTGTGCATTTGCGGAGCTATCTCTGCCTACATACACTTCACAAAGCAATACTACAGCGAGCACAACACTTTACCCGCGGCAGTAGGTAGAAACCGCAGCTCTATCATACTGGACTTCCCAAATATAGGCCTTCCCACACATATCACAGAAAGCTATCATGTGATTTAGAAAAGCTGTCAATATAATAAGCCTACTTGAAAGTCCCATTCTGAAAATCACTGCAGGCACTTTCTAAACACATCCTCTCTATTGGGTAATTGCCAATATTTTTTTTTTTTAGCATCAAGTAGTTTCAAGGAAAGTGGGGAGAAATCAAGAACCTCACATAGGCCTATATAATTAATAAAAGATTCTATTCAACTACAAACAGCCTCTTAATGCCACATCCTATGAAGCAAGACACC
>NC_091563.1:43076552-43079052 GCF_042767895.1 Penaeus vannamei | reverse complement strand
GCAAACCGCGGGATAACTTCATTTTGAAAATATCCGACCACGGGGTATGCAGATTTTTTTTAGGCTCGGTGTCGCTTGATTCCCGCGCTAGTCTTAAGCCTTAGACACTTATCAGAGGTCGTAACTATTAATACACGTGGTATGAGAAGTAAAACACATGAAAACTTATCTACAACAGCCAATATTTGTATTAGGCATATTGAAGTATATCACAAAAGAGAAATAAAACAAATAAGATATATGTTTGTTGCAGATGAGGGTTCGGTTGCTTGCATATATTTAGTTCTGCAATAGTAGTCGTGAATACAGTTGCCAGGTTGCGTTGGGTTTGTGGTCAGACAGCAGGCGGAGTTGCTAAAGAAACTTGCATCATGTTACTTACACGGGCAACATGATGCAACTTGTAGATATTTGGCATCCATGCAGAGACAATATATATACTTTGCAGGAACGAGTGTAGGCTGTAGAAATAAAGGTATTGAATTTTTATTATATTTATTGTGTCTAGATATATACTCTCTGAGTTATTATATCTCGTTCTCCTCTGGTTCTCTCTTTCCACCTCTTTCTACCCTTTTTTTCTCTCCGTCTCTGTTGCTGATTGTCTGTGTCTACTTCTGTCTGTCAGTCAGTATTTTTGTTCGTCTGCCACCCCCCCTCTCTCTTTCTCTTTATCCCTCTCCCTCTTTCTCTACCTCCCTTCCTCCCTCTCCCTCTCTCTCTCTCTCTCTCTCTCTCTCTCTCTCTCTCTCTTTCTCTCTCTCTCTCTCTCTCTCTCTCTCTCTCTCTCTCTCTCTCTCTCTCCCTCCCTCTCTTTCTCTCTCTCTCTCCCTCACTCCATCCTTTCCTCTTTCCAAACGTCCTTATATAGTCATCAAAATTCTGATTCACAGCTATAATAAAAAAAAAAACATAAATTTGTAAAGAACAACTCAACAAAAGCAAATAACGCGTTTTTTATTTTGAATCTTCGTCAGAATTTCATAAAAAAAAACAATTTTGGAAAACACTCGAAGTGCCTGAAACACCACCTTCTCCCCCGTTGTAAAATTATTCAGTGTCATTTTAAATACATTCTTCGGCAACTGTCACAGCGGATTTTATTGAGCATTCTGGCAGCGATCTTTCTCGCCCTCGAAGCCGCTCGCGAAGGTCACTCATTAATTTCTCAAAATCGGAAGCGGCGTTTGGCATTTCCGGGAGAGACTGTCTTCACTGGTGTCGATACTTGCTCTCGACACCTTGCTCTCGATATCTTGCTCTCGACACCTTGCTCTCGACATCTTGCTCTCGACATCTTGGTCTCGACATCTTGCTCTCGACACCTTGCTCTCGACATCTTGCTCTCGACATCTTGCTCTCGACACCTTGCTCTCGACATCTTTTTCTAGACAGCTTGCTCTCGACATTTTACTCTCGACGTCTTTTTCTAGACATCTTTTTCTAGACATCTCTTTCTAGACACCTTGCTCTCGACATCTTGCTCTCGACATCTTTCTCTCGACATCTTTTTCTAGACATCTTGCTCTCGATATCGTTTTCTCGACATCTTTTTCTCGAAATTTTGCTCTCGACAACTTTTTCTAGACAAATTTTCTAGACATCTTGCTCTCGACATCTAGTTCTAGACATCTTGCTCTCGACATTTTACTCTCGACATCTTGCTCTCGACATCTTTTTCTAGAAATCTTTCTCTCGACATCTTGCTCTCGACATCTAGTTCTCGACATCTTGCTCTCGACATCTTTCTCTCGACATCTTGCTCTCGACATCTTTCTCTCAACATCTTTCTCTCGACATTTTGCTCTCGACACCTGGATTAAGCAACATGTTCCTTAATTCGAGACTATTATAATTACCTCTAAGAACCTCTCCTTTACGGATTAGATCCTATCAAGTCCTGTTGACTTGTTTCCTGTAGATCCTTCTAACCGGTTCCTAGTAGCTTCTATTGATTCAGTCCCAGATCCTATTAACCCTCTCCTAGCAGATTTTATTTACTTGGTCCTAGTAAATCCTTTTAACCAGCTCCTAGTAGACCCAGCTGACTGGTCCTAGGAGATCCTTTTAACCAGCTCCTAGTAGACCCAGCTGACTGGTCCTAGGAGATCCTTTTAGCCAGCTCCTAGTAGACCCAGCTGACTGGTCCTAGGAGATCCTTTTAGCCAGCTCCTAGTAGACCCAGCTGACTGGTCCTAGGAGATCCTTTTAGCCAGCTCCTAGTAGACCCAGCTGACTGGTCCTAGCAGATCCTTTTAGCCAGCTCCTAGTAGACCCAGCTGACTGGTCCTAGCAGATCCTTTTAACCAGCTCCTAGTAGACCCAGCTGACTGGTCCTAGGAGATCCTTTTAGCCAGCTCCTAGTAGACCCAGCTGACTGGTCCTAGCAGATCCTTTTAGCCAGCTCCTAGTAGACCCAGCTGACTGGTCCTAGTAGATCCTTTTAGCCAGCTCCTAGTAGACCCAGCTGACTGGTCCTAGTAGATCCTTTTAGCCAGCT
>NC_091563.1:43039052-43059052 GCF_042767895.1 Penaeus vannamei | reverse complement strand
TATGTCATTTGTTATCCTTGATTTTAGCATGTGATTCCTACTCCACTAATTCCTCCTTTGGAAGTGGCATTGCGAGAGTTTGAAAGTTAATCCACTGGCCATGGATGTATGTACTGTCTGCTGTAGGTTTTAGTGGCTTTTGTTGGCCCGATGGTTCCACAAGTCCTCAGCCACCAGGGAGCCAATTAGTAGGCCCTTGTGACCTTGCCTCATTTCCCTATTCCTTGACTTTGCTTTTCTTTCTTTTTCCCTAATGCTGTTGATATTGATGCTGATATTATCATTACTGACATACTACTAATGTTAAATTTTATTAAATAATGCAAAAGATTTGTTTTAAAAGAATCAAGGAAAAGGGTAAATAGTTGATAGGTGAGACTAACTTTTTGGTGACATCACTTGTGGAACCATCTCTGTGTAACACTATTATTATATAAAAAATGGAGTGGATATAGCGTAGAGTCTTGTCGTGTGCAGCTAGTGGGTTTAGAAATGAGAAGTTAGTCAATTAAGTGGTAAATTCTTAGTCATGGATCACAGTGGGTAGACACACTATAGTTGAAAATATAAGAATTGGGCCTTACATATATATAAAGTTTGCCCGTTTGCAAGCATTTACACACCTTGCCTCACTAATATACAAAACAGATGAACACCATGATGGGCGTGTTTATTCATCTCCAGATATACTCATGAGGCAAATTAACACACCACTCTCGATATTCATCTGTTTTCTACATCCTTAAAGTGAAGCGTGTAGACAATGCGCATATAGGGTCAAACTGGTCTTGGTTTATGCAGACTTGGGAGCTGTACATTTAGGTCTGCAGACAGACCTTCAATCAAGGTTGCATAGAGTCATAGATTACTTGTACATCTTTTTCTCATTCCTTTGGCCCTAGAGTTTAAACTAAAGCTATAATCACTGCTATAGATATATGATGCGTATTGCCAAAGGAGCACAGCACTTGTTAATGTCAGTAATTAGTTGTTTTAGTTTGGTCTCAATAAATGCTGAATTTGTCCATGATATCTCGTTTCTTCTGTTATTTTTTACTGTAGATATTGTATGAAGTTATTACTCAGTACAACTATTTACACAGTTTATTTATGACGGACACATCTTGTTCAGTTCAGATATATTACCTGATTCTTCATGATAATGTGTAAAATGCACAATATATCAGGCTAGTTAGCTAGAACATAGAACTGAGTTCAAGGTCAGCCTTGTCTAAATTCAAATCCTTCAACTATATATTTGATCATCTAATAGTTATGGTAGTGGAGTAAGGAGATATATTACAAAATCAGATATGTTCAGGGTGCTTTCAGGAGTTGCTGTAGTATTTCAGCTTAATTTTACTACCATTTGAGTTTGATTGCATGTTGTTCTGTGCATGAAACTGCAAGCGCCTTTTAGTTTCCCCAATATAAGAATATGATAGCTGATTCACAAGAAAATCACTGAGGCATTAATACAATTTATTTTTTTCTTATTGGTAGATTATTTCATATCATTGCTGTTTCGTGGGAATCATAATTTGCAGATCAAGTGGTCATGTTTGTATAGTTACCATGTCCAGGTTGGGAACATAAAGCTTGCTTAGTTCCTTTTATGTTGGATTTTTGCTAAAGGTGATTGGATATATTTCAGAAAAAAGGTCATCATTGGATGTCCTTCTTATTTGTGATAAGCACCAAAAGAGAAAATGCTAGAAAATGCAAGCAAAGATTGGTAGAGTTCAAATAGATTTCATTTACTTTTTTTGTGATGCTTGTTTGTGTAATTTCCCGTTATGCAAACATCATAATATTCTTATCCAAAAGTTCACCCCATTTACGTGAAATTGTGCTTGCATCTTGAGTAAACAAAGTTTGTAGGAATTTTTCAGAAGAATTTCAATATTACTTTGGCTGTCAGAGTGGGCTTTTATTAATTACAGGCTTGTAGATGAATGGAAACAGGAATGATATGATGTAATTAACAAAAAGCAAAATTTCCTGGGATTTGATTCTCCGTTTTTGTGTTTGGACACCCCAAAACTTTTCGAAAGTCCCAGCTCTCCTTTGTTTGGCATTCAGTGAAGCAAAGCTAATTATGATCAGTATCTGTGCCCGTAGGTCCAATCCCAGGTCATGTCCAGGGTATGTGGGGTTATGACTGTGATGAGGCCTTGGAGTGTGATAAGCCTCATCACACCACCACAACAGCCACTACCACAACCACAACAACCACTACCACGGCCATGTCCGCACCCCGCACTGACTGCAAGAAGGGCCCGCCAGTCCGATCTCTCCGCAACTCTCCTCCCAATTTGCTATTCAAGTTTGAGGCACCCTCTCCTAACATTAAGAGTGAGCCCCCACACTCCGCCACCACCAGTCAGGCTGTCTTTGGTGCAGGTACTGGTGGATCTGCTGGTGGTGGAGCAAGGTCCAAAGTGCCACAGGAGGCGACACAGCGGCCCGAACAGCCACCTGCTTGGTTCACCACCTACATGGAGAAGGTGAGTGTCCTTTTTTTTCTATCTTTCTTTCTTTCTTTCTTTCCTTCTTTCCTCTTTTTCTTCTTTCCTTCTTTCTTCTGAGAGTGGAATGAAAGGAGACAAATGTAGTATATATAATCACTTAGTTTAATACTAATTAACCCAGTGCCTCCAGTACTTTTAAAATGCTGTAAAGTCTAAGCTCCAAAGCTGCATGCACATGTGACATTGTATGTCACCTGCAGGCAAAAGGCACATATCATTCCATATAAAGGTGCAGTTCAACTGGCCTCGTATACACGCAGGTTTGGCCGTAAATGCGGCTATCTGGGGCAAATCATGTCACTTTGGTGCAAAATCTGGGGGCAGAGGGGAGCCAGCGATTACCTGACCTAGAGTGCTCTTTCCTGCATGTGTTTCCCAGCTTTCCAGGGTGCAATTGAAGATTATTGTATGGAATTCACTTTAAAGAAATTATTAGAGATTTTCTATAAAACACTCACTTTGATGGCCCTCCAGACTAGCATTAATAATTTTGAATCAGTAAATTAGATTCTGTTCCTTCTTTAACAAATACACCATGAAACACAAAACTACAATGAAAACGGAAACAAACCCTTGTGCTCTATTTTGCTCAAACGAGAAGTAATATGCATGGTGTTATTGAAGCAAGAGCCATGTGTGGTGTGTTATGGTAGGGTTTTTTGCAGTTGAAACTATATTTGATTAGGCACTTGGACACAAGTCAGGTCATAGACGAAGACATGCCAGTTGAACCACACCTTAATTCTCAACAAAGTCCAGGTATGAAGCTTTATTAAAAACATTAATGAAACAGTGTGACCTTCATGTCAGCTTCTGGCCTAAATTCCCACAGGAGCAGTGGTTCCAAAGCTTCATAGTATATTCTTTACCTCTAAACTGTGCTAGACATCTTAGGATGATATGAGAGTGACTGCACCAGACATATTAAGACAACAGCTGCTCTGAGTTGCATTTCAAACTTTTCTGCCATCCCTCTCTTGCTCACATCATCCCAATTATCATTTGAGCTCCCCCTGTTCCAGCTGCATCCACCTCCAGTATACATGATGCAGTACAGACCCGCAAACACACACACATACACACTCACACACTCTCTCTCTCTCTCTCTCTCTCTCTCTCTCTCTCTCTCTCTCTCTCTCTCTCTCTCTCTCTCTCTCTCTCTCTCTCTCTCTCTCTCTCTCTCTCTCTCTCTCTCTCTCTCTCGCTTTCTCTCTCTTTGTAGGGGGGGTCTGCATGAAAGTATGGAGTCACCAGGGTGCATAGTCTGCAAGATAAAGTGGTAAACTGTGATCCATCTTACATAATAATGGCAATACATATATGTCCCAGACAAGATGGCAACTCTTACCATGGCGTGACATACATGCCATCCAGAGCAGGAGGGTTAAGATGTCCAGATTGTGACATCATTGCTGTATGTGGATGAAGAATCACTAGAATTATTGGAATGTTTATCTTCACAAGATACCTCCATTATTCATATGAAATATGTTTTATAGGTAATGAGGGATTAGTATTAGTTTATCTGGTCATTTAATATACAATCCAACAATGCACAAGGAACCAGTTGATCAGTTGTTTTACTTGTTCCTTGATAATCATTTGTCATCGAGTGTCTTCAAGATTTGGACATTCTGTATTGGTAAGGCATAAATCCAGAGTCACTTTCTGTTCTAGTTCCGCAAAGAGATCTCTGAGGAAGTGAGTGAGTGCGTGATGGAGAAGGTCTCGGGCATGATCAAGGAGATGAAGTTTCCCTCAACACCAGGGTCCGAGACAGAAGTCGAACATCAGGTTGCAAGTAAGTGTTTTGCTTTGTGGTTATAGGAGATGAGTAGATGACTTCTGTGGTTGGTGTAGATTTCTGTTTTAGGAGTTGAGTAGATGACTTCTGTGGTTGGTGTAGATTTCTGTTTAGGCAATATTTATTATATGCTTGTGAAATGATTTTTCTTCTGTCTCTGCCATCATTACAGAAGGGAATGCAAAGCTACAAAATGAAGCTGCCAGTAAGAACCCGCAGAAAGCCAAGGCATGCCAGCGCGCACGGGATGGAAAGAACGAAGAGATCAAAGGCAAGAAGAAAAAGGTGAAGGCTGGAGAAAATGACGTGGGTGCAAAGCGCAAGAAGTTGGCCAAAGAAGAAGAGAGGCTCATGAAGAAGCAGGAGAAAATGGAAAAGAAGAAACTGATGTGCAAGTAAGTTGTTCTGAGATTTGTGAATAGTTCTGGTCCTCTAATGGGTGGCTCGGCCTTCAAGTGTCGAGTGGAAACAGTAGTTCCTTGAGCATGGGAGGATACTTTGCAGTTAGTCATAATAGATGTAGGAATAGACTGCCAAGTTCCTATAAGATAAGAACAAAAAGGTAAGTTGGATATTGTGGAATTGCTAATAATAATAAGTGGTTTCCTCTTGCTCTCTTTCCTGCCACTTTTTTTTTCCAATTTAAATGGATTTCTAAGTTCACTCGGTAAAGATTGTTAATCCATGTGTGATTGAGGCTTTATATTATGATGATTGTATCATAAAGGATGTAAAAGTTACATATACATAAACACCGTCTCTCCTGATAAACATGGAAAGAAAGAGAACTGGGAAGAGACCAGCATATAGTTTAATGTTGACAACTCACCATTTCGCAATATTTTGATAATTATTATATGCTTCTCCTATGATAATTATAAAGCTGGTCATTATATACTCTTGATTTTTAGTGTTGGATGCTTTCATTTCATTGCTCCAGAAAATACTTGTTTGTTAGGCATAAGTATAGACAGTGATATTGTGTTTGAGAATTAAATTTTCATAATACTTGTACTTCCAGGTGAGTCCTACAGGTTTTGATTATTCTTAGAGTGATTAGCAACAACAATAGATAAAAGCATCGTTTGTATTTTGCCTCAGTGTGCTTCTTTATGGCAAGAGTAAGAATACGAAAGTTATTCTCCTTCTTCCAAGCATGGAAGCATGAAGATTTAACCTTCTATTCATTTATTTGATTTTTTTTTTTTTTTTTTAATGATATTAAAATTGTTTTAAGAAATATTTCTGCTGCAGTTAGTTTTAACATTCTTTGCCACTTCTTGTTTTCTTAAGACTATTCCATTCTGCCTGATTTCAGAGATGAAATACATTTTACTCTTTCAAAAACTATTGAGAAATGTGAGGTGTGCTTGAATGCTATTTTGTATTGGAAGCAAGAAAGTCTACTGCACCTGATTCTAGTGCCTGCCTAGTGTAATTTTTATTATTATATTTATTTATTATTATTGTTTTTTTATAAGGATGAGGAAGAAGGAAGTGGGAGAAAAAATAGGTAGGTAGATGTTCTTAGTCTGTTCTGTTAGTTTAGGAGAATTGTTAGAGATTTTAAGAATGTTTTAATAACCATTAGCAGATATGTTGATGAGATGGACAAAGCCAGTCGCACTCAGGAGAAGGTTTTGGCAAAAATGGAAGGCCTGCGCAAGAAACAGTCCTGCTCCCCAGAGGAACTCAACAAGCTCAGAAAAATGGTCGACAAGCAGCACAGGGTTATCACAGCTGAGCAGCGACAGCAACGCAGAAATGACCGAAAAGCAGGAAACCAGAAGGCAGGCAAATCAAAGAAATTCAATATCGACAACAAGGTAAGCCAAGCACCATCTCAGGAGTTCCACCAGTTCAAAAATGTTTGCTCAGAAACTAAAGAAAGGAAAGAGCATGATCTAAATAAGGAATAATTAAATTTGTTTTCTCTTAGGGATTCCCTGTAGATGCATCACTGTTGCATGCTGCCCTACAGGAGCTGGAAGCCTTGGCCGAAGACTCGCCCAATGAGGGCACAGCTGGCATCAGCACAAGGGGTTATGATGCCCTCTACCTCCATGATGTAACCTATCCTGATGGCTCCGAGGTGGCTCCAGGGACAGAATTTGTGAAGACATGGAGGGTCGCTAATACTGGTGTAGAGCCTTGGAATGAGAAGGTGAGGTTCCATTACTCCTTTTGTAGATAATGGAAATTATGACAAGAAAGATGGCCACCTTTGTCTTGTTCTTTTTGGTGTGTAAAGAGTGGATGAAGCTAAAAGTTAATAATCACTGGATTATATAGGTCTGTTTTACTACATTTTAACTGTTATGCAGTTTTTAGCTCTCTCATATTTCTTAATTTACCTCTATTTTCTTTCTCTTTTGTCTCATTTGTCCACCTTATTTACCTATAATCTCTGTCCTTGCTGCTGGTGACTGCTATTGATGTCATAACTAAAGGATATCTGCGTGATGCAGGGCAGAATCATAAATATCAATGTGGTATGTCTAAAAGTCTTAGCATTAAGGGGTTCAGAATATTCTAGTAATTATTCATGCTTTATGTTCCATATCAAGACAACCCTGTGCAAGTGGAGCCAGGTGCGATTCCGTGGTTCTCCTGCTGGCTGGAAACTGAAGCCGTCCTCAAAGAAGGTGGTGTGCCCTCCCTTGGAACCTGGCCAGGAAGGAGACATATCCATCACCTTCACAGCACCAAGTAAGTGTTTTCTTTTTGATATTTTGTATTTGGTGAGTGGTTTTAGGGTTGAGTCGATTGGAGTATGTGGTTTCAAGTTATAGATGTTATTATATTTTGAAAATGAGTCATAGTTGTTTTGGATGTGTAGATCTTTGTGTCCAAGCAGTATCTTAAGGGTAGAATGTAAATGACATAGAGTTGTAAATATCCAATTGAATTTGTTTGATTGTTCTCAATATGCTGATTTAAATCTACTATTTAAGAACATCCTTTTTATACTAATAATATTTACTTGCAACAATAGGTGAGCCAGGTTGGTATGCCACTCATTGGAGGTTCTGTCAGCGAGGTCGTGTGTTTGGGAACCAGATGTGGTGCGCTATTTACGTGGCGGATAGAAATGTGCGTGAGAAGCTGGAGCCAGTTCAGGGTGAAGATGTTGCAGTAAGTGCAATCAGGTTCTGATGTTGGTTAGATTTTTTCCTCTCGTCCATTTTTATACGTTATCATCATCATTACTGAGCGAGCAAGAGTGACTGGGTGCTCACTTGGTCTTATTTACAAGTTTTATTCTGAATAGGGGTAGTTTTACTAGCCTCTCACAGTCCCTTGATTTCAATCCTCGATCATGCCCTATTATAAAGATAAGATCTATGTATGTCAATGACAATATGTATGGGTAACAGTAATAACAAAATATATAACCAAGGTATGATTATGATGATCATAAGAAATATATACTTCAGTTCTCTATAGATATTAATATTATTACTTACTACAGTGCCCATGACATAGAACATGCCCCATGACTTGTCTATTTGTTTGTTAAGTAGGACCTGGGAATACTTGTTTTTCAGTCCCTATGACCATCATCATCATCATTATTGCTGTTATTACTATTATTGTCATTGCAAATTTATTATTATCAGCATTATCAATCATCATTGGTAATGTTATTAAATTTATTTTAATATTATTGTACTCTGCAGAAGGATATAGATATTGCTCCATATGATACCTTTCACGTATGCTTTGTTGCTTTGGAAATGTGACTCAGGAAATGACTTCAATTATGTGCAAAAACACACTCTCTCTCCCTGCCAGTCTGCTGTGAGGCTCATGCTTTCGGTATCTCCAAAACAATGTCTGTCGAAGGGCAGTGCTGTGAGTGAGGAGACTGTCTGTGATAAGGAGGAAGAAGAGGAGGAGGAGGAGGAAGAGGAAGAAGAGGAGGAAGAAGGGGCCAAGGCACTAAGGAGTAGCCAGATCAAGGGCGACCTCGAGGGTGGCATTGTAGAGAACTACTATGATGCGGAGGATCCCTTTGAGAAGGAGCTGAGAAAGGTAGAGCTTGCCTGAGGTCTTACTTTTCATTGTGGCTTTGTAGTTGCTCATTCCTGTAGCTTGCAGGTTGTGTTTCTCTCTCTCTCTCTCTCTCTCTCTCTCTCTCTCTCTCTCTCTCTCTCTCTCTCTCTCTCTCTCTCTCTCTCTCTCTCTCTCTCTCTCTCTCTCTCTCTGTCTCTCTCTCTCTCTCTCTCCCTCTCCCCCCCCCCCACTTTCCCCTTCCTTTCTTTCTGCCCTCCTTCCTCTGTCCCTCTTTTTCTTTTCTTTGTATTCTCAATTTCTTTCATAATGATAATGTATCTTAAAACTTCTTACAATTATGCGTACAGGAATGTCAGAAAGATGCTACTATTTTTCAGAATCTAAAGAGCTTGAGCCTTTGCACCAGTGTGAAAACTGAAGGTACTGAAGTACGACGGACAGAGCGGGATCTCATCTCCTTTGAGGAAGAGGCAGAAGTGGTCTCATCAGGAACCACGACTCCAGAGATGATCCAGGATATTCCTCAGACACATGCTGTGGTTAGTAACTTTTGCCCATGTTAAAGAAAAGGGTCTTCTATTTTTGTGCAGTGAATGGAAATGCAAAAGCAGAAGGTCCCATTTTGTTCTTGAACCGTTCTGATAACTTTATAGCCATGATTATTGATTATTGATTAGGTTCTCATGTGTCTTCATTTTTCCTTATTCACAAAATGGCTTTTGCATTGAAGGTGCCGCTGAAGGAAATGGCCAAAGAATCTGTGGAGTCTCTGAGGGAGTCGATGGTCGGAAAAGAGCAAGAATCAGGAAAGAAGGAATCTTGCAGACCCAAAGTCTTTCAGGCTGACACTCTGAGCATCTCTAGTGGGTCCTTCTCTGAATTAGATTCTGAGGATCAAGCCATATTGAATGAGTCAGACACAGAATACTCGGACAATGAATATTGTCTTGTAAATCTACCCGAGTGCTTCAATGTTCCCTCACCATACAATGGTAAGTGGTTTGAGTAAGATTTGAAGTAGGTTCTTTGTTTCTTGCTGGTGCACTGTTTGTAAAGATCTTATTTTCTATGGCTTTTGGTATGTAAATGATAATTGTTCCATTTTTTGCAGGTCTTGCTGAATCAGTTGTGCAAGATATGCATGAGGTAGACCGACCAGACTCGCCAGATTTCCTAACAGCTGATGAGGATGACCGAACAACTGCCGTAGCCTCTGACTTGCAGGATGACCAGGCTGAATCAGTGGAAGGGTCTGGGGGATCGTCAAATAATTCCACTACTTCTCAGGGAAGCCATTTGTCCACTGTAGTTGAGGTATCTCAAGAAAAGGCCCAGACTCCACCACAGGCAGAATCAGGGAAGAAAATGCCGATGCCAGATCCACCAACAGACACAAAACCCTTCATGGAAGTCCCTGCTGAAGCCTTGAGAGCTAATCTTGCTTACGCAGTTCAGCAGTCATCAGGGAACAGAAGCAGTGAAGAAGGTGAAGAATCCAAGTCCAAAGACGACACTACCTGGTCACTGAGTGCACAGGCTGCCCATAGTGTTGTATGTGAACAGCCATCTTCCACCCAGGTAAGTCACCTGCATGAATCCTGTTTGGTCAGTGTATTAAGTAGGGCAAGGTTAGTTGAGGAAAGGAGCAGAGATCAATATTGAGCAAAACTTAGTAGCTACAGTAAGTAAGAACAAAATTGGTCACTTTATCTCGGCACCAACTTCTCATTCAGCATAAGGATCACAGGCCACTCTCAAGATGTATAGATGGCAAAGCAGCTGCCATTGCTGCTGGAGGGACAGACTTGCCTTTGGATCTTGTTGGTGCACTGCCAGATGAATTGGTCAGCATCATCCCGGAGGATTTGGTGCGTGGGGCATGGAACACTGCCCGCTCCTTCATCACACGAATCAACCAGGTTAGCTGAATGCTGTTGCTTACTGGATTGGTTATTTCAGAGGACTGGTGAAACAGGAAGTTTAGGCAAGACATTGCAATGTGAGGTTGTCAGGCAAGCTGAAGAGTGTAGGTAATGTGTATGGTTTAAGGTGATGATAAAGGTATTGCATTTATTACAGAAGAGTGAAACATCTTTTCTTCTATTCAGATTATCATCCAAAATGCTGTTTTCCATATAGAAAATAAACAGCCAACATTTCTTCCACAGGAAATGCTATCGCCGACTGGAACCGATTCTCCTGATCAAATCTATGCTTCCGAAGAGAGCTCAGCCCCCAAGTCAGAGCCAAAGGAAACAACTCAGAAAGAGGAACCCGTTCAGAAAGAGGAATCTCCCTCTAAGGTAAGAGAGGAGGAGAACAACTAGCTCTTTTTTTTTTTTCTCTCTGTGTAGCTCAATTTACATTGCTACATATTAACAGGGTAATCTTTGAATGAGGTGGAGAACATGCCTCTTCATTAGGGGGCTTTAGGCTAGAGCTTAGATGGAGATGGTTGATGTTGATTGAATTGTTTGTTGACACTGAAGTGCATTATTTGAAATTCAGTTTCATTATCTACCTTGTCATTAAACAAAGTTAGCCTTCTGTTACATTATGAGTGCATAATGGTTATCCACTTTTGTAAAATCCTCAGTTATTTTCATATTTTGATTTCCTTAGGAAGTCCTTTTGCGGTGTGGCTGTCATTTTCAAAGCGTTATATTCATTTCACATTTTCAGGCCAATTAGAGGTGCTGGAAGCTTCTGTATTAAGGCATGTAAAGCTAATGCAATCTTATTATTTGCTCTAAAGATAGTCAAGATGTGCATGATCCTAGTGTTATTTCTCCCTGAGAAACCTGTTATGTTTTGAATGATGTAGATTTGATGTCACAGGAAAGTAGTTAATAAGAACTACCAGTTTCAGGGAATAGTTCACATGGAAATGAACTGACCCTTTCTCCACTGATGTGGCAAAACACCAGAACTGTTCTAGATGTGATGTCGAGAACAGCTCTTAGTTTTACGTTTCAAGTGCATTTCACCATTGTTTACCCCAGGAATTTTTTGACTGCAGACTGCATGTACCTCTGATTTTCCTTTGGATCAAAAAAAGAGAAAGTTTTAGTATAATTTATGAATGTGTATAGTGTGCAGGAGAAATATACACTGGCATTAGCACTGCACATCAATTGCAACTTAAATTTTCCTCAAATTATGAATTATTAAATTGTAAAGGTATCCTTAGGACAGTTTCTTCATTCAATGTGCTTATAAGGAATTTTGACAAAAATATTGCATTCAGGAAGCTCTGATACATTTTTTTACTGATATTATTTATAATTAGCATAAAAGTTCAGTTCGTGATTGATATGGATATACGGGGGTGATTTAGTGTTTTCCAAACTCCTTTTCTAAAACATTTAAGGGTAATTTAGATATCTTCAAGAGATTATGGCACAATTTTGATCCAAAACATTTTCTTTCTCTCTTTCTTTTTCTGTTTTTGTTATTCAGTGTTGAGCAAGTTGAACAAGTTGACCACTAATTTCAGCATTGTATTTTTTGTTTTTTGCATATTTCTGAAAATGTATTTTATTCATTTTTGTTTTATAATGTTATTTTCAACCAAAGTGACTATGCCTCTATTTTACCCCCAGAGACGGACTTCCCCCTTGCCGCCCCCTATGCAGCAGCTGGAAGACATGGGCTTTGGCAACAGAGAAGTGAATCAACGCCTTCTCACAAAGTACAATAATGATGTCTCGTGCGCTGTGGCTGAACTCATAGTTCTCAATTGTCAGTAAACAAAAAATATATAGATAATTTCATCATCGCTTGTTACCTACTGGCTGTCACTCAGATAGATGGATTGTACGTTCATAATTTGTCCTGACTTTGAAGAAAGATGATGTAGTGTTAATTGTGATAGGAATTAAAGAAGTTTAATGTTTAGTCAACAAAAGATTTATACGTTTAGTTATTATGATTGTCGTATTAAATGATAGGCGCGCAGGAATGCTTTCTCGGAAGATTGGAGTTTACACATAATATGGTGGGACCATGCTTGTGTATTTGTGTTTTATGTTACTTATGTGTTAAGTATTTAAAGGGAAATACGTAGAGGGGGGAATGCCAAGAACATTTTATTCTTAAATAAAATGATAATTCGTCCAGCACTTTCTTTTACGTCGTTGGAGTTGCTTTATTGAATAATTCTGAGCTTCTGAAAAAAAATTCAATTGATACTCTTTGCAGTTGCTTTTACGTTAATCCATTATTATTAGTCTTACTAAACACTTGAAATTTTTCACGTCTGCATAAGAGACTCCAGCACAAGGTTTAGTGTTAAAATTTTGTAGCTTTTGAAGCACAACGTAGAGTAATAGGCTGTATGGGAATCATTAATTTGATTGTTAGTATTGATATCATTATTATTACTGCTATTATCATGATTATTATTATTATTATTATTATTATTATTATTATTATTATTATTATTATTATCATCGCCATTATTATTTATTACTATTGCCCATATTAATACTATTGCTATTAGTATTATGGATTTTATTATTATTATTCCTATTATTGCTGCTGTTATCATTTTTTTTATTATAATTGATATTATCATTAATAATATTGTTATTTCTTATATGGCTATTTTGACCTTTATTATTATTATTGTAATTGTAATTGATTGCTGTTATTATTTTTTATTTTATTTTTATTTTTAACATGAATTATTATTGTTGCTGTGATTCTCATTCTTATTCAGTCATTAAGTGAAGTTGTTATTGACATTAATACTATAATGTATATTGGTTATTATGGTGAATTTCATGGAACATTATTGAAATTTAACTTTATGGGCAATGATGAATTTTTGCTGGTTCAGTTAGCATGATGAAGTCCCATTACTTATATTCATGTCATTTTGGAACAATTACTATTGGAAGAAAATAATTTCATCACAAGGATAATTACATTGTTTCTCTGCAGAAATAGAGGGTGATTTGTGCTGTGATTGCTAATGGTAGCTTTCATTCCAATTTTATTACACAAACTAGCTTTTTTGTGATCTTTTTGTATTCCTTTTTTATAGAGTTTGCCGAGGTGGTCTCAGTTCACCTGCAGTGGCAGCATTTTTCTTCTTTTTAGTTTTGGTAGAATGGCTTTATTCTCTTAGGATAGTTTTTTAATGTCTTTTTTTTTTGATAAGCAGTGTTAGTGTTGCTTAATGTTGTTATCTTCCTCTGCAGATTTTTTTTTTTCTCTCTCTCTCTCTCCTTTTTCACTTTTCCTTTTTATATTTATCCTTTACTGTGGCTGCCTCCTTCCTCTTTTAGCTCCATCTCAGTTACAGATTTAAATTATTTAACTACGAACTCACATTAGAGATATCTTTAGCTTTAACGCATATCACTGGAAACCAATAAGGAATGATTTTTATTTATTTTGAATATGTATGCTTTGTAAAATTACCAGTGTAACCTTGTAATCTATCCGCATTTTATAACAATGTCTGTAGCTAAAGAAGTCTTGTCCGTCTTATTCTGTTTACTGAACTGAAAAAGATATAAAAAAATAAACTGCTTAGATCATTTGCAGTGTTTCTAGGTATTACTATTAGTTTTTTTTTTTTTAGCTCTTCAGTCTTACTTCTTACCAGATATTGTGTTGTATGATTCACCGGTGAGAGTGTGGTAAGTATGAATAATAGATTAGTATAATGTGAGACACCTGATTGGTGCCGTAGCAATTATATTATTATGGAACATTATGTCCATGTTTGTATGTGGGTATGTGTACTTTTCAAGGTTCACATACACATAATTGCAGACATATATCCATACTATACATATATATATACACATATATACTATATAATAAAGTATGATGCCATACATGTATGTTTTACTTCTGTTCCAAAACTTGTGATTGTACAAAGGTTTTGAAAAATTTTAGTTATTAGATAATGATGGTAATGTTTATTTTATTGTCCCTTGGTTAAGTGAAGAAATTACAAATGGAAAAGGAAATAACAGTGCAGTATCCACTGTAAGAAAGTTATTTTTTTTTGGTAATCATTTTACCTATAACAAAGGGTACATAGTTGTGGGCAAAAAGACATTTTATTTATTAAAAAAAAAAAATCTGCAATGTCAACGTCTACGGTCATCAGCGGCGTATACAAAATATAGCCATAGGGCGAGGCTTGGGGGCATAGCCCACAGGTAAGAAAAGGTCATACAGAATTATGATAAAGTATTGTGAAAAAAGGTTACAAATGGGTTCACAATTAGAACCGAATATGTTACATGTCAAAGCTTGTAGAGCACTTTAGGTTAGCATGGTAGTGAAAAAGGTAAAGAAGGAAGAGCAAACGGAGGACGAAGGCCGTTCAGGACTGACACCAAGCCAGCCAATCATCCTTTCACACTAAGGATTTAGACAGAAAGGGATGAAGAGAAGGAAAGGGAAATGTGGAGAAGAAAAGACCATGCAAACTTAGTAAAAGCGAGGGCTGAGGTCCAAGGCAGGGGTGATCCCCCACAATGGGCCTCAGTCCCCGTCTCCCAGGCCCTTTTCTAGGAAGGGACGTTGTCTCGTGGATTCTTCTGGTTGTTTTTTTGGCATTTAACAGAAAAATGAACAAGCAGTCATATATGTATAGTCACCAGCGTGCTTCTCCCTCATAAAGTGAATCAGTATCCTCTCATCTGCTTGGGAATCCTCCTAGCAGCTTTCACTTAGGTATGAGTTAATTCAAATGCTGATACCCACTGAGCAGATTGAAGACTGGTTTTTTTATGCTAGCCTGTCCATCTTTCATCATCTGTAGCAAAACTAAAGATACCTCTGAGTTTATTCACTTTGAACTGGGTCGAGTCAACTCACTTCCTCATCTGTCCCGCCACGAAACGCACTGGGCTTAACATCTAATCTGGAGATGATCACGTAATACAGTCATGGTTGCAGAATAACCCAGTCCCCAAAGTCATTATTTCCGCCGAGGTAGTTGAGCTCTGCTTCCAACAGTTTGGGCAGATCTGACTTTTTTTTGGAGTCAGCTCTGCACACTCGGGTACCCCCCGCCTGTTCTCGGGTACCCTGTCCTTGTTCGTGTATTTTGTGATATAGCGAAGACACACATGTGAAGAAGTGACATTTCCAAGCCTCTCGTAGAGTCACAAGGTTTCCAAGCAGATTATCCATCTTGAAGGTAAAATTTGAACTTACTTATGGCATGAGTTTTGTTATGAATGTGATTAGAGAATGAATTGCAACACGGCCCATTTTAGACGACTCCTCACCAGAATATTGGTGACTGATATCCGGGCCATGTGAACACGTGATGCACATCCGACATGCAGATGTTTACTTATGGTAACTTACCATAAATCAGATAACCTCCAGGACAAGATAAAATTTTAACCCTGTCAATTACTTTCGGCGCAGCAATGAATCTGACAAAGAAGTCAGAGCAAATTATCATCTAAATATCAGTCATTAAATCATGAGGTAATGGGTCTGCTAAGTGTACCCTTGCCTTTTCAGTCTTTAGTTTGTTTTTTTTCCTAATCCGGGAGTCATGATATACATCTTTGCTTTACCTGTTGCAAGGAATTCACACACACACACACACACACACACACACACACACAAACACACACACACACATATATATATACTTCATATATCTATGCTATACCTCATATTACATAGAGTAAGCTAAAATCATATATAGTTGTTACCTATATGATTATATTTTCTTTTCTTTTAAGTACGGCATCTGACTAATGTTTTATATTAGTGTAATATAATGTGCCACGTAGATTCTCCTGAATACATAAGAGTTAAGCACAGCAACTCTGTTTTACTGATCCCACGCCAAGTTATGGGCCCAGTATTATGCCGTTTGATGGTAAAGCAGATACATATTTGTGGGAAAAACCTTCTTCGGTTTTCGTATGTTAGGAAACTACTTTTCACGCTTGATAATCATTCTTGAGAACGTCCAGATAATTATAATCTGGATTGTTTCAAAATGTTTTTTTAAGAGGTTATCTTGACAGAACGTCACTTGGCATAGAACGTGAAGAGGGAGGAGACAGTGAAATCTTGGGCAGTGCCACGAAAACATTGGATGCTGCAAACAAACTACAGGTTTAATGTTTTCTGGAGGCCATTCGTCGACAAAAGACTGGAGGATGGCAGTGTTATAGATTATCTCTCATCCATAAAGGAGATGGCAGCAGCACTTAAAGAATCAGGTGAGATTGCCAGTGATCGTCAAAAAATCACATTGAAAGGACTTCCACATATGTTTTGTAGATGTTGCAGATCGACGCAGCCCTCTATACGATTATCATAGATTAAATACAGCCTTATTACCCCCTACGATCCGGATACGTCGGCACTCGTGTCCAGACCAATATACGGCTATCATGCCTACCATGGCGGCCACTCTCCCGGGAGTAAGGCTGGCCCACACGAGTACTCAAGCGGGGTCAAGCTTCTTTGACATCGGTCTTAGCGACTTTTTTGTAAATGTGTTTTACTACAATATCATTTTACGAGAATCTTGTATTATATCATGTTGACAATAGCCTGTTTTCATGAAGCAGACTCCATATCATCTCTGTAAATAGTTTATCTTCTGTGAAAAGCAGTAAACATTGTGTTATTAGCGTCATTTCAATGTTTTCGTATTTTTCAGATTTGAAAATGATCATTTACCCAACACAAAATCCTATAAAAAAGCAAAACACTTTTCTTTAAGATTTCAAATCATCAGTCTATATTTCTTGATATTACAATTAACATTCACATTCAATCAGTTATCTATACTTCCATAAAAGGTCTACCAATGATAGCTGGGGAACGATTACCTTAAGTACGCGTGGGTTAAACAAGGACTAAATTATCAAATTACCAACTTAACCCAATATGGACTCATAAGAGACATTCTATATATCATCAACTCGCTCCTTCTTTGGATGGTAGACGAGTCCAGACTTCCAGTAGAGTCCCCATAAACTTGTCAAAGTAAGAAAAAAAAGATCAATATAAACAAAGTCGGCATCCCTTCCTCTCTTCCTTGGACCTTCGCCGCTTGACCAGCGAATCCTGCTCCTCTTCTCCCCTCTCCGTCAGCCGTTCCAGCTTGCCACTTCAGGGCGCTTCCTCGAACAATGCAGATTCCTGCCAAAGATCTTCAAGTTTCTAGAAATGGCCAGCATGTCAACTCACAACGACGTCCCACAGGCGAGTGATATTAGCACTGTAGGGATCACATTTATTTTCACCATGTTTAAGTTCGATTTAGTGTCAAGACCATATCCCTTTAAACCTATTTCTTGCGTTAATTAACTTTCTGCAACTTTAGAATCATTACAAGTTGTAATGAAACAATGCTACGAGTCTTCACATTTCCAATGTTGAACTACAAATATTGGAAAGGAACTTTACCACAATAACCCATACAAATATAAATTTTACCAAAAGTAATGAAAATGCACATCCTCAATACATTAGAAATATCAAAGTACTATAATTGCGCGTCCCAGTTCTTGAGTTCCTGTTCTTAACCCTGGCCGTGCTGCCCTTTCCTACAAAAGAGTTCTGTATGCACGAATGTTCTAACTACCGAATTATTTCCATAATGTAATCTAACACAATGATATTTTCTTTTTCTTTCATGAAAAGCACAAAAATATGTTTTTTATAGATATTAATAAATCATGTCAAATCTAGTTTCCACTCGTAACAGATGATGTCGATAAATTAAGCACAAAGCCCAAGCCCGGTTACAAGCCTTCGAATGCGGGCGTCGGCGAGGAACTCCGCTTAATACTATATCAGAGAAATTACCTTTTATGGTTTCTGTGTTGTTGTTGTTTTTTTCAGAACAATATATTTAAAGTACTTTAAATTTAACTGAGAAAGAAAGGAGATCATGGAGGTTATGGGAATGAGAGTTTTTTTTTACATAAATCATAGATCATTATAAGACGAACAATTTATCACTTACTTTTAAACTCTTCTCTCTAAATCGAGACTAACAAAAATAACGACAATGAAATGATACTGACATAACATTGGCTTCGAAATTGACATTGATAATAACAAAAATTATAATTATTATCATCTTCATCATCTACATCAGCATCTTTGTTTTTAGCGTTATTATTATCATTATTACATGGAAAATAATCAAACCAACAGTTCATGAAGGCAGGTCATTTTTTTTTTCAAATTTTCTTATAACATTCTGTTGATCCTATATTCAGCGAGGGTCATTTCACTTCGGAAACCCCTTGCACCCTACCTGGAAATCCGATAAATTCCGGAAATCCTTAAGAAATTCTTAGAAAATTCGGAAATCAGGAAATCCCAAGACTCCTAAAATCTCGCAAATATTCCATTCGCACCAATATCTCACAGAATCTTGGTAACAGAACCAAAGATGTCTCAAGAATCTTTAAAAAAGTGCCATAAACTTCGACAAACACCTGAGCAGTTGCAGGACAGAGTGCCATGTTGAGGGCGCCGCGCAGGAGCCTTTCCTCGAGGCACTTTTTTCCGTCAATTTTTGCGTTTCCTAATGAACTTTCCGTATGAGAGTCGTCTGGCGCATGTAAACAAACATGGCGCTGTCGGAGTGAGGCCCCGGGAATCACACGAACTTTTTCATATATATATTACGTTATTTTGAATGCTCTGAAACATCTGCTTATGTTTACATTTACTCATTCTATCTAAACTATCATTAAAAGACATAATGATGGGTTATTGGTAATGTAACTCCAACAGTCATTGCACAATCATAATATTTCCGAGACTCCGACAATGCCTCGATGTGGAAATATAAAATATTTTCCACATTCCATATTAACAATACTTTATTCGAAAAAATATATACATAAATGACAAAAATGAATAAATAAATAGATTAATAGATAAATGAACTAGAGCATTTCTTTAAGAAGAGGATGAACATGAAATACTACAACAGGGTTCATAGTAGTTAAGGCGGAAAAAAACATAGACTTTCAAGGCATTTTGTTTACCAATTTCAAAGATTTCTCAAGAACTTCTCGATCAGTTTTAATGTCACGTCATAATGTAATTGAACGTTGAAGTCAATAATACATATAAACATGAAAAAGGTCCGATTTTTATTTAGTTCAGAAAATACACAAATATCAATACTCATATTCTCATAATCTTGTAAGTCCACATTTATCACGATTCTTCAAAACGTTTGTTAGACTAAGAACCAAATTTAAAGATTTTTAAAGACTTCATTAAGAAATGCCACAACTTCAAAGATATTTACAGACTTTCAAGACCTGATAAAAATTCACAGACATTCAAGGAAATTCAAGACCGCAAGGAACCCTATACAATCGTAGTATTTTTGAGATCAGTGTGAGGTTTAAGGTGAATTTCTACGTGTTTAAGGGTAAAGGTAAGAATCTGCCATCACAGTTTCATTTTAAGGATAAACTTCCGCAATTGAAGCTTGAGAATAAGGGTGACAGTCCGAGAGAAGTGTGAGGGTGAGTTGATTCGTCTGAATGTGAGGTTAGGGTGAATTCTGCGATGGCAGTAAGGGTTTAAATATGATTTTTGTGATCAAGGTGTAAGAGTAAGGACGACTTTCTGATCGAAAAAAATGTTTTGAAGATGGAATCCAG
>NC_091563.1:43021552-43031552 GCF_042767895.1 Penaeus vannamei | reverse complement strand
AAGAAGAGGAAGGAGAAGGAGGAGAAGGGAGGAGGAGGAGGGAGGAGGGGAGAAGAAGAAGAAGGAGGAGGAGGAAGAAGAAGAAGAAGAGGAGGAGGAGAGGAGGAAGGAGGAGGAGGAGGAGGAGGAGGGAGGAAGAGGAGGAGGAGGAGGAGGAGGAGGAGGAGGGAGGAGGAGGAGGAGAGGGGGAGGGGGGGAGGAGGGTCTTGTGCCTGATTGGAGGAAGTGAGGATTGTGCTTCTTGTTCCTTTTATGACGCGTGAGCAGATGCTCGGAGGCGCCGCGATGGATGTTGATTGGCGAATCGCAGGCACAAGTACTCGCTTATGCAACAGGCAGAGAGACAGACAGACACGTATGTATTCATACAATCATAACTACGTAACTACACACACACACGCGCGCACACACAAACACAAACACAAACACACACACACACACACACACACACACACACACACACACACACACACACACACACACACACACACACACACACACACACACACACACACACGCGCACACACACAAACACAAACACAAACACACACACACACACACACACACACACACACACACACACACACACACACACACAAGCATACACACACACACACACACAAACAAACACACGCTCGCCCGCACACACACAAACACAAACACAAACACACACACACACACACACACACACACACACACACACACACACACACACACACACACACACACACACACACACACACACACACACACACACACACACACACACACACACACACACACACACACACACACACACACACACACACACACACACACACACACACACACACACACACACACACACACACACACCCACGTCCATACAAGTTGACAGACAGACACAGACACAGATATCGGCCGCAACGAAGACCCACAAGACACTAAACACTCATTATTAGGAAGCAAGACGGGTGAGGACGCCGTCGCCCTTCCGCGGCCCTCATCACGGACTCACGGACGCTCTCATCACGGACTCACGGACTCACGGACACTCATGCCTATCTCCTCCTCATTGTTATTATTATTATCATTATCATTATTATTATTATTATTATTATTATTATTATTATTATTATTATTGTTATTATTGTTATTATTATTATTGTTATTATTATTATTATTATCATTGTTATTATTGTTTTTTATTCTCATACTTATTATTATTGTTGTTGTTATCATTATTATTGTCATTATTATTATTGGTAGGAGTAGTAATGGTAGTATCATTATTATTACTATCATTATGATTATTATTTTTTTTTTTATTCTACTCCTTTTTCTCCTCCTCCTCTTTTTTTTTCTTCTTTTCCTTCTCTTTCTCCTTCTCCTTCCTTTAATCCTCTTCTTCTTCTTCTTCTTCTTCTCTCCTCCCTCCTCCTCCTCCCTCCCCTCCCTCCTAACCCTCCTCCCTCCTTCCCTCCCTTCCCTCCTCCTCCCTCCCTCCCTTCCCTCCTCCTCCCTCCCTCCTTCCCTCCCTCCCCTCCTTCCCTCCTTCTCCAACCCTCCCTCCCTTCCCTCCCCCCCATGCCCCCGGACTGCCCTCCCTCCCTTCCCTCCCCTTCCCTCCCTCCCTCCCCTTCCCTCCCCTCTCCTCCCTCCCTTCCCCCCTTCCCTCCCCTTCCCTCCCCTCGTGCCCCTGGACTGCCCTCCTCCGCCCGGCCTTGAGAGACTCGAGTAAGGTGCCTTGTGTTCAGCGTCGCATTCTCTGAGTACCAGCGTATTTAGAGAGTAAAGTCGAGAGGAATGCTGGTGAGGGGAGAGGGAGGGGGAGAGAGGAGGAGGAGGAGGGAGGAGGAGGAGGGAGGAGGTGGAGGAGGAAGCTTGGTGGTGGAGAAGGGGCAGTGGGAGAGTAATGATAGGATGGCGACAGATGCTAGAGGAGGAGGGGAAGGGTAGGAGGAGGTGGAGGAGGAAGGAGGAGGAGGAGGAGGAAGGAAGGAGGAGGAGGAGGAGGAGGAGGAGGAGGAGGAGGAGGAGGAGGAGGAAGGGTAGGAGGAAGGTGGTGGTGGAGATGGAGATGCAAGTAGAGGAGGAGCAGGAGGTAGTGGTGGTGAAGTTGGAGGAAGAAAAGGACGAGAAAGAGAAGAAATGAAGGAAGAGAGAGAATGTGGAAAAGACGCAGGTGTAGGAAGAGGAAAAGGAGGAGGAAGAGGGAAAAAAGTAGAAGGAAGGAAGAGGTTTAGAAGGAGAGAGAGGAGGCGGAGGCGTAGAAAGACGGGGAGGAGGGGGAGAAAAAAAAGTAACTGAGGACTGGCAGTAATAAGAGGAGACGAGATAATTGATGAAAGACAGAGAGGATAAGGGTTCTGACAGCGACCCGACACGAAGGAGAAAGGAAAAAGGAAATAACTCTTTCGAAAACGAGAGATGTATAATCCGGATAAAATAAAGGAATCAGAGGGAGAATGAATGAAAGATGCAACTCATGAAATACGGGCATACGAGGAGGAGAGGGAGAGAAGGGGAGGGAGGGAAAGGGGTGAGGGAGGAGGGAGGGAAGGGGGGCACGGGCGAAGGAAGGAAGGAAGGAGGACATAGGGGAAGGAGGGAAGGAGGACAAGGGTGAAGGAGAGAAGGAGAGCAAGGTGAACGGGCGAAGGAAGGAGATAGGGGAGGAGGGAGGGAAGGGAGCAGGGATGGAAGAGAAACAAGCAGGAGGGAGAAGAGTGGACAAGGGGAGGGAGAAAAGGGAGGAGGGGAGTGGGAGAGCCCAGGCGTGGGCGTGGTTTGGAGGCGCGAGTGACTCTCCCACAACCGCATCTCGCTCTCCGTCAGCGTGGCGCCCAAGCAGTCAGCGCTTCCGTCAGCACGAGATGCGGTTGTGGAGTTACTCGCGCCTCCAAACCACGCCCACGCCTGGGCTCTCCCACTCCCCTCCTCCCTTTTCTCCCTCCCCTTGTCCACTCTTCTCCCTCCCGCTTGTTTCTCTTCCATCCCTGCCCCCTTCCCTCCCTCCTCCCCTATCTCCCTTATCCCCGTTCACCTTGCTCTCCTTCTCTCCTTCCTTCTTGTTTCTCTTCCATCCCTGCCCCCTTCCCTCCCTCCTCCCCTATCTCCCTTATCCCCCGTTCACCTTGCTCTCCTTCTCTCCTTCCTTCTTGTCAGTCTGTCCGACGGTCCGGCTTCAGACGCATCTCCGCGCGTAGAGTCCGTCCGTCCCTCCTTCCGTCCTTCCTTCCCTCCGTCCGTCCGTCCTTCCGTGCATCCTCCCGTCCCTCCGTCCCTCCGTCCCTCCGTCCCTCCGTCCGTCCTTCCGTCCCTCCGTCCCTCCGTCCGTCTGTCCTTCCGTCCGTCCCTCCGTCCCTCCGTCCGTCCTTCCCTCCGTCCTTCCGTCCGTGCGTCCTTTGGCCAGCAGAACCCGCTTGAGGAGAGGCGTGGCTTCCGGACCGGGGACGACGACGAAGGCGACGAAGGAGGCGCTGAAGGGGTAAACACGACGGACTTTTGGGGGGATTTGCGATGGAAAGGGGACGGGGGGGAGGGAGGGGAGGGGGGAGAGGAGAGGAGGAAAGGGGAAGGGAGGGGAGGGAGAGGAGAGGAAGAACGGGGAGGGGAGGGGAGAGGAGGAAAGGGGAAGGGAGGGAGGGGAGGAAGGGAAGGGAGGAGAGAGAGGAAAAGAAAGAGTGTGAGGATGGGAGAGGATACGAGAGGAGAAATGATGAGGAAGAGAAGGATGAAAGGAAGAGAGGGAAGAAAGGATTAGAGATGAAGGTATGAGGGAAGGATGGAAAAGATGGATAAAGGGAGAGGAGGGAGAGGAGTCTTGGGAGGGAGAAGAAAAAGGAAGAAAGGCTGGGCGGAGGGAAGAAGAGGAAGGAAAAAAGGGGAATAAAAGGAAGGGAAGAAGGGAATAAAATGTAGGATAAGTCATCTCCATTTTTGTTTGTTTGTTTATAAACTAGTTCACTTCTTGGACTTAATTATCATCATCGTTATTGCCTTTTACACACACACACACACACACACACACACACACACACACACACACACACACACACACACACACACACACGCACACACACACACACACACACACACACATACAACCACACTCAACCACACACACACACACACACACACACACACACACACACACACACTCGATACTTGAACTTTTTATCAGTATATCCAAAATTTAAAGATTTTTTTTTATTAGATATCTGGAGTAAAAACGTTTTTAATGTGTGACTTAATCACCGAGTGCGGTGTTGCCATACGCTGAGCTTATAATAATCAAGAAAGCAGGAAATTAACACAATAATAACTGATGGAAATAACCGAAGGAAATAGATAGCATAGCAGAGGAGGATATGGAGGAGGGAGGAGTAGAGGAAGAAGAAGAAGGGGAAGAGGAGGAGGAGAAGGAGAAGAGAAAGAGGAAAAGAAGAGGGAGAAGAAGAAGAAGAAAAAAATATTAGAAGAAAGGAAGATGAAGAAAAATATGATGGAAAAGTAGGGGAAATTGAAGGAGGAAGAAAATAATTATAAAGGGAATAACGATAAGAAGGTAACGAGATTAAGAAGAAGAAGAAGAAGAAGAAAAAAAAAGATGTAGGAAACGAGATCGAGAAAAAAAGAGATAAAAAAACGACGGAAAAGCAAATGGAAAAAAAAAGAAAATGGAGACCGAGAAAAAACTGAAGAAGAATGAGAAATGGGAAAACAGAAATAAAAAAAGGAAGAACAAGTGAAAGGATGAGCTTCTGAGGAGTGTTCTCGCTTGTTATTGCGTCAGATAAGGAAGTCATTTGGCCAAGATATCCTTATCGGAGACATGTTTGCGCGCGGAGGAGGAGGAGGAGGAGGAGGAGGAGGAGGAGGGGAGGAAGAAGAAGGAGGAAGGGAGGAGAAGGAGGAGGAGGAAAAGGAAGAAGAGGGAGGAGAGGGGGAGGAAGAGAGGAGGAGGAGGAGGGAGGAGGAGGAGGAGAAGGGACGAGGAAGGAGGAGGAGGAGGACGAGGAGGAGGGGGAGGAGGAGGAGGAGGACGAAGGAGGAGGGAGGAAGGGAGGAAGGAGGAGGAGGAGGAGGAAGAAGAAGAAGGAGGGGATGAGGAAGAGGAGGAGGAGGAGGAGAGATAGACGATGAGGGTGGGAGAGAGAGAGAGTAAAGAAGATTAAGGGAGGGAAGAGAGAAAGATTAAGAGGAGGAGGAAGTGGTGAAAAGGTGATGAAAGTGGGAGAGAGAAAATAAAGTTAAAAAGAGGAGGAGGAGGTGAACGAGGCGATAAAAGTTGGAGAAAGAGAGAAAATAATTATGAGGAGGAGATGAATGAAGTGATGAAATTGGAAGAAAGAAAATAAGCTGATAAAAAGAAGAGAATGTGGACGAGGTAATAAAAGTGGGAGGAAGAGAAAATACGAAGATTAGTGTGAAGACGAGGTGATTGAAGTGATAAAAGTGGGAGAGAGAAAACATGATGATTAAAAGAAAGAAGTGGACGAGATAATGAAAGTAGATAAGAGAGAGAAAATGTGATAATTACGAGGAGGTGGAGACAGCCAAGGGGATGAAAGAGGGAGAAAGAGAGAAAATAAGAAAACGATTATGAGGAGATGGATGAAGTGATAAAAGTGGAAGTGGAAAAAATCAAACTGAACAAGGATGATAGAGAAGAGAAGAAGGAGGAAATGATGAATGAAGTGATATGAGCGAGAAAAAGAGAAAATTAAAAGATGCAATGAAAGGAAATGAAGAAAGAGTGAAAAGTGACATGTTTATGTGCAAAGGAGGAGGAGGAGAAGGAGGAGGAGGAGGAGAAGAAGAAGAAGAAGAAGAGGAGGAGGAGGAGGACGACGAGAAGGATGAGGAGGAGGAGGACGGAGGAGGAGGAGGGAGGAGGAGGAGGAGGAGGAGGAGGAGGAGGAGGAGGAGGAGGGAGGAGGAGGAGGAGGAGGAGGAGGAGGAGGAGTGGGAGGAAGAGGAGGAGGAAAAAGAAGAAGAAGAAGAAGAAGAAGAAGAAAAAGAAGAAGAAGAAGAAGAAGAAGAAGAAGAAGAAGAAGAAGAAGAAGAAGGAGGAGGAGGAGGAGGAAGAAGAGGAGGAGGAGGATGAGGACGAGAAGGAGGGAGGAGGAGAAGAAGAAGAAGAAGAAGAAGGAGGAGGAGGAGGAAATGGAAATGAGATGAGAATGGAAAAGAGAAAGAAAAGAAAAACGCAACATCATATAATCAAGAAAGAGTGACTTTTGCATCGAAATTCCCGAGCTCTACAGATGAAATTTCGAAAATGGAGAAAAATCGCCCTTAGCTCCGTGTGATATTTGAAAGAATAGAGGGAAGACAGTGCTATGTGTTTTGGATTGCCTTGTGTGAAAATATATGAAAGAATAGAGGAAGATAGTGCTGTGTTTTGGATTGCCTTGTGTGAAAATATATGAAAGAATAGAGGAAAGATAGTGCTATATAGTGCTATGTGTTTTGGACAGCCTTGTGTGAAATAACAAAGTTGTTTTTTAAGTAATTAATCCGTAAAGACTGGAATCTCCGAAAGGTCTGTTAAACATATTTTTTTTCTTAAAGAGATTTGGTTGTATGAATGTTTACGATATGAAGGAGAGGGAGAGGGAGAGAGTGAGAGAGGGAGAGTGAGAGAATGAGAGAGGGAGAGAGTAAGAGAGGAAGAGAGTGAGAGTGAGAGAGGGAGAGGGAGAGGGAGAGAGGGAGAGTGAGAGAGTGAGAGGGAGAGAGAGAGAGGGAGAGAGTGAGAGGGAGAGAGAGAGAGAGTGAGAGAGAGCGAGAAGAGAGAGAGGGAGAGGAGAGGGAGAGAGAGGAGAGGAGAGAGAGGGAGAGGGAGAGGGAGAGGGAGAGGGAGAGGGAGATAGAGAGGGAGAGGGAGAGAGGGAGAGAGAGGGAGAGAGGAGAGAGAGAGAGAGAGAGAGAGAGAGAGAGAGAGAGAGAGAGAGAGAGAGAGAGAGAGAGAGAGTGAGAGAGAGAGAGAGAGAGAGAAACTCATTTTTCTCACCAATTTTTTATCATTATCATGTCACTTCCCTAATCCACTGCCATAATCATCATCTTTATCAAATTTATTACAATCTCTAACCTTGCCATAATTAACCACCACAAAAAAACACAAAAAATTCGCTTACTCTTCGCTCAAAAAACTAAATAAATACGAAGAAAAAAAGAAAGAAGGCAAGTAAGAAAAAAAATGTAAAAGAAAAAGGGACGCGGAGAAAAAAAGAAAAAAAAGGAAAATAGGTAAAAACAAAAACAAAAAAGAGAAAAACACTAAAAAGCATAACAAAAATAAAACAAGAAATACCCCCCCCAAAGACATACTCAACCCCCCCCCACCCCACCCCCCACCCACACCCCCCAAAAAAAGAAAAAAAAGACGAAAGTAGTAAATTAACGAGGATGAGTTCTTGTTTATTCGCTCGGCGTCTCACTCGGGGCCCAAGACGGTGTCAAAGCTGCTTGAGGAGGAGTGACTGGACGGCGGCTGGGGATGCTGCTGCTCTGCCGCTGCCTCACGCCGCTGCTATGCGCTCGGGGCAGCTGGGGTGGGCGTGTGTGTGTGTGTGTGTGTGTGTGTGTGTGTGTGTGTGTGTGTGTGTGTGTGTGTGTGTGTGTGTGTGTGTGTGTGTGTGTGTGTGTGTGTGTGTGTATATGTGTATATATATATATATATATATATATATATATATATGTATGTATGTATATATTTATATTTATATTTATTTATTTATAAAGGCATACATACATAAATACACATAAATATATGTGTGTGTATTTTTAATTCTTTCACATCTATTTATATATAAACACACGCACACGTACACACATAAATGTAAATGTGTATATATATATATATATATATATATATATATATATATATATATATATATATATATATATATATATATATACATATATACATATACATATACATACATACATACCTACATACATACATATACATCAATTTATATATCTATCTATCTATCCGTATATGTATATGTATATGTATATGCATATGTATATGTATATGTATATGTATATGTATATGTATATGTATATATATATATATATATATATATATATATATATACATACATATATATAATATAATATAATATAGACATATATCCGCACATTTCACCTGTCGTACGTTTTAATCTGAGGGTTAACTGTAAAGAGTTAAAATGTGGAGAGAGGGAGGATGAGGAAGGAGGGAGGGCGAGGGAGGAGGGAGGGAGGGCGAGGGAGGGAGAGAGGGCAGGGGCTGAGAAGGAGGGAGGGCGAGGGAGAGGGGGCGAGGAGAGGGAGGGAGGGCGAGGGAGAGGGAGAGGGAGGGCGAGGGCTGAGAAGGGAGGGAGGGAGAGGGGGCGAGGGAGGGAGGGAGGAGGGAGGGAGGGAGGGTGGAGGAGGGCAAGAGGGAGAGGAGAGGAGGGCGAGGGAGAGGGAGGTGGAGGGCATTCACGAGTGGGCGTGGAGGTGATGAGGGTTCAAGATCGCGTGCCCAGATCTGGCGACTCATCAGGCCCTGGGGGAAGGGGTATGGGTAGGACGGGAAGGGGGAGAGGGAGAGGGAAGGGGAGGGAGGGAAAGGGAGAAGACGGGGTAGGGGGAGAGGGAGAGGGACAGGGAGAAGACGAGGAATTGGGAGAGGGAGAGGGAAGGGAGAAGACGAGGAATTGGGAGAGGGTGAGGAAGGGGGAGAGGAGGGGAAAGGGAGAGAGACGAGGAAGGGAAGAGGAGAGGGAAGGAGGGAAAGGAGAACACGAGGGAAGATGGGGAAAGGAAGGGGAGAAGGCAGGGAATTGGGAGGGGATGGGGAGAGGGAGAAGGTAAGAGCAACGGAGATGTAAGGAAGGGAGGATGAAAGAAGGGAAAGGGGAAGACAGAGAAGAGGTGGGAGAGGAAAGGGAGAGGAGAGGACAGAGAAAAAATATTGGGAGGGAGGGAAAGTGAGAAGGAGAAGAAAAAAGGGGAGAGGAAGAGAAAGGGAGAGAAAGGCAAGAGGGAAGAGGAGAAAGGGTAAAACAAGAAGAAGGAAAAAGAAGGATGATAGTGAAGAGGCAGAGAAGGAAAAAGGAGAGAGAAGAAAGATGAAGAGGGCAGAGGACGGAGGAAAGGGAGAGAGATGGGAAGGAAAAGAGAGGAAGGCAGTAAGAAAGAAATAGCCAATAATATGTATGAATTCAATACGAAAGAGATGAATAAAAGAAAATGAGTAAGAAAGAAATAGCCGAAGAAAAAATAGATAAACAAAAAGAAAAGACGAAGAAAAAAGAAGAGAAAATGAGTAAGAAAGAAATAGCCGAAGAAAAATAGATAAACAAAAAGAAAACAAGACGAAGAAAACACAGAAAATGAGTAAGAAAGAAATAGCCGAAGAAAAAATAGATAAACAAGAAGAAAAGAAGACGTAGAAAACAAAGAAAAGAACAACAAAACAGACAATAAAAAAGTCAACCAAACGGCGTAAGGAAACCCATCCCGCGTGTCGCCATATTTGGGCAACAAAGGGGGGGGGTAGGAGGTGGAGGAGGAGGGGAAGAAGGGATGAGGGGGAAGAGGAAGAGGAGAAAGAAGAAGGGGAGGAGGAGGAAGAGGAGAAAGAAGAAGAGGAGGAGGAGGAAGAGGAGGGGGAAGAAGAGGAGGAGGAAGAGGAGAAAGAAGAAGAGGAGGCAGAGAAGGAGCAAGAAAATAAAAGAAAAGGGGTTGGAGGGAAATAAGATAATAATAGTAATAACAAGAAGGTGGAGGAGGAAAAGAGGAAGAAGAAGGGGCGGAGGAAAAGAAGAAAAAGGAAGTGAGGAGGAGATCCTGGCACTTGACCCTAGCGACATACCCACGAAGCGACTTCTCATTTGGGAGGGAGGGAGGGAGGAGGGGGCCTCTCTCTCTCTCTCTCTCTCTCTCTCTCTCTCTCTCTCTCTCTCTCTCTCTCTCTCTCTCTCTCTCTCTCTCTCTCTCTCTCTCTCTCTCTCTCTCTCTCTCTCTCGTCTCTTTC
>NC_091563.1:43011552-43014052 GCF_042767895.1 Penaeus vannamei | reverse complement strand
GAAGAAGAGGAGAGAAATGAGATGAAGGAAGAAAGAAAACAGGAAGAGGGAGACAGGTGAAGAAGAGGAGAGAAATACGATGAAGGAAGAGAGAAAACAGGAAGAGGGAGACAGGTGAAGAAGAGGAGAGAAATGCGATAAAGGAAGAGAGAAAACAGGAAGAGGGAGACAGGTGAAGAAGAGAGAAATGAGATGAAGGAAGAAAGAAAACAGGAAGAGGGAGACAGGTGTAACGCCCTCCTTCTCCCTCTCCTCCTCTTTCCTATTTCCTTCTTCCTTGTCATCCTCAAATGGGCTCTTTGCCGCCTGGGAATAGAGCTAATTAAGGACCAATTTTATCGCTACTATAATTCTTACTCTTGATATTTTATATTATTTCATTCAGAGATAAAGTGTACACTTGATTTCGTATTTGAGTGGCCTTGCTATAAACTTTTTTTTCTTTATTTGTATCTTTTGTTTTATCTTTTGACCTTTGTTTGTTGGTTTTGATTGTATGTTTAGATAGTATGTACGGTACGTTTAGATAGCAGATCCTGCAAGGGGGAGGGGGGGGGGGAGGAAGGGAGAGGGGAGGCTGTTACACACCTTCCTTCACTCCTATTCTCTGTCAGCGTAAATAAAAGGGGGGGTTGAGAGACGGATTCTGATGCGCGAAATATATTGAAAACATAAGCGAAATTCAAGTAATTTGGTCTCTTATCATATGGATAGGAATTTTGGGGTAGGGTGGGAGTGGGTAGGGGGAGGAAGCTAGAAGGGTGTGGTTGGAAGGAACAGCTTCCTTTCCTTCTCTCCCTCCTCCTCCTCCTCCCCTTCCATCATCTTCTTTCTCCTCCTCCACCTCCTCCTCCTGCTGTTGCTGCTGCTGCTCCTCCTCCTTCATCCTCCTTCTCTTCCACCTCTCCCTCCCTTTTCTTCTTTTTCTTTTCCTTTTCCTTCTTCTTCTTCTTCTTCTTCTTCTTCTTCTTCTTCTTCTTCTTCTTCTTCTTCTTCTTCTTCTTCTTCTTCTTCTTCTTCTTCTCTTCCTCCTCCTCCGTCTCCTTCCTCCTCCGCCTCCTTCCTCCTCCTCCTCCTCCTCCTCCTCCTCCTCTCCCTCCTCCTCCTCCTCCTCCTCTTCCTCCCCCCTCCCCCTCCCCACTGGCAGATCCTGTGAGAGCTAATGACCACAGTTTCCTATCGCTAATTACCCAACCGCTCGTTCTTACCAGTAATTTGTACCGCTTAATGACTAGTAGCATTATTAGGCGTTAATGATGAAGGAGAAGAAGAAAACACCTGTTTATATTTATTTGTAATTAATGATATTCTTTAAGGAGAAGAAAGCACCTGTGTGTATTAGTAATTAATGATATCCTTTAAGGAGAAAAGAAACACCTGTTTATATTTGTAATTAATGGTATCCTTTTAACACTGATTTGGGGTTGTGTGAGGCTTGTAATACTCGTAATAAATGAGCGAAATTGGTAGACTTTTTTTCACTTATTAAGGATGTTTTCTTTATAGATTTGATTGTAAGATGATTGATTTTGATTATAGAATGATTAGAATGATATAAAACAGTTTTTCATTGTAAAATAATTAAGAGCGGATAGAATGATTATGATTGTGCAGTCAATAATTCCAAATTATTTTTTTTATTGTAGGCAAATGAAATTATTTTGATTACATTATTAATTTTGATATTGATAAAAACTACATATATATAATTTTGATTGTAACTTTGTGATTGTGTCAGATTTATTTACAGTGTATTTGTGGAGACAAACGTACTGACAGACAGACAGATAAACAAACAAGGTGGAAATGGATAGAAATAGATAGAAATAGACATATCAATAGATAGATTTATGTCTGACAGTAAAGCTGAATTTGCGACAATATTTTGGTCTTTAGTCGCTATAATTGTGAAGGAATGCACACCCAGTCAGGACATACTTGAAAAAAAAAAATTTCATCATATTTTTATTATTTATTTGTATTTTTATTTATATTTGTATTATTTATTTGTATTTTTATTTATATTTTTATTATTTATTTGTATTTTTATTTATGTTTGTATTATTTATTTGTATTTTTATTTATATTTTTATTATTTATTTGTATTTTTATTTATATTTTTATTATTTATTTGTATTTTTATTTATATTTTTATTATTTATTTGTATTTTTATTTATATTTTTATTATTTATTTGTATATTTATTTATATTATTATTATCCATGTCTATATCTTTATTATAAGAAACAGAAAATAAGGCCAGACGACCACAGCAACTCGGCCACGAGAGGAACCCAAAATTCCTCAAAAATTCGGTTTAACACCTGTATTTTTTCACGTGTATGAGTCACAGTTTTTTTTTAGAGACACACTTGCATAAATGGCACACTTGGGTAAATAAATTAATTTCTCTCACCCCCTCCCCCCTTCACCTCCATGTCCTCTCCCCTTCTTATCCTTCCCTCTCCCCACTCTGTTTAGCAGTGTGACCGCAAACTGA
>NC_091563.1:42999052-43004052 GCF_042767895.1 Penaeus vannamei | reverse complement strand
TGGTCTCTCCTCTCCTTCCCCTCCCTCCTCCCAGGTCTCTCCTCTCTGCCCCTTCCTCCCCCTCCCTCCTCCTCTCTGCCCCTTCCCCCTCTCTCCCACTCCCCAGCTATCCCCTCCACTCCCTTCTCGTTGCTTCGTACTCTTTCACCTGCACCCCAGGCTCCTCCTGTCCTCTCCCCACCCTCCTATATAGCCTTCCTCCACCCCACCCTCCTCCTCTCTTTCTTTCTCCTCTCCCACCCTTCTCTCTCTCCCTTTTTCCCTCTCCTCCGCCCTTTCCCGCCCTACCCCTCGCCCTACTCTCACCTCCCCCTTTCCCGACCCTCCCCTGCTCCTACCTCCACTCTCCCTTCTCCCTTCTTCCCCCACCTCCTCTTCCCTCCAATTCTTCCCTTCCTCTCCATCTCCCCTCCTCCTCCTTTCCCCCCAACGCCCCACCTCCTCCTATACCCCTCCACCCCCGCCATATCAAGACGATGCATGGGCGGTACGAAATCCCCCGACGCCACGCCCCCACGCCACGCCCCTCTGGCCACGAATACATACTCCCTCTAGTCTGGTGTCTCCGTATCGTCTGCACTGAGGAAGCGGCGACGAAGGAAGTCTGTCTGTCCTCTTGGGAGACTGTCGCTCACTTTTTCCCACGGTTTATGTCGACGATGGACGTTATGCAAATTTATAAAGAATGGACGCTAAACGATGATAACGGACGATGAAGTATGTTAAAGAATAGACGATAAAGGATGATAAAGAAAGGGCGATAATTGATGATAAAGAATGGTCGTTTATGATGGGTTTGGGCTTGTTTCGTTTCAATGGCTTCATTTCATTGTTAACGAGGTGGTTCCCTTGTTTTTAGAGGGGGAATGATTAAATGTGTTTGATGGACTGTCTGTGAGATTAATTAGTGGATTTGGGTTAGGCCTAATGAGTTCTAATTAATGGTAGGAGTAATAGGAGCTTATTTTCTTTTCATTCTTTAAAGTGGAAGTCCATTTCTTTTTATGAGCCGTGGGATTTTCGTCTCTATTTTAGTCTGAAGAGAAGGGTGATTTATACACACAAACACACACACACACACACACACACATACACACACAGAAATAGAGAGAGAGAGAGAGAGAGAGAGAGAGAGAGAGAGAGAGAGAGAGAGAGGAGAGGAGAGGAGAGGAGAGGAGAAAGAGAGAGAGAAAGAGAAAGAGAAAGGGAGAGATAAAGAGATAGATAGATAGATATATATAGAGAGAGAGAGTGGAGAGGGGGCTATAAATTATTATTCACAGAGCGTCTTTGCGTCCAGCGTTCAAAGATGAAATGAAAATCGGCCGCCGTAAAAAAAATAACGTTTCGAGTCCTCTGAACTCCTCTTCAGGCAACAAAACCGAGAAGGCTGTCTTTCCCCTTGAAGGAATTACTGTCCATCAATGTGGCTCTTTAGTTTAATTAGGGGACAATGCAGGTAAGAAACAGTCCGATAAACGTAGAAATAGAATAGAAACGCAGATAAAAGTGACGGTAATCCGACACAGAAGCGAAGGGAAGGAGAGGGAGAGAAAGATGAAAGAGGAAAACGCGAAGATGTTCCCAGGCGCCACCTCCTCCCCCACCCCTTCCTACCCCTCTCCCTCCCTCCCCAACCCCTTCCCACCCCTCTCCTCTCCTCCCCCACCCCTCCCACCCCTTCCCACCCCTCTGCTCCTCCCCCACCCCTCCCCTCCCAGCCCTTTCCCCCGCGGGCGTCGGCTGCGGGTCACATACTAGTAACGGGACTGCGGCGTGAGTGCCTGAGGCCGCCGCTCCCGCCGTCCCTCGCTCCTTCGTATCCTGCAGGAGTCCCTCGCTCCTCCGTATCTCGCAGGAGTCCCTCGCTCCTCCGTATCCTGCAGGAGTCTCTCGCTCCTCCGTATCCTGCAGGAGTCCCTCGCTCCTCCGTCTCCTGCAGGAGTCCCTCGCTCCTCCGTATCCTGCAGGAGTCCCTCGCTCCTCCGTATCCTGCAGGAGTCCCTCGCTCCTCCGTATCCTTTGGAGTCCCTCGCTCCTCCGTATCCTGCAGGAGTCCCTCGCTCCTCCGTATCCTGCAGGAGTCCCTCGCTCCTCCGTATCCTGCAGGAGTCCCTCGCTCCTCCGTATCCTGTAGGAGTCCCTCGCTCCTCCGTATCCTGCAGGAGTCCCTCGCTCCTCCGTATCCCTTGGAGTCCCTCGCTCCTCCGTCTCCTGCAGGAGTCTCTCGCTCCTCCGTATCCCTTGGAGTCCCTCGCTCCTCCGTATCCCTTGGAGTCCCTCGCTCCTCCGTGTCCTGCAGGAGTCCCTCGCTCCTCCGTATCCTGCAGGAGTCCCTCGCTCCTCCGTATCCTGCAGGAGTCCCTCGCTCCTCCGTATCCCGCAGGAGTCCCTCGCTCCTCCGTATCCTGCAGGAGTCCCTCGCTCCTCCGTATCCTGCAGGAGTCCCTCGCTCCTCCGTATCCTTTGGAGTCCCTCGCTCCTCCGTATCCTTTGGAGTCCCTCGCATCCTCCGTATCCTTTGGAGTCCCTCGCTCCTCCGTGTCCTTTGGAGTCCCTCGCTCCTCCGTATCCTGCAGGAGTCCCTCGCTCCTCCGTGTCCTGCAGGAGTCCCTCGCTCCTCCGTATCCTTTGGAGTCCCTCGCTCCTCCATATCCTGCAGGAGTCCCTCGCTCCTCCGTGTCCTTTGGAGTCCCTCGCTCCTCCGTATCCTGCAGGAGTCCCTCGCTCCTCCGTATCCCTTGGAGTCCCTCGCTCCTCCGTATCCCTTGGAGTCCCTCGCTCCTCCGTATCCCTTGGAGTCCCTCGCTCCTCCGTATCCCTTGGAGTCCCTCGCTCCTCCGTGTCCTGCAGGAGTCCCTCGCTCCTCCGTATCCTTTGGAGTCCCTCGCTCCTCCGTATCCTTTGGAGTCCCTCGCTCCTCCGTATCCTTTGGAGTCCCTCGCTCCTCCGTATCCTTTGGAGTCCCTCGCTCCTCCGTATCCTGCAGGAGTCCCTCGCTCCTCCGTATCCCTTGGAGTCCCTCGCTCCTCCGTATCCTTTGGAGTCCCTCGCTCCTCCGTATCCCTTGGAGTCCCTCGCTCCTCCGTATCCTTTGGAGTCCCTCGCTCCTCCGTATCCTTTGGAGTCCCTCGCTCCTCCGTATCCTTTGGAGTCCCTCGCTCCTCCGTATCCTTTGGAGTCCCTCGCTCCTCCGTATCCTTTGGAGTCCCTCGCTCCTCCGTATCCTGCAGGAGTCCCTCGCTCCTCCGTATCCTTTGGAGTCCCTCGCTCCTCCGTATCCTTTGGAGTCCCTCGCTCCATCGTATCCCTTGGAGTCCCTCGCTCCTCCGTATCCCTTGGAGTCCCTCGCTCCTCCGTATCCTTTGGAGTCCCTCGCTCCTCCGTATCCTTTGGAGTCCCTCGCTCCTCCGTATCCTTTGGAGTCCCTCGCTCCTCCGTATCCTTTGGAGTCCCTCGCTCCTCCGTATCCTTTGGAGTCCCTCGCTCCTCCGTATCCTGCAGGAGTCCCTCGCTCCTCCGTATCCTGCAGGAGTCCCTCGCTCCTCCGTATCCTGCAGGAGTCCCTCGCTCCTCTGTATCCTTTGGAGTCCCTCGCTCCTCCGTATCCTGCAGGAGTCCCTCGTTCCTCCGTATCCCTTGGAGTCCCTCGCTCCTCCGTATCCCTTGGAGTCCCTCGCTCCTCCGTATCCTTTGGAGTCCCTCGCTCCTCCGTATCCTTTGGAGTCCCTCGCTCCTCCGTATCCTTTGGAGTCCCTCGCTCCTCCGTATCCCTTGGAGTCCCTCGCTCCTCCGTATCCTTTGGAGTCCCTCGCTCCTCCGTATCCTTTGGAGTCCCTCGCTCCTCCGTATCCCTTGGAGTCCCTCGCTCCTCCGTCTCCTGCAGGAGTCCCTCGCTCCTCCGTATCCTGCAGGAGTCCCTCGCTCCTCCGTATCCTGCAGGAGTCCCTCGCTCCTCCGTATCCTTTGGAGTCCCTCGCTCCTCCGTATCCCTTGGAGTCCCTCGCTCCTCCGTCTCCTGCAGGAGTCCCTCGCTCCTCCGTATCCTGCAGGAGTCCCTCGCTCCTCCGTATCCTGCAGGAGTCCCTCGCTCCTCCGTATCCCTTGGAGTCCCTCGCTCCTCCGTATCCCTTGGAGTCCCTCGCTCCTCCGTATCCTGCAGGAGTCCCTCGCTCCTCCGTATCCTGCAGGAGTCCCTCGCTCCTCCGTATCCTGCAGGAGTCCCTCGCTCCTCCGTATCCTTTGGAGTCCCTCGCTCCTCCGTCTCCTGCAGGAGTCCCTCGCTCCTCCGTATCCTTTGGAGTCCCTCGCTCCTCCGTATCCTTGGAGTCCTCAATCCATCCGTATCCTTTGGAGTCCCTCGCTCCTCCGTCTCCTGCAGGAGTCCCTCGCTCCTCCGTATCCTTTGGAGTCCCTCGCTCCTCCGTATCCTTTGGAGTCCCTCGCTCCTCCGTCTCCTGCAGGAGTCCCTCGCTCCTCCGTATCCTTTGGAGTCCCTCGCTCCTCCGTATCCTTTGGAGTCCCTCGCTCCTCCGTATCCTTTGGAGTCCCTCGCTCCTCCGTATCCTTTGGAGTCCCTCGCTCCTCCGTATCCTTTGGAGTCCCTCGCTCCTCCGTCTCCTGCAGGAGTCCCTCGCTCCTCCGTATCCTTTGGAGTCCCTCGCTCCTCTGTATCCTTTGGAGTCCCTCGCTCCTCCGTCTCCTGCAGGAGTCCCTCGCTCCTCCGTATCCCTTGGAGTCCCTCGCTCCTCCGTCTCCTGCAGGAGTCCCTCGCTCCTCCGTCTCCTGCAGGAGTCCCTCGCTCCTCCGTATCCTGCAGGAGTCTCTCGCTCCTCCGTATCCTGCAGGAGTCTCTCGCTCCTTCGTACCCTGCAGGAGTCTCTCGCTCTTCCGTATCCTGCAGGAGTCCCTCGCTCCTCCGTATCCTTTGGAGTCTCTCGCTCCTCCGTATCCTTTGGAGTCCCTCGCTCCTCCGTCTCCTGCAGGAGTCCCTCGCTCCT
>NC_091563.1:42968851-42993552 GCF_042767895.1 Penaeus vannamei | reverse complement strand
ATTGTTTTTTTTTTTTTTTTTGGGGGGGGAAAAAAAATGGTCTTTAAAAGGAAAAAAGCAAATTATAATATAAAATAAATAATTCGTAATTTAATAAAAATTTTAAATATAATAATATATTAAAATTTATATTATATTATTTTAAAATTGTTAATAAACTTAACATATAAAACATAAGAATTTTAAAAAATAAAAACAAAAAAACAAAAATTTAAAATTTTTTAATGTATTTATATAATTATAATTATATTTTAAATTAAAATAAAGATATTGAATATATTATTTTAAAATATAAATATATTTTATTTTTAATAATAATAATTTATATTTTTATTCCCCCCCAATATTTGTTTTATTATTATTCCCCCTTTTTAATTTTCCCCCCCCTCCCCTCTCCATTTTCTCCTCCCACCTTTCCTTCCCCCCAAAGGAAACCCCATTAAAGGAAAGGGAAAGACAAAAATTATTTTAATCAATTATTAAATTCGCAAGGAAATTTAGAGACTTAGAAAAATTTAAAATTAGTTTTTTTTTCCAAAAGGGTCCAAAAGGATTTCCCGCAACGTTTAACAATTAAAATTAAAAATTAACCTTTTTTTCTTTAATAATAACAATAACAATAACAATAACAATAATAATAATAATAATAATAATAATGATAATAGTAATAAAAATTATAATGATAATAATAATGATAATGATAATTAATAATAATAATAATAATAATAATAATGATAATGATAATAATAATGATAATAATAATAATAATAATAATAATAATAATAATAATAATAATAATAATAATAATAACAATAATAATAATAATAACAATAATAATAATAATAATAGTATAAGTATAACGTATAACGTATTTCCGATAACGTAAAACACACGCACTGAAATATAACGAAAGGCTTATGGTGATATTATGATAGAGAGTAATTAGTACTTTGTAATGTTATTTAGTATTATTAATTTGATAATGCTAATGAGGATGTGATGAGATGGTATGGATGAGGATAAAGATAGAGATAACGGTGATAATGATGATAATTGCAATGATAATTATAATGATAATGATAACAATAGTGATACTAATCCTTATGATAAGTAATGATAGTTATCATAATAGTAATGATGATAAAGATAATAATAGTAATAATAATGATAACCAAAATCAGGATGATGATGATAATGATAATGATAATAAAATCAATATGTAGATAATAAGAACAGCAATCACAACGATAATAAAAAACATTTATTAAATTATTATTTTACACCCTTGAAAAAACGTTTCTGAAGACTTCATTCATTAAGAGCATTTCCGAGAGTTGTAGATGTTATATATATTTTTTGTTCATTTTAAAGTGTTTTTGATTTATTAAACTTTCTTCTTTTTTTTATCTTTATCTTAGTTTTTTTTATTTTTTCTTTCTATATTTTTATGTTTTTATTTTTCCCTTTCTTTTTCAGTTTCATTCTTTTCTTTTCCTTTTAATTCATTTCGTCTTTTTCTTTTTTATCGAATTTCCTTTTCAAAGTTTTTTTTTCCTCTTCTTTTTTCTTCCTCTTCCTCTTCCTCTTCTTTCTCTTTTTTTCTTGCTCTTCATCATCATTATCATCATCAGTCAGTAAGAATATGGATAAAAGACTTCAGCGTCTTCTCTTTCGCTCGCCAGTTCCTTGCAAGACGTCACCCCGAGCACTCAGCTCCTTCGAGGGAAATGTCACGGTGACCTGTGTGTGACCTGTGTAGTTTTTTTTTATTATTATTATCACATGACCTGTGTATTTACCTTACGTGTGACCTGTGTTTTTTTTGTTTTTTTTTTTTTTAATTAGCACATGACCTGTGTATTTATCTTGCGTGTGACCTGTGTTTTTTTTTTTTTTTTTTTTTTTATTTAGCACATGACCTGTGTATTTATCTTGCGTGTGACCTGTGTAGTTTTTTTTTTTTTTTTTTAATTAGCACATGACCTGTGTATTTATCTTGCGTGTGACCTGTGTGGGTTTTTAAAAATTTAATTAGCATATGACCTGTGTATTTACCTTACGTGTGACCTGTGTGTTTTTTTTTTTAATTTAATTAGCATATGACCTGTGTATTTACCTTACGTGTGACCTGTGTGGGTTTATTTAAATTTAATTAGCACATGACCTGTGTATTTATCTTACGTGTGACCTGTGTGTGTGTGTTTTTTTTTTAAATTAGCATATGACCTGTGTATTTACCTTACGTGTGACCTGTGTTTTTTTTTTTTTTTTTTTTTTAATTAGCACATGACCTGTGTATTTATCTTACGTGTGACATGTGTTTTTTTTTAATTTAATTAGCATATGACCTGTGTATTTACCTTACGTGTGACCTGTGTGGGTTTTTTAAAATTTAATTAGCACATGACCCGTGTATTTACCTTACGTGTGACCTGTGTGGGTTTTTTTAAAATTTAATTAGCATATGACCTGTGTATTTACCTTGCGTGTGACCTGTGTATTTTTTTTTTTTTAATTAGCACATGACCTGTGTATTTACCTTACGTGTGACCTGTGTGGGTTTTTTCTTCAACTCATGTGTGGCATGTGGATGACCTTTCTTTAACTTGTGGGACCTGGATTTAACTTTTTAAGCAGGTTGTGTGTGTGTCATGTACAAGACCTGTATGTGACCTGTATAATGATCCTTGCTGGGTGTGTATTTAGTTGGGTCTCAGTTATGTGTAGCCTACGTGTAATCTTGATGCGAATTATGTGTAACTTATGTATGACCTGTATGTGACCTCTGTCCTCTACTTAGGAGTTATGTTAGGAAGTCGTGTGACCTGTTTGTGACCTGTTGCTGCCCTCGGTGAACTGGCTGCGGTCTATGTTTAACTTCTGTGAAACCTGAGTGAAGGCTGGTAAGTTGTCAACGTTAGGCGTGTATATGTTGACGTGACCTTTCTACTGTCCACTTATAACATACAAGTTACCATTGGCCTGTATGTAGGCTTTGCGGTCATCCCGTGACCTGTCGTGTCTTCCTCATGCCCTCAGTTCATTAACTCTTTGGGGGTCGTTTTAGTTGTTTAATTGCGGGAGGATTTTGTCAAAGAGGGACTTTTGCGTGTAAGTGGCGTGGCGAGCGTAGTACACCCGCTCGGTCTGAACCGGTTTCTTGAGACACTTTACACCGGGGGGGGGGGGAAGGTTGTGGGGTCTAGCGTGTGCGTGCGTGACTGTACTTGTGTGTTTGTGTTTCTTTATATTCCCCGGTCTTTGGATTATTAATATTTTGCTTGGCCAAGAACGGAAGAGAATAGATAAAGTTGGGATAAAGATCGAATCGGAAATTCGGGTTCGTTGTCGTCCCGAATCGAGGTGGATGGATTGCGACGTCTCAGAATTATCGTGAAACATGTCGTAGGGAACTCTGAGGGGAGGCGTCGCACGGACGAGGCTCTGGGGTGACCCGGGTCATGATGAGGAGCTGGGTCACGGCGGCAAACCAACGACACGAGGGATCTGCTGACATAAACCCCAGACATGTAATGTGAAGGATTAGGGCTAATCCCCCTAAATCCGCCCCTCTTTAGTGTAATCCGGATCCGTTTCGCGACGCTAATTCCGTCTTGTGTTGCAGATGAGGCCGCTGAGCTGATCCCGACGACCCGCGAGTCCCGAGCGCGCGCCCGCGCCGCCGCCCGCAAGCCCGCCGCAGGCGAGGCTCATGGTAAGGCGGGGCATGCGAGAGCGTCTCTGACATCATGCCAGATAGTGCCGGAGTATCGGGCCCGTGCCACCACGCCCCCGAGGAGGCCTTCCGGGGGGCGGAGTGCGGGCGGCCGCTCGGCCAGGAGTCGTGGGCGGACGAGCGCGGCGATGGCTCCGCGGGCGGCCGCCTGGTGCACGCCACCACGCAGGTGAACACGACGCAGGTGCACACGACGCAGGTACACACCACGCACGTGCACGGCGAGCACCGGCAGTTTGTGACGGTGGTCGCAGTAGACAAGGGCACGGAGGAGGCGGTCGCCCCGCCGCACGCGGACGACCTGACGACTTGCCACGCTTCGTGGGGCGCGACGCCGCCGGCCGCCCCGCAGCCTGCCCCGCGGGGCTTCGTCACGGTGGTGGCCGTGGGGAGCAACAGCGACGCCGCCAGCCTGCGCCTCCACCAGAGCGACGACGGCGCCGTCAACGCCAACCTGAGCGTGCGCCTGGCGCCCCCCGACGCCGCCCACGCGGACTATGTCAACCAGGAGGTGATCGAGCGCGAGCTGGACGGCAGGGACCGGCACGCCCGCGCCCCGACGGCCGAGGGCGGCGCGCTCTCCATGGTGCCGGACCAGGTGGTGGTGTACCGCCTCCCGGGGGAGCGGCTGGGCCTCGGCCTCAAGTTCGACGGCGGGATGGGCGCGCGGGAGTGCGTGCGCAGGCTCTTCATCCAGAGCGTGGCGCCCGACTCGCCGGCGGCGCGCGCGGCCGTGCCCTGGGGCGAGCTGCAGCCCGGCGACCAGATCCTCAACATCGAGGGCAACCCCGTGTCGTCCATGACGCGCGTGCAGTGCGTGTCCTTCCTCAAGGACGCCGCCATGAAGATCACCATCGGCGTCCTCAAGGGCAGCGGCCACCTCCCGGAGTTCGAGAACGCGGCGCCGGACGCGACCGCCGCGCGGAGGAAGGAGGACGAGGAGGACGAGGCCGAGGACGACGACGACTCGGGCCGCCCTCCGCCCCTCATCGTCGGGGAGATGAGGAAGCGCGTGCCTCCGCCCCCTCTCCCCCCCAGGTCTCGTCCGAGGAAGTCCCCGGCGCGGCCCCCGAAGGAGGCGCCCCCCGTGCCCCCTCCCCCGAGCGGATTCCAGGATCTGGAGGGCGGGAGGCTGGCGGTAAAGCATCTGCGCATGGTGTCCGAGGGCGCGGAGGACCCCGAGGATAAGGAGCAGGCTCTGCAGGGGTGGCGGGACATCATCCTGTCGCAGCGGAGGTGCCCCGGGGACCTGGAGGAGCTGCTGGAGGACCTGGAGTTCAGCATCCCTGGCTCGTGGAACACCAGGCGGCTGAAGGAGGCCCAGGACGGGGACCTGCCGCCCCGCCCCGCCTTCTACCTGGACCTCGTGGGCGAGGAGGACGCGGCGGGGCCCTGCGAGAGCGAGAGCGACGAGACCAACAGCTCCGTGTCGACCGTGATCGACCGCCTGTCCCTGTCCTCCTCGACGACCGTCTCGAGGAATTCGTCGTTCAACACTCCGGCCGACGTCTCCAGGTTCGACCTGGCGCGCGCGCTGAGCCCCTTCGAGCAGCTCGAGAAGGAGCTGGAGACTGAGGCCCGCCCGGAGCCGCAGCAGCCTGTGGCGCCCACCACGGCCCCCCGTGACGAGACCGTGTCGGCTCCGCCCATCGACCGGAGCACCAAACCCGCCTCCAGCGCCCCCGAGGCTCAGAGCGGGTCCGAGGCGAAGGAGAAGGCCGCGACGCCGCCGCAGAAGAGCAAGCTGAGGCCGTCCATCAAGGCGTTCTCGTTCAGCCTGAAGGGGCGTCCGTTCTCGTGGCACCAAGGGAAGGCCAGTTCCGAGCGCGAGAGCCGAGCGGCCGGACGCAGCGAGCCGTTCCTGTCGCTCAAGCGGTCGGGCAAGCGTCCAGCGCCTCCTCCGCCCCCGCGCTCCGTCGAGTCGGGAAGCCCCGCCGCCAGCAGCTCCCCCGTCGTCGCCGCCGGCAGCTCCCCGGAGGCGGCCGCCAAGGAACCGCTGTCCGAGGAGGAGGACAGCGACGACGAGCTCGACTCCGACTCCGACGGTTCCGACAACTACATCGACCTCGTGGCGGAGGCCGCTAGCCAGGGCGCCGACGACGAGCCCGACGCGCCCTTCAGCATCTCGTGCGACAAGAGGGAGACCATAAAGCGGGCGTCGGCGGCGGACGCGCAGCCCAACATCTCGCCGCAGTACCTCTTGATCCTGGACTCCCCCGCCGGCGATGACGTCCTCGACGAATTCCCCGACAGCGTGAAGGGCAGCGCCGAGGGGGCGGCCGAGGGAGGAGCGCCCCCGCTGTGTGAGGCCAGGAACGAAGCGTGCGGCGCCCCAGAGCAGGACTACATTGAACTGATCTCCGTGTCTCCTCAGGGCCAAGGGGCGTCCGCCGGGGACTTGGGAGGGAGTGAAGCGTTGCGGGTACGAGGGCCGCCTCCGACTGCAGTGACGTCGGAGGGGGCGAGTGACGTCGCTGGCGATTATCTCAAGGAAGTGCGCGGTTTTGGGATCTCAGGGCAGACTCGAGCGCGAGAGTCGGTCGAAGGCGAGGAGGAGGAGGTCGCCAGTGACTCAAAAATATCGTTAACTCAGAGGGAAAGTGTCGACGCAGCGGAGAGTGGAAAAGTTCGAACGCAACCAGAGGCGTCGAAAAGCCAAGAAAAGTGTGTGTTTGCGCAATCGGCATCGACCAACAGTGAGGAAAAGGTTGAAAGACTTAACAGTGAGATGAGCGCAGAGGTGAGCGACGCCTCTTTGGCGCAGGGGAGTGAAGTGCCCTTCGCCCAAGAGGCGGTAGAGGGAGAGGCGGCGGTCAGGGAAGCGGGAGGGACGAAGGAGGGTGCGGACAAGGCGGAGGCAGAGGAGAGCGAGCGAGGGGAGGGGTCCTTGGGCGGCGCAGAGGTCGACGACGCGTTGCCGAGCGACCTGCACGACAGCTTCGGCACGGAGACCGTCTACGAGTTCGAGGACGACGACGGCTACAGCTACGTCACCGACAACGGGTCCGAGTTCTCCGGCGGCTCGTCCGAGGGCTTCCTCACCTGCTCGTCGCCGAAGGTCTCGGCCGAGCTGCCCTCCAGCGACGGCCTGCCCTCGGAGCTCAGCGAGGAGGACGACCTGGGCCTCTACGAGGACCTCTACACCGACTGCTACGCCGTGGAGGACGCCCTCGAGGCCGCCAGGGCCGCGACGCCCGGCCTCGGCAGGAGCCTCGTGCCCGAGAGCCGGATGCTGCCCAGCGTCCCCGAGGAGGAGAGCGGCGAGCAGGACTCCCGCGCCGAGGACCCCGACGCCCTCTACGACGACGTGGCGAGCGAGAGCCAGGACGCCGAGGGCGAGGGCGCGGCCCCGCCGGGCGCGAGCGCGGAGGGGGGCGCTCTGGCCGAGGCGGCGGGCGGGCGGGCGGCGCTGAGCAAGACCATCACGCAGTGCTTCAAGGCCAAGCGCCTCCGCCAGGACCTCAGCGACATCATCAGGAAGGAGCTGCGCCTCGAAGGGGACGTGTCCGTCGAGGTGGAGGAGGAGGAGGAGGTGGAGTCCCTGGTGGAGTGCGACAACGAGGAAGAGCTCCTCCTCGTGATGAGGGCGCTCCGCCAGGACCAGCCCGGGGACCAGCTCAGGTAAGTCGCGCTTCTCTCCGGGATGCAGATCCTGGTTTTGTTTATTTATTTATTTATTTTGATTTCGTTTGACCTGATGTATTTACGCTCGTATGTTGCAATTCGCAAAGGAAAACAATTATATTTCGTTTTGTTTTTCTCTTGAATTACTACTTGGGTTCTCATTATTACAAAAAAAAAAATATCCGTTTATTCCCGCATCTCACAATCTGTATATAAAAAAAAAAAAACTTTCCATCATTGTATTAATTATTTCATTCAAAAAAAAAAAAAAATGATACGTTCGTTCTCGTACCTCACAACCTGTATAAAAAAAAAAAAAAAAAAAAAAAAAAAAAAAAAATAACAAATCAATAAATAGATTAAAATAATAATAATAATAAAATAATTAAAAAAATGTCCTGCTTTTCCGGTTCAGCTCAATTCGGGGAATTGAAAACTCTTCAGCATCATACAGTAAGGCTCGCGCGTCGCACTTTTCTAAATGGAAAATTACGAAAGATTTTCCACATTCAGGCTTTTGGAGAAATTATATAAGTGAGCTTGAAGTGAGAGAGAGAGAGAAGGAGGGAGGGAGGGAGGGAGGGAGGGAGGGAGGGAGGGAGGGAGGGAGGGAGAGAGAGAGAGAGAGAGAGAGAGAGAGAGAGAGAGAGAGAGAGAGAGAGGAGAGAGAGAGAGAGAGAGAGAGAGAGAGAGAGAGAGAGAAGAGAAGAAAGAAAGAAAGAAAGAAAGAAAGAAAGAAAGAAAGAAAGAAAGAAAGAAAGAAAGAAAGAAAGAAAGAAAGAAAGAAAGAAAGAGAGAGGGAGAAAGAGAAAGAAAGAAACAAAAAAAAGAGAGAGAGAGAGAGAGAGAGAGAGAGAGAGAGAGAGAGAGAGAGAGAGAGAGGGAGAGGGAGAGAGAGAGAGAGAGAGGGGGGGGGAGAGAAAGAAAGAGAGAGAGAGAGAGAGAGAGAGAGAGAGAGAGAGAGAGAGAGAGAGAGAAAGAGAGAGAGAGAGATAGAGAGAGAGAGAGAGAGAGAGAGAGAGAGAGAGATAAAGAAAGAAAGAAAGAAAGAGAATGGGAGAGAGAGAGAGAGAGAAAGAGAAAGAAAGAAAGAAAGAGAAGAGAGAGAGAGAGAGAGAGAGAGAGAGAGAGAGAGAGAGAGAGAGAGAGAGAGAGAGAGAGAGAGAGAGAGAGAGAAAGAAAGAAAGAAAGAAAGAAAGAAAGAAAGAAAGAAAGAAAGAAAGAAAGAGAGAGAGACAAGGAGATAGGAGTAAACAAAGAAAAAGTGTGAGGATCGGGCCCGGGCTCTGCGTAACTGGGATTCTCTTATTTTTCTTTTATTTGTTATTCTTTTGTTATTTACTCTTTTATTTGTTATTGTTATTATCTTATTATTTTTTCATTTGTTATGGTTTTTTGTTATTGTTGTTCTTTTTTTCCATTTATTTGTTATTATTTTGTGTTGTTATTCTTTTTGTTGTTAGTTGCTGTACTGTTGTTGCTATTTGTTGTCGTTGTAGCTGTTATTACTATTATTATTATTATTTTGTTGTTGTTGTTGTTATTATGGTTGTTGATTTGTTCATGTTTTTGCTGCTGTATTCTTTACCAATTATTATTAAAGATGTTATTATTATCATCATCATTGTTATCGTTATTATAGTTATCATCATCATCATTATTGATATTATTATTATAGTCATCATCATCATCATCATTATTGTTATTGTTATTATAGTTATCATCATCATCATCATTGTTATCGTTATTATAGTTATCATCATCATCATCATTGTTATTATTATTATAGTCATCATCATTATTGTTATTATAGTTATCATCATCATCATCATCATTGTTATTGTTATTATAGTTATCATCATCATCATTGATATTGTCCTTGATGTTATTGTCTTAATCCCAACATCAACATGTATCTGATGAAATATATTGAATGGTTACTAGTAGTGGCTGTAGTTACATTGATAAAAATAGTGCTATTGTCTTATTGCCAATATCACTATAACAATAACAATCACTATAATTACAACCACTATTAGTAATGTACTACACCATTCGATATATTTCCTCAGATACATATTTATGATAGCGTTGAGGTCTACATTTTGTCGAACTGTGAGTAGAATTTAAATGAATATGAAAAGGATCATTTGCTAGTAAGATATGTAAGGTAAATGGAGGTAAACTAAAATAAAATAGAATAGAAAAATAGATAGAAATAAAAATATGAAAAAAAAAAATCATTTGCTAGTAAGATATGTAAGATAAATGGAGGTAATCTAAAATAAAATAGAATAGAGAAATAGATAAAGGTAAAAATATGAAAAGAATCATTTGCTAGTAAGATATGTAAGGTAAATGGAGGTAAACTAAAATAGAATAGATTAGGAAAATAAATAAAAAATAAAATGAAAATATGAAAAGAGAGAGAGAGAGAGGAGATGGAAGAAGGAAAATGAAAGGTTATGAATAGAGGAAAGACAAAAGGGAAAAGGAGGGAGGCGGGGGAAGAAAAGGAAGAGGAAAGATAACGAAGAGAAATGAGAGAGAGTAGGTAACAGAGATAATAAAAAAGAAGAATGGAAAACAAATATGCTTAGAGAAAGAAAACAAAAAAGAAATTAAAAATAAAGACTAGAGTAAAAATGATATAATACTATATATGATTTTTAAACATATGTTTCTGTGTTGCAAGCATTTCCGGTTGTTGCAAGCGTGCCTGTTGACCCCGTGGCCTTTATTTGCATGTCTGTCTGTGTCTGTCAGTCTGTATCGCGGTCTTTCTGCTTTGTCTTGTTCTGTTTCTCTCTCTTTTTCTTTTGTTTTATGTCTCTTTCACTCATTCTCTCTCTCTCTCTCTCTCATTCTCTCTCTCTCTCTCTCTCTCTCTCTCTCTCTCTCTCTCTCTCTCTCTCTCTCTCTCTCTCTCTCTCTCTCTCTCTCTCTCTCTCTCTCTCTCTCTCTCACACACACACACACACACACACACACACACACACACACACACACACACACACACACACACACACACACATATATATATATATATATATATATATATATATATATATATATATATATATTTATTTATTTATTTATTTATATATGTGTGTGTATACCATACCTAGACTAAAAAATAGATATATAATCACAATGCCAATGCCTTATCAGTCGACGTCAATCGGTAGGAAATGCTTCCATGTGAATTAATAACAAAAGACCAGGATGTGGTTTTGTTATTATATGACGACGATGAGCAAAGTGGTGTGACAAAATGGTATAAAAAATGTATTAATATAATTATCGACCTTCTCACAGGAAAGGTTTGTTTTTTTATCAGATAATTGAGAAATACTAGGTTTCTTGATATATGTTTAAGCGTCATGGGTGGTTATTTCATTGAAATTAGAAACTTGGTGTGAACAGTTGGCTAATTCCGATTTAGTAGAGTCTATCCGTGAAAATATAAAAGAAAATTGTAGTATCATTTTCTTTGATATATTTATGGTATACTAATGTATATTGAAAACGCTGCATCCAACATTCAGTACTTTTCCTTTTAACTCATTGTCACCCGGTAAATGCACTGTCTGCTTTGGTTTTGTTTAACACATAGAGGATTTCACAAACTGGTAGTCAGCAAGGAGTTAATCGGCTACCGGTTAATTGAAATTCGTAAATACATAAGCACGTATTAGCATCTGTTTGGTTGAAAAAAAAAAAAAAAAAAAAAAAAAAAAAAAAAAAAAAAAATATATATATATATATATATATATATATATATATATATATATATATATATATATATATATATATATATATAAAGGAAAATAGTTAACAAATGAGGGTTTGACCTTGACGTGAAGATAACATGTGAGTAAACTATGAGGATATGGGGAATGAGGGCGATAGACGGGCGAGGTCAACCCCTTCAGGTCAGATATAGCCTGCCCGACCCGCTCTGATTCAGCGCATTACCCCGAGCAACAACTCGAGCAGCAGCATGGCATCGCAGAGAAGCTACAGCCTGCAGGAGAAGGCTTCCATCCTGCGGGAGATCGACGGGCGCGGCCTCCCCAGGCTGTGTGACGTGGCGAGGGAGCTGGGGACGTCCATCTCGGCCCTGAGTCGCATCCTGAAGGAGCGGGAGGCCATCGGGCGCGCCCTGGCCGGAGGTGGTGTGAAGGCAGGAGGGCCGCCCCCTGGTCCCCCTTCGGCGCCGAGGAAGGCGCTGACACGGGAGCAGAAGGCGTGGGTGGTGCAGCAGGTGGAGTCGGCCGGGGGTCCGTCGTGCCTCCGAGGCTTGTCGGAGAGGCTGGGCGTGTCCATCTCTTCCCTGAGCGTGATCCTGAAGGAGCGTCGCGAGGCGAGGGCGCCGCGGGAGGCGCCTCCTGCCGCCCGGACGCAGCAGGAAGGAAGGTCGTGGTGCAGTTGGGCGGCGAAGGGCTGGTGGTCAGGCGTGAGGGCGCGGAGGTGGAGGTGGTCCCTGAGTGGGCTTTGCAAGGGCGCGATCCTGCGGGCGGTGGCGGGGCGCGAGGGCGAGAACCTGCGAGAGTTGTCGGCTGGCCTGCGGGTGTCCATCTCGACGCTGAGTCGCGTCCTGAAGGAGAGGGACGGGGCGGCGAGGCGGCGGCTTCGTGCGAACTGACTTAGTGAAAAGGGAATTGTACATACTGTATATTGATGCCGTAAAATATTAAATAAATATATATATTACTACTGACATTGTGTTTAGAATAACGTTCATTCATGAATCTTGGCTGCATAATTGCCTAAATAATGTGATGCCTAAGGAAATGTATTACGGTGAAGGTCTTGATCAAGATCTTACAAAGATCAAAATATATATCATGTCTGAGATGATAGCGGTATCGTTATCTCTGTAATAACTAATAACTCCACATTCGTCATATAAAGTCAAAATAGAGATGATAAATGTTGTTACTAGGAAGACCGCTCTCATTATTTTACTAAATCAAATATTGATCGACGAAAATGTTTCGGAAATATATAATTTGGCTAGTGTCCCATTGTGCTTAATTTTCAATGTGCAAGCTATCTATACTGTGCAAAGTTTATTCACTGTTTAACTAACTCGAATTATACGGCTGGCCTTCGAATGATCCTTTGATGGGAGTGTGAAGGCAAAATCACCTACTTACCTATTTATTTCTGATTCTGGACAGAGTTCTTTCCCTCTACGACTGCAGAGAAAGATAAATTTTGCGTTTAAAGCTAAAGCTAAACCACGACAGGAAAAACAAACAGGACATTTCAAGCTGTTCCATTGCTTGGGAATTAAACCGAAAAGTATTGGTTATTTTTGCAGTTGTTGGGAGTGGGAGCAGGTGCTTGGCGCGGGGTTTCGTCGGCGAAGTCAAGTCTGTTATGAGGACTGAGCGTTGCCTTTTGCACTCTCGTTATGCACTATACGTTTCTGACGCATGGTGTTAGGAGGTTAAGTTTAGTTTCAAATTGGCTGGTACGGAAATATGCAGCCGAGTTTTATAGAAGAGAGAAAATCCCTTTTATATCAGTATGGCATTAGTTGTACATATCAAGCAAACATTTTGGTATTATTTACATCCCCATTTCTTAAATTTCGATTCTTGAACAATAAAAGAGCGTATAGAATTTTTTTTATGTTTATTTTCTTCATTGAAGTTTTGGATGAATTTATTTGTTTTATTATCTAGTGATTGTTAGTACTTAGCTGAACATTAAAAAAATAGTATGGCAATATGAGCACACTTAAGCAAGCATTGTCGTATTTTTAACTCCGGTTTTTGAATGCGAAAAGGGTTCAGCTGCTCGTTTCCTTCAATTCATTTGTGTTTACATGCTGATAACTTTTACTGTACAGATAAACACAACTCACGTTTAGTTAAAGAATGAAAGGCGATGAAAAGAGACCAATAATTGTCAAAATCGCCGTATGTATTTGACCCTGAAAGAAATTCAGGGAAGACAGTGCCCGCGTGAGGAGCCCGAGGAATGAGGAAACTGGTAAGCGAGGTCACGGCCGTCGGTCTCCTCGCCTCAGGTCAGATATAGCCTGCCCGACCCGCCCTGATTCAGCGCATTATCCCGAGCAACAACTCGAGCAGCATGGCATCGCAGAGAAGCTACAGCCTGCAGGAGAAGGCTTCCATCCTGCGGGAGATCGACGGGCGCGGCCTCCCCAGGCTGTGTGACGTGGCGAGGGAGCTGGGGACGTCCATCTCGGGCCTGAGTCGCATCCTGAAGGAGCGGGAGGCCATCGGGCGCGCCCTGGCCGGAGGCGGTTTGCAGGCAGGAGGGCCGCCCTCTGGTCCCCCTTCGGCGGCGAGGAAGGAGCTGACACGGGAGCAGAGGGCGTGGGTGGTGCAGCAGGTGGAGTCGGCCGGGGGTCCGTCGTGCCTCCGAGGCTTGTCGGAGAGGCTGGGCGTGTCCATCTCTTCCCTGAGCGTGATCCTGAAGGAGCGTCGCGAGGCGAGGGCGCCGCGGGAGGCGCCTCCTGCCGCCCGGACGCAGCAGGAAGGAAGGTCGTGGTGCAGTTGGGCGGCGAAGGGCTGGTGGTCAGGCGTGAGGGCGCGGAGGTGGAGGTGGTCCCTGAGTGGGCTTTGCAAGGGCGCGATCCTGCGGGCGGTGGCGGGGCGCGAGGGCGAGAACCTGCGGGAGTTGTCGGCTGGCCTGCGGGTGTCCATCTCGACGCTGAGTCGCGTCCTGAAGGAGAGGGACGGGGCGGCGAGGCGGCGGCTTCGTGCGAACTGACGAAGTGAAAAGGGAAGTGTACATAGTTCATATTGATGCCGTAAAATATTAAATAGATATATATACTACTACTGACATTGTTTTTGGAATAACGTTAATTCATGAAACTTGGCTGCACAATTGCTTAAATAATGCGATTCCTAAGGAAATGTATTACGGTGAAGGTCTAGAACAAGATCTTTTATCGACAGTGAATATATAAAGATCGAAATATATAGTTGGCGATGGAGATTATTTTTCATGTCTGAGATGATAGCGGTATCATTATCTTTGTAATAACTAATAACTACATTCGTCATATAAAGTCAAAATAGAGATGATAAATGTTACTAGGAAGACCGCTTTCATCATTTTACTAAATCAAATACTGATCGACGAAAATGTTTCGGAAATATATAATTTGGCTAGTGCCCCATTGTGCTTAATTTCCAATGTGCAGCTGTCTATACTGTGCAAGGTTTATTCACTGTTTAACTAATTCGAATTATACGGCTGGCCTTCGAATAACCATTTGACGGGAGTGTGAAGGCAAAATCACCTACGTACCTATTTATTTCTGATTCTGGACAGAGTTCTTTTCCTTTACGACTGCAGAAGAAAGATACATTTTTGCGTTTAAAGCTAAAGCTAAACCACGACAGGAAAAACAAACAGGACATTTGAAGCTGTTCCATTGCTTAGGAATTGAACCGAAGAGTCTTGGTTATTTTTGCAGTTGTTGGGAGTGGGAGCAGGTGCTTGGCGCGGGGTTTCGTCGGCGAAGTCAAGTTCGTTATGAGGACTGAGCGTTGCCTTTTGCACTCTCGTTATGCACTATACGTTTCTGACGCATGGGGTTAGAAGGTTAAGTTGATTTTCAAAGTGATTGGTACGAAAATATTCAGCCGAGTTTTATAGAAGAGAGAAAATCCCTTTTATATCAGTGTGGCATTAGTTGTACATATCAAGCAAACATTTTGGTATTATTTACATCCCCATTTTTTAAATTCCGATTCTTGAACAATAAAAGAGATCGTATAGAATTTTTTATGTTCATTTCTTTATTGAAGTTTCGGATGAATTTATTTATATTTTATTATCTAGTGATTGTTAGTACTTAGATGAACATTTTTTTTTAATTAGTATGGCAATATAAGCACATTTAAGCAAGTATTGTCGTATTATTTTTGAACTCCGTTTTTTGAACGCTAAAAGGGGTCAGCTGCTCAAATTTGCTTCAATTTATTTGTGTTTACTTGCTGATAGCTTTTACTGTACATATAAACACACAACTCACGTTTAGTTAAAGAATGAAAGGCAATGAAAAGCGACCAATAATTGGCAAAATCGCCGCTTGTATTTGCCCTTGAAAGAAATTCAGGGAAGACAGTGACCGCGTGAGGAGCCTGAGGAATGAGGAAACTGGTAAGCGAGGTCACGGCCGTCGGTCTCCTCGCCTCAGGTCAGATATAGCCTGCCCGACCCGCCCTGATTCAGCGCATTACCCCGAGCAACAACTCGAGCAGCATGGCATCGCAGAGAAGCTACAGCCTGCAGGAGAAGGCTTCCATCCTGCGGGAGATCGACGGGCGCGGCCTCCCCAGGCTGTGTGACGTGGCGAGGGAGCTGGGGACGTCCATCTCGGCCCTGAGTCGCATCCTGAAGGAGCGGGAGGCCATCGGGCGCGCCCTGGCCGGAGGCGGTTTGCAGGCAGGAGGGCCGCCCCCTGGTCCCCCTTCGGCGCCGAGGAAGGCGCTGACACGGGAGCAGAAGGCGTGGGTGGTGCAGCAGGTGGAGTCGGCCGGGGGTCCGTCGTGCCTCCGAGGCTTGTCGGAGAGGCTGGGCGTGTCCATCTCTTCCCTGAGCGTGATCGTGAAGGCGCGGAGCGAGGCGAGGGCGCCGCGGGAGGCGCCTCCTGCCGCCCGGACGCAGCAGGAAGGAAGGTCGTGGTGCAGTTGGGCGGCGAAGGGCTGGTGGTCAGGCGTGAGGGCGCGGAGGTGGAGGTGGTCCCTGAGTGGGCTTTGCAAGGGCGCGATCCTGCGGGCGGTGGCGGGGCGCGAGGGCGAGAACCTGCAGGAGTTGTCGGCTGGCCTGCGGGTGTCCATCTCGACGCTGAGTCGCGTCCTGAAGGAGAGGGACGGGGCGGCGAGACGGCGGCTTCGTGCGAACTGACTTAGTGAAAAGGGAATTGTACATAGTATATATTGATGCCTTAAAATATTAAATAAATATATATATTGCTACTGCCATTGTCTTTAGAATAACGTTACTTCATGAATCTTGGCTGCATAATTGCTTAAATAATGCGATTCCTAAGGAAATGTATTACGGTGAACGTCTTGAACAGGATCTTACAAAGATCAAAATATATAGTTGACGATGGAGATTATTTTTCATGTCTGAGATGATAGCGGTATCGTTATCTCTGTAATAACTAATAACTACATTCGTCATATAAAGTGAAAATAGAGATGATAAATGTTGTTACTAGGAAGACCGCTCTCATTATTTTACTAAATCAAATACTGATAGGCGAAAATGTTTCGGAAATATATAATTTGGCTAGTGTCCCATTGTGCTAAATTTTCAATGTGCAGCTGTCTATACTGTGCAAGGCTTATTCACTGTTTAACTAATTCGAATTATACGGCTGGCCTTCGAATAACCATTTGATGGGAGTGTGAAGGCAAAATCACCTACGTACCTATTTATTTATGATTCTGGACAGAGTTCTTTTCCTTTACGATTGCAGAGAAATATATATTTTGCGTTTAAAGCTAAAGCTAAACCACGACAGGAAAAACAAGCCGGACACGAAGCTATTCCATTGTTCGTGACGTTGAACCGAAGAGTCTTGGTTATTTTTGCAGTTGTTGGGCGTGGGAGCAGGTGCTTGGCGCGGGGTTTCGTCGGCGAAGTCAAGTTTGTTATGAGGACTGAGCGTTGCCTTTTGCACTCTCGTTATGCACTATACGTTTCTGACGCTTGGTGTTAGGAGGTTAAGTTTATTTTCAAATTGGCTGGTACGGAAATATGCAGCCGAGTTTTATAGAAGAGAGAAAATCCCTTTTACATCAGTATGGCTTTAGTTGTACATATTAAGCAAACATTTCGGTATTAAATACATCCTCTATTTAATTCGGATTCTTGAACAATAAAAGAGCTCGTATAGAACTTTTTTAGTGTTCATTTTGTTTATTCATGTTTGGATGAATTTATTTGTTTTATTATCTCGTGGTTGTTAGTGCTTAGTATGGTAATATGAGCACACTTAAGCAAGCATTGTCGTATTATTTTTGAATTCCAGTTTTTTAATGCGAAAAGGGTTCAGCTGCTCAAGTTTGCTTCATTTAATTTGTGTTTACATGCTGATAGCTTTTACTGTACATATAAACACAACTCACGTTTAGTTAAAGAATGAAAGGCGATGAAAAGAGACCAATAATTAGCAAAATCGCCGTATGTATTTGACCCTGAAAGAAATTCAGGGAAGACAGTGACTGCGTGAGGAGCCTGAGGAATGAGGAAACTGGTAAGCGAGGTCACGGCCGTCGGTCTCCTCGCCTCAGGTCAGATATAGCCTGCCTGACCCGCCCTGATTCAGCGCATTACCCCGAGCAACAACTCGAGCAGCATGGCATCGCAGAGAAGCTACAGCCTGCAGGAGAAGGCTTCCATCCTGCGGGAGATCGACGGGCGCGGCCTCCCCAGGCTGTGTGACGTGGCGAGGGAGCTGGGGACGTCCATCTCGGCCCTGAGTCGCATCCTGAAGGAGCGGGAGGCCATCGGGCGCGCCCTGGCCGGAGGCGGTTTGCAGGCAGGAGGGCCGCCCCCTGGTGCCCCTTCGGCGCCGAGGAAGGCGCTGACACGGGAGCAGAAGGCGTGGGTGGTGCAGCAGGTGGAGTCGGCCGGGGGTCCGTCGTGCCTCCGAGGCTTGTCGGAGAGGCTGGGCGTGTCCATCTCTTCCCTGAGCGTGGTCCTGAAGGAGCGTCGCGAGGCGAGGGAGGCGCCTCCTGCCGCCCGGACGCAGCAGGAAGGAAGGTCGAGGTGCAGTTGGGCGGCGAAGGGCTGGTGGTCAGGCGTGAGGGCGCGAAGGTGGAGCTGGTCCCTGAGTGGGCTTTGCAAGGGCGCGATCCTGCGGGCGATGGCGGGGCGCGAGGGCGAGAACCTGCGGGAGTTGTCGGCTGGCCTGCGGGTGTCCATCTCGACGCTGAGTCGCGTCCTGAAGGAGAGGGACGGGGCGGCGAGACGGCGGCTTCGTGCGAATTGAGATAATGAAGAGAGGAACTGCATGTGCTCTTTGCTAATGACACTAACCGATTAATATAATGTATATTACCAGTAACATTGACTTCAATCAGAATATAATAAATGAAGACATATATAAGTATAGTAATTTCTTTTACATGTAAGTGTAAAATGGCTCTCATGATAATAATATCATCATTTATAATGTGACTGATATTTTGAATAGTCATCATTTTATTACTTGAAACGCTAATTCTCGCATCAGTTGGAAGTCGTTTTATGAGGGAGAGAGAATCCCTTTTTCCAGCAGTCTAGCCTTAATAGATGACAGGAGGAATCGATGAAAAAAATAATTAGTAAAGCAGACGCTGAAATAAAATCAGCAGGACGGAGACCCTAGGAACGAGGGCGCCGGAAGGGTGGGAATCCGCGGGCGTTGGCTGGCGTGTGGGCGTGCTTCTCTCCGCTACGACGAATCCTGAGGGAAAGGGACATTGCTCTGAGGAAGAGAGACACGGATTTGATGAAGAGGAATTACTGTTTGCATTTGATAATTAATTAAATCACATACTTGTTGTATAGTATATCCTAAGATGTTTTGAAATGTTGGCACATGCAGTCCTAGAGGAACTTAAAGCTTCGCTCAGATTTAGATGCTTACGATATGATAATACAACAAGGAGCTTTGAAAAGATGCATTAATACAAGATAAATACAAAGAGGGTTATTTTTTTTATATTTTACATTCTTAATCAGTGAAGTAAGTGGTTCCACTCTTCATATGTGTATCACATTATTTTTTCCCTTTAAAGAGATTATTTTAAAGTGTTTAAATTATGAAAAACGACACATTACGTTGTTCTTATACATCGAATTTGCAAAGGAAATTCTACTAATATATCAGACAATTTAGACTTGGCATAATCTTCAAACTGCATTGTAGTAATAAATTCTCGAAACATTTATTTATGTATGATAACTAGAGGTTCAAATGAATATTTGTATGGCACTTTGGTTTGTTAATTTACCATTATATAATAGAACGTATCATAGCGAATATATATGGCTAAATAAATAATACATTTTGCACAATTGAATAAGCAAGTTTGACTTCCAAGTGTGAGAGGAGTAATAGTTATGAATAAGTGGGGGTTTGATTGTTCAAAATCGAAAGCATAAGATTATGAATTTATAATCTTTAAAAAGGATTCTTTCTATTTACGATAACTATGAGCGATGTGGGTTGTTTCGGCGGTCACACCTTCCGACCTCGCCCAGCGTCCGGAAGCCCCGCAGGTCAAATAAAAGGTCACTGCCCCACACTAGGTCATCATTGCACTCTGTCGCCTCCTACAACCATGACGCCACACCGAGAATACAGCCTGCAGGAGAAGGCTTCCATCCTGCGGGAGATCGACTCCCGAGGCCTCCCTAACCTGTGTCGTGTGGCGAAGGACCTGGAGGTGTCCATCTCGTGCCTGAGTCGCATCCTGAAGGAGCGGGAAGCCATCCGCCGCGGCCTGGCAGGGAGTCCTCGCACACCGAAGGCCGACGAGGCGGCCGTCCGGTCGCTGAGCTGGTCTCGGTGTTCGCAGCTGGCCAGGGCGTGTTTCTCTCGCCTGAGGAAGTGGTTCTGCGCCGACGCCTTCAGGTTGAGGATGTACACGGCGAGGGAGAAGGCCCACATCCTGCAGCAGATCGACTCGCACGGGGGCCCCGCCAACCTCCGAGCCGTCTCCAAGAGGCTGGGGATCTCCATCTCCTCCCTCAGCCGCATCCTGAAGGAGAGGAACCGCGTGTCGAGGTCCCCCGCCCTGGAGGCCTCAGAGGGAGGGAGAGAAGGGCGTGTCGTGGGCGGCAGCGCCTCGTCCTGCTCGTCGCTGGTGAGGGGCTGGTGGTCGCGGCTGAGGACGAGGTGGTCGGGCAGGTCGATCAGCCGCCAGGAGAAGGTCGTCCTCCTGAAGCAGGTGGCGTCGTACGAGTCGGAGGATCTGCGCGAGATGTCGGAGGATTTGAACGTGTCCATCTCGACGCTGAGCCGCGTCCTGAAGGAGAGGGAGGCGTCGCTGAGACTCCGGGGCTGCAAGCTCTGAGAAAGGCTGATTGCATATTATTTTTGCGGGAATGATAAGATTAAATAAATAATTCTGTTTAATTACATGTGTGTTTACTAATATTGTTTACATGCAAGTGTAAAATGGCTCTCATAATAATGGTATCCATTATGATGTGACAATGATATTTTGGACCGTCATCATTTTATTACTTGAAACGCCTATTCTCACACCAGTCGGAAGTCGCTTCATGAAAGAGAGGAAATCCATTTCCAGCAGCGTGGCACTAATAGATGGCAGGAGGAATCGATAAAAGTAATGAGTAAAGCAGACGCTTTTATTTGACGCTGAAATAAAAGCAACAGGATGGAGACCCTAGGAACGAGGGCGCCGGAAGGGTGGGAATCCGCGGGCGTTGGCTGGCGTGTGGGCGTGCTTCTCTCCGCTGCGTCGAATCCTGAGGGAAAGGGACATTGCTCTGAGGAAGAGAGACTCGGTTTTGGTGAGGAACTGCTGTTTACACTTAATGATCAAATCACAGGGTAAATAAATGAGTATGGCCTAAGATTTTCCGAAATGTTGACACATGCAGTCATAGAGGAACTTTAAGCTTCGCTCAGATTCAGATACTTGGGATGTGGTAATAGAGCAACGAGCTTTGAATAGATGCATTAATACAAGATAAAAACAATGCGTTGATTAGATATATATCTACTTTCTTAATCAGTGAATTGTGGTTCCTTTCATCCTAATATATGCATCACATCATATCTTTTCCGTTCAACCTTTAAAGATCTTATTATAAAGTGCTTACACTGTGAAGAACGACATTTTACGTTGTTCTTGTACATAGAATTTACAAAGTAAATTACAAAGTAATTTAGTATGACACGAATATACTAAAATGGAAATTGTCATAGCGAATGCATATGGCATAATAAACGATACATTTTGCATAAAGAGTAGAAGTCAAGGAGGATTTTCGATTCGTTACAAGTGGGGTTGAATGGGAATCATTTGAAGATTGAGGATTCATTTGTTGAAGTAATTTTGTAAGTTGTCATTTTTCATGTGTGTAGTTTTGACTTCCAAGTGTGGGAGGAGTAATAGATATAAATAATTCGAGGTTTGGTTGTTAAGAATGTATAATTTTTAATAAGATTATTTCTATTTACCGTAACTATGAGCGATGTGGGTTGTTTACGAGGTCACACCTTCCGACCTCGCCCAGCGTCCGGAAGCCCCGCAGGTCAAATAAAAGGTCACTGCCTCACACTAGGTCATCATTGCACTCTGTTGCCTCCCACAACCATGACGCCACGCCGAGAATACAGCCTGCAGGAGAAGGCTTCCATCCTGCGGGAGATCGACTCCCGAGGCCTTCGTAACCTGTGTCGTGTGGCGAAGGACCTGGAGGTTTCCATCTCGTGCCTGAGTCGCATCCTGAAGGAGCGGGAAGCCATCAGCCGCGGCCTGGCAGGGAGTCCTCGCACACCGAAGGCCGAAGAGACGGGCGTCCGGTCGCTGAGCTGGTCTCGGTGTTCGCAGCTGGCCAGGGCGTGTTTCTCTCGCCTGAGGAAGCTCTTCTGCGCCGACGCCTTCAGGTTGAGGGTGTACACGGCGAGGGAGAAGGCCCACATCCTGCAGCAGATCGACTCGCACGGGGGCCCCGCCAACCTCCGAGCCGTCTCCAAGAGCCTGGGGATCTCCATCTCCTCCCTCAGCCGCATCCTGAAGGAGAAGAACCGCGTGTCGAGGTCCCCCGCCCTGGAGGCCTCAGAGGGACGGAGAGAAGGGCGTGTCGTGGGCGGCAGCGCCTCGTCCTGCTCGTCGCTGGTGAGGGGCTGGTGGTCGCGGCTGAGGACGAGGTGGTCGGGCAGGTCGATCAGCCGCCAGGAGAAGGTCGTCCTCCTGAAGCAGGTGGCGTCGTACGAGTCGGAGGATCTGCGCGAGATGTCGGAGGATTTGAACGTGTCCATCTCGACGCTGAGCCGCGTCCTGAAGGAGAGGGAGGCGTCGCTGAGACTCCGGGGCTGCAAGCTCTGAGAAAGACTGATTGCATGTTATTTTTGCGGGAATGATGAGAATAAATAAATAATTCGGTTTAATGACATGTGTTTTTCTATATTTTATTGATTTACTTTGATTTACTGAACAGCAATTTATGACTGGTCGTAATAATTTACCATAACTACAGTTAGCGTAATGGCTAATTATTATAATATGATAATTATGTTGATAGTTTATTAGTGGTATGATTATTCTATATCGTCATTGTTTTATGTTGATTAATCATTAATTTGCTAACATTAGGGATAATAATTTTTAAAAGTATATAATGATGCTAATGATAATAGCAAATAATGAATATTCCGGATAACGATATTATTAATATTAATAGCAATTGATAATATTAATTGAAATAATAACAACAGTAATGATAATGGTAATATAAATATTAATAATAATAACAAAAATAATGATAACAATATTGATAATAATAATGATAACAAAAATAATGAAAATGAAATAATGATGTTGATAATAATGATGGCAATAATTATAGTGATAACTATATTCATAATAATCATAGTAATAATAAAAGAGTAATAATGATATTAAAATTAATGATGATGTTAATGATAATTGTAATGATGATAATAATTTTACTAATGATTATAATGATAATGATTATAATAATAATAATGATTATATTATAATAATAATAATGATTATATTATAATAATAATAATAATAATTATATAATAATTATAATAATTATTACTATTATATAATGATTATAATAATAATTATTAATATATAATGATTATAATAATAATAATAATGATTATAATAACAATAATGATTATAATAATAATAATGATTATAATAATGATACTGATTATAATAATGATACTGATTATAATAATAATGATGATTATGATAATATTAATTATAATAATAGTGATGATTATATTATTATTATAATAATAGTAATGATTATATTATTATTGTAATAATAATGATTATAATAATAATAAGGATTTTAATAATAATAAGGATTTTAATAATAATAAGGATTTTAATAATAATGATGATTATAATTATAATGATTATAGTAATAATAATAATAATTATTATTATTATTATAATAATAATAATGATTATAATAATAATAATGGTTATGATAATAATAATGATTATTGTAATAATAATGATTATAGTAATAATAATGATTATAGTAATAATAATGATTATGATAATAATAATGATTATAATAATAATGATGATAATGACGATAGTAGTAATGGTAGTTTTCATTAATAGATAATGAGAATCATTTTGCCGGGATGATGATAATAGAGATGAAGACAACTCCTATATTTACGTAGTGCTCTTAATATTATTATTATTAATAATTTATTAGCATTGGTTGTATTGTCATCATTTGCCTTGTTATTGATATTTGAATTATTACAATTTCCTTGAATTGTCATTACTTTTTTGGTTATTATTAGTATAAGTAAATATTTTTCAATGATTATGATTCTTCAAAAATAATTATCATTGCCACTGTTATTGTTATTTACGGCCAGTGATAACCGTTAAAATACGATTGTTATGTAAAGATTACCCGTAATTGATTGTTTGAGGTAATTAGGTGCAGTAATTACGAGGTATAAGGAATAGCTAGGTCACACGGCCCCCTTCCGGAACAGCAGGTCAGGTCACAGGTCGTAGGGAGTCTGAGGTACATAAGCGGGGGGTCGAGGATCTCACAGCATCAATCGCTCAGTCTGCAAGCGTTGACATGGCTCCTTATAAATCCTACAAGTCCTTGGAGGAGAGAACCCGAGTCCTGCGCCAGATGGACCTCTTGGGCACGTCCGACCTGCGCCGAGCGTCCAAGGAGCTGAACGTGTCCATATCGTCCCTCTCGCGCTTCCTGAAGGAGAGGAAGCGGGTCGCGTCGCTGGCCAAGTACAAGCGCTCGAAGAAGGCGGCGAAGGCGGTCGAGAAGAAGCTGAGGGTCGCCAACTCGCAGGCAGAGGACGCCGAAGCTCTCTGCGTCCGGAAGAGGGTGAGGTTCGATTGTGACGGCAAGGAAGGTCCTGCTGACGGCGCTTCGGCTGTTCCTCGCGTCGAAGAGACCTTGGAGCGAGCCGAGTTGGAGGAGGAGGAGGTCCCCTTCTTCACAGGCAAATGGGCGCCGGACGAAGATGTAGTCGAAACCTCCACGCCGAAGTCCGAGAAGATGGGCGCCCCTCCCAGCCAAGACCGCGCCCCTTCCATCACCTGGAAATCCC
>NC_091563.1:42961351-42963851 GCF_042767895.1 Penaeus vannamei | reverse complement strand
CCACCTCCCCCCACCCACCCCCTCTGTGGCCCGGGCATCAGCTGGCCCGACTCCAGCAGATCTCTCGGGCGTCGGGTCTGTGCACATCCCGCGCGGGCGGGGATGATGGGGCGGGCAGGGTGTGGGCGGGCGGGCGGGGGGAGGTTAGGACGGACGCCCCACTCGCAGGGCAGCGGGCGTGGGTGGTGTCGACGGTGGGGGTGAATTTTGGTGTTGGGTTTTGTGTGGTGTTGCGTGTTGATGGTGGTTTTGTTATGGTGTTGTATTTGTAAGTGTTGTATCTGTTCATGTTCAATTTTACTTCATTTGCGGTGATGTATGTTGTTCATGATGTTAATATGTGATGATGCATGTTGATGGTGTTCATTTGCGGTGATGTAAGTGGGTGATGTTGATTCATCGATGTTTATTATCGACTTTCTTTATGGTGTTTGTTGGCGCTGTTATGGTGTTTGTTGTTGTTTGCTGTTGTTGAAGTTCCGAAAGCAATGAGATCTAGGGATAGACCTAGGGACACGGGGTCAAAGGTCAAGGTTGTTTCCTAAGGGACGAAGACCTGTGTGCAGAAATACAGGTCGTGTATGCAGGTTAGGACCGGGGGAAAGGAGATAGAGGAAGGGGATAGGGGAGGTTGAGAAATAGTGTTGAAGTGCAGGTCACGAGAGTAAGATGGAAGACCAGGTCAGAGGTGAAGGTCGATCCCTAAGGTCACGTTGGAGAAGGCACAGGTCACGGGAATATTTCTGCGAGAGGTCACCGGGGAGAGGTCACAGGGAGGGGTCAAAAGGGCCAGGCGCAGGTGGCAGGTGCTACGGACGGACGAGGCAGGGAGGGGGAGGGGAGGGAGATAAGGAGAGGAAGCGAAGGGAGGGGAAGAAGAATAATTAAGAGTGGGAGGAAGGAGGTTTGAGGGGGAAGGGACAGAGGGAGGAAGGGGTTTGAGAGGAGGGGGACAGAGGAAAGGAAGAATGTGGTGGGGAAGTGGGATGGGGGGAGGGAGGGGAGGGGTTAGGGGGGGTAGGAGGAGGAATAAGAGTAAGGGTATACGTGGAGGAAGAAGAAAAGGGAGAGAGAAGTGATGTAAAAAGCGGAATAGGAGAGAGGTGAGGATGGAGGAAGAAGAGGAGGGAAGGAGGAGAGGGAGAGGATGAAGGGATAGAGGAAGAGAGGTGGGGATGAAAGGGAGAGGGAGAGGAGAGAAGAGATGAAGCAGATATCAGGATTGAAGAACAGGAGGGAGAGGAGAGAGAACGAGGGGTAGGAAGAGAAGTAAGGATAACGATGAAGAAAGAGGGAGAGGAGGGAAGGAGAATGGAGGAAGAGGGAGAGGGAGGGAGGGAGGATGGAGGAAGAGGGAGAGGAGGGAAGGAGGATGGAGGAAGAGGAGAGGAGGAAGGAGGATGGAGGAAGAGGGAGAGGAGGAAGGAGGATGGAGGAAGAGGGAGAGGAGGGAAGGAGGATGGAGGAAGAAGGAGAGGAGGGAAGGAGGATGGAGGAAGAGGGAGAGGAGGGAAGGAGATTGGAGGAAGAGGGAGAGAAGGAAGGAGGAAAGGAGGGAGTTGGGATAAAGGGAGAGTGCCAGGAGAGAAGGAAGGAAGGAGGGGACGGAGGAGGAGGGAAGAGGGAGAAGAGAGAAGGAGGGAAGGAGGAGACGGGGGAGGAGGAAGAGGGAGAGAGGAGGGAAAGGAGGGGAGTTGGGATGGAGGAAGAGGGAGAAGAAGGAGGGAAAGAGGGAAGCAGGAAACGGAGGAAGAGGAAGAGGAAAAAGAGGGAAAAGAGAGAAGGAGGAGAAATGGAGACAGAAAAAAAAGGTGTGGGGGGGGGGGAGGTAGAGGGCGTGGCAACGGATGCGACAGGCTTGGCATTCAAGTCGTGGAATGTCGTGGGCGGGTGGCAGGTCGCGAAGCAGGGGCGTGGGCGGAGATGGGCGGAGGGAGGTCACGCCTACTGCCGCGGACTCGATGTGGAGGCCCGAGTGGCTGCTCTTCCCGCCCGCACGCCCTCGGGAGACGCGCCGCAAATCTTAATCGGATGGATTTTGTTGGTGTGTTGGACTTGCTTTTTTTTTTTTTTTTTTTTGCTGAATCGGTTTTTCGTTTTTTGTTTTGTTTTTTTTATTTGTTTTGTGATTTTTTTTTTTTTTTTTTTTTTGAATTTTTTCTTTGCTGGGATTCATTTTTTTGTCAGTTAGATTGATTAATTTTCTCTCTCTTTCTCTCTCTTCCTTCTTTCTCTCTCTTTTTCTCTCTCTCTCTCTCTCTCTCTCTCTCTCTCTCTCTCTCTCTCTCTCTCTCGCTCTCTCTCTCTCTCTCTCTCGCTCTCTCTCTCTATCTATCTCTCTCTCTCTCTCTCTCCTCCCCTCCCTCTCCTCCCTCCCTCTCTGTCTCTCTCTCACACACACACACACACACACACACACACACACACACACACACACACACACACACACACACACACACACACACACACACACACACACACACACACACTCACTCACTCA
>NC_091563.1:42948851-42951351 GCF_042767895.1 Penaeus vannamei | reverse complement strand
TCCCTTTTAGCTTCATTTGCTGTCTCCCTTTTGGCTTCATTTGCTGTCTCCCTTTTGGCTTCATTTGCTGTCTCCCTTTTAGCTTCATTTGCTCTCTCCCTTTTGGCTTCATTTGCTGTCTCCCTTTTAGCTTCAATTGCTGTCTCCCTTTTAGCTTCATTTGCTGTCTCCCTTTTAGCTCCATTTGCTGTCTCCCTTTTAGCTTCATTTGCTCTCTCCCTTTTGGCTTCATTTGCTGTCTCCCTTTTGGCTTCATTTGCTGTCTCTCTTTTGGCTTCATTTGTTGTCTCCCTTTTGGCTTCATTTGCTGTCTCCCTTTTGGCTTAATTTGCTGTCTCCCTTTTGGCTTCATTTGCTGTCTCCCTTTTGGCTTCATTTGCTGTCTCCCTTTTAGCTTCATTTGCTGTCTCCCTTTTGGCTTCATTTGCTCTCTCCCTTTTGGCTTTATTTGCATCATAATAAGTAAAGATTTGAAAGGACTTGGAAGAGCCAGAGAGGTTGCCATGGAAACGGGAAAGATGCTTGTGATGGATGGTCTTTGTCTGTGTTTTTTGTTTTTGTTTTTTTTTTCTCTCCAGTTTTATAGCATTGAAGAAAAGGTATTTACTGGTCTTGATTTGCATATTTCTTGGGAAAAAAAAGTTTGTTTTTTTGTTTCATTTTCAGCGTATCCTTGTCTTTGTTTTCTTCTTGTTTTTTGTTTTGTTTTCTTATTCGTATTCTTAATCTCTTTATTACTTTTGTTCTTAGTACTTTTTTCTGATCTTCATCATCGTCATTATCACCATCATCATCAGCATCATCATATTCTTTGTTATCAATTTAAACGTCTCATCATTATATTGATCATCATCGTCATCATTTTTATCATCATCATCACCATCACCTCTGTCTCACCTACCGATCATTACCACCATTCCCTTAATCATCATCATTCTCACCCTCATCATTATCATTATCGCCATTATCATCATTCTCGCCTTCATCACTATCATTATCATCACTCTCATCACCACCATTATGAAACCACGAAGAATACACCACAAGCCAACCCATTAACACCCGGGGTCCATAACGAAAGCCCATTAAGTTATCCTCCCCTATCTACACCTCCCTTTCCTTGCTTCTCTCCCCATCTATATCCCCCTCCCTCGCCTCTCTCTCTCTTTCTCTCTCTCTCTTATGCTCTTATCGAACACCTGTCAATCATTCGCGTTGTTCCTTCGCCTCGGATTCTGCCGTCGGAGCTGAACATAAATCTACGGGGATTCACGCCCTCCTTCACTACCCAGGGTTCACTGAACACGAGAACCAGTTCCGCGCCGCCCCTGAAACGCTCTCGTGTGCGTAAGGTGTTCAGCCGAGGTGTAAAGGTGTCCGTGAATGTATTGGTGTGTATTTTGGTTGCGGAGTTAACAGGTGTTTAAGGTTCTGAAGGCGTTGAGAAGGGGGGGTGTATGTGGATACTATATATAGGGTTGAAGGAGGCTGTGGCTGTTGGCAAAATGGAATTGCACATGAATACTCCAGCGTTTAAGGTTGCTGTAGCTGAAATTGTAGGTGAAATATCCCCATTTTCCTTCTACCTCCCTTCTCTCTCTCTCTTTAACCCCGCTCTCTTCTCTTCTCTCATTCTTTCTCTCTTTAACCCCGCTCTCTCTCTTTTCTCTCATTCGTTCTCTCTTTAACCCCGCTCTCTCTCTTCTCTCATTCTTTCTCTCTTTAACCCCGCTCTCTCTCTTCTCATTCTTTCTCTCTTTAACCCCGCTCTCTCTCTTCTCTCATTCTTTCTCTCTTTAACCCCGCTCTCTCTCTTCTCTCATTCTTTCTCTCTTTAACCCCGCTCTCTCTCTTTTCTCTCATTCGTTCTCTCTTTAACCCCGCTCTCTCTCTTCTCTCATTCTTTCTCTCTTTGAGAAAATGAAATTGTAGGGAGCTAGTTTTCGAAGCAATGACCCGAGGGCGTGCGTGCGTGCGTGCGTGCGTGCGTGCGTGCGGGTACCCAGGGCGTCGAGGTGAAGGCGAGGGTCTTTGAGGGAGTCGTGTCATGTGGTTGTCGTGTCAGCGGCGAAGGAGGCGTCGCAGCACACAAAGGGGCCTCGTCGCTTCCCCGCGCCGTGGTCCAGAGCGAGAGGGGTGTGGGCGTGAGGGGACGTGGGCGTGGAGGAAGGTCCTGACTCGTTTTCATCCGAACCGGAAATTGCGACGTCGAATCGCAGCGCGGGCCACTCGCATTTCTCAAGAAGAAAAAAAAAAGGGGGCATTACAGGAAACGGGGCGAGAGAGAGATGGAAATAAAATTGTTTCTGATCCGGTTGGACCCGTAAGGCCAAGGCCAGGGAGCAAGCCAACAAAGACGAGCCCAGCGCCGCAACGACGACAACAAACAAAGCCTGACGGCGGGGGCGTGCTCCGGGGAAGGGCCTCGACCCGCCGGACGGGTTCGCTCGGGCTGCCCCCCGCCTGCCTTGCCGCGGGCCGGGCGGGTGCGCCGCCGAGG
>NC_091563.1:42943851-42946351 GCF_042767895.1 Penaeus vannamei | reverse complement strand
ACCGGACTCTAACTCACCGGACGCTGACTCACAGGACTCTAACCCACCGGACTCTGACTCACCGGACTCTGACACACCGGACGCTGACTCACAGGACTCTAACTCACCGGACGCTGACTCACAGGACTCTAACCCACCGGACTCTGACTCACCGGACTCTGACACACCGGACTCTGACTCACCGGACTCTAACTCACCGGACGCTGACTCACAGGACTCTAACCCACCGGACTCTGACTCACCGGACTCTGACACACCGGACGCTGACTCACAGGACTCTAACTCACCGGACGCTGACTCACAGGACTCTAACCCACCGGACTCTGACTCACCGGACTCTGACTCACCGGACTCTGACTCACCGGACTCTGACTCACCGGACTCTGACTCACCGGACTCTAACTCACCGGACTCTGACTCACCGGACTCTAACTCACCGGACTCTGACTCACCGGACTCTGACTCACCGGACGCTGACTCACAGGACTCTAACCCACCGGACTCTGACTCACCGGACTCTAACTCACCGGACGCTGACTCACAGGACTCTAACCCACCGGACTCTGACTCACCGGACTCTAACTCACCGGACGCTGACTCACAGGACTCTAACCCACCGGATTCTGACTCACCGGACTCTGACACACCGGACTCTGACTCACCGGACTTCACCATCTATTCCGACTCGTACCGGACGCTGACTCACAGGACTTGACTGACTTAACCCACCGGACTCTGACTCACCGGACTCTAACTCACCGGACGCTGACTCACAGGACTCTAACCCACCGGATTCTGACTCACCGGACTCTGACACACCGGACTCTGACTCACCGGACTCTAACTCACCGGACGCTGACTCACAGGACTCTAACCCACCGGACTCTGACACACCGGACTCTGACACACCGGACTCTGACTCACCGGACTCTAACTCACTGGACGCTGACTCACAGGACTCTAACCCACCGGACTCTGACTCACCGGACTCTAACTCACCGGACGCTGACTCACAGGACTCTAACCCACCGGACTCTAACTCACCGGACGCTGACTCACAGGACTCTAACCCACCGGACTCTGACTCACCGGACTCTGACACACCGGACTCTAACTCACCGGACGCTGACTCACAGGACTCTAACCCACCGGACTCTGACTCACCGGACTCTAACTCACCGGACGCTGACTCACAGGACTCTAACCCACCGGACTCTGACTCGCCGGACTCTGACACACCGGACTCTGACTCACCGGACTCTAACTCACCGGATCGACTCACAGGGACTCTAACTCACCGGAACTCGCTGACCTAACTCACAGGACTCTAACCCACCGGACGCTGACTCACAGTTGACCTCTAACTCACCGGACGCTGCCCACTCACAGGACTCTAACTCACCGGATCGCCTGACTCACAGGACTCTAACTCACCGACTTCAATCACCGGACGCTGACTCACAGGACTCTAACCCACCGGACTCTGACTCACCGGACTCTAACTCACCGGACGCTGACTCACAGGACTCTAACCCACCGGACTCTGACTCGCCGGACTCTGACACACCGGACTCTGACTCACCGGACTCTAACTCACCGGACGCTGACTCACAGGACTCTAACTCACCGGACGCTGACTCACAGGACTCTAACCCACCGGACGCTGACTCACAGGACTCTAACTCACCGGACGCTGACTCACAGGACTCTAACTCACCGGACGCTGACTCACAGGACTCTAACTCACCGGACGCTGACTCACAGGACTCTAACCCACCGGACTCTGACTCACCGGACTCTAACTCACCGGACGCTGACTCACAGGACTCTAACCCACCGGACTCTGACTCGCCGGACTCTGACACACCGGACTCTGACTCACCGGACTCTAACTCACCGGACGCTGACTCACAGGACTCTAACTCACCGGACGCTGACTCACCGGACTCTACCTCACCGGACTCTGACTCACCCCGGGACACGAATTCTTCAACACAATACCTGGTGCTGTTGGCTCGCTCGTCCTCGGTCTCGTTACGAGGGGGGGGGGCGGTCGCGTCGGGTAGCCTGGTTCTCTCTCTCTCTTTCTTTCTATTTTTTTTCTTTACTTCTCTCTCTTGCTCTTTCTCTTTCTCTTTCTCTTTCTCTTCTTCTTCTTCTCATCTTTCTCTGTCTCTGTATCTCGTCTCTGTCACTTTCTCTCTCTCTCTTCTTCTTCTTCTTCTTCTTCTTCTTCTTCTTCTTCTTCTAATTCTTCTTCTTCTTCTTCTTCTTCTTCTTCTTCTTCTTCTTCTTCTTCTTCTTCTTCTCTCTTCTTCTTCTTCGTCTCAATTTCTCTCTCTCTTCTCTCCCTCTCCTCCTCACTCCACTCTTTCTCCCTCTCTCTCTCCACACTTCTCTGTGATATACATTGCACAGAGTGAAGGGATATAGAGTTATGAGTGAGAGGGAGAGAGAGAGAGAGAGACAGGGAGAGAAAGAAAGAGAGAAAGAAAGAGAG
>NC_091563.1:42928851-42938851 GCF_042767895.1 Penaeus vannamei | reverse complement strand
CTTCTTCCTTCCTTTCTTCTTCCTTCCTTTCTTCTTCCTTCCTTTCTTCTTCCTTCCTTTCTTCTTCCTTCCTTTCTTCTTCCTTCCTTTCTTCCTTCTTTTATTCTTTCCTTTCTTCCTTCTTTCCTTTCTTCTTTCCCTCCTTCCTTCTTTCCTTCCTTCCTTCCTTCTTTCCTTCCTTTTTTTCTTCCTTCCTTCTTTTCTTCCTTCCTTTCTTCCTTCTTTCGTCTTCCTTTCTTCCTTCCTTCCTTCTTTCCTCCCTCCTTCGTTCCCTTCTTCCTCTCTTGTTCGTTCGTTCGTTCTGTTCCTTTCCTTCGCTTCCTTTCTTCCTTCTTTCCTTCCTTCCTTCTTCTTTTTCTTTCCTTTCTTCCTTCTTTCTTTTATTCTTTCCTTTATTCTTTCCTTCCTCCTTTCCTTTCTTCTTTCCTCCCTCCTTCCCTCATTCCTTCTTTCTTCCTTTTCTTCTTCCCTCTCCCTCCTTCCTTCCTTCCTTCTTTCCTTACTTCCTCTTCCTTTCTTCCTTCTTCTTCTTCCTTCCTTCCTTCCTTCCTTCTTTCCTTCTTTCCTCCCTTCCTTCTTTGCTGTCTTCCTTCTTTCCTTCCTTTCTTCCTTCCTTCTTTCCTTTTTTCCTTCCTTTCTTCCTTCCTTTCTTCTTCCCTCCCTCCCTCCTTCCTTTCTTTCTTCCTTCCTTCTTTCTTTCTTTCCTTCCTTCCTTCCTTCCTTCCTTTCTTCCTTCTTTCCTTCCTTCCTTCCTTCCTTTCTTCCTTCTTTCTCTTACATATATATTGTTTTGTTTCTTTCTTCTTCTCCTTCTTCTTTTCTGTGTTCTTGGCCTTTTTCTTATCATTATTGTTGCTGTTGAAGTTGGCGTCGTTGTTTCTCATTGTTATTATTTCTGTTATTATGATTATGATAATGCTTATGATGATAATGATAATAGAAATGGTAATGATACTAATGATAATGATGATAGTAATGATAATAATGATAATGATAATAATGATAATGATGATAATAATAATGATGATAGTAATGATAATAATGATAATGATATTAGTAATAATAATAATAATAATAATAATGATAATAATAATGATGATGATGATAATAATGATGATAATAATAATAATGATAATGAAAATAAGAAATTATTATTATTATTATTATTATTACTATTATTATCATCATCATTATTAAGAAAGAGGGATTGCAAAAATCAGGGGGGGGGGAAGTGGTGAAGAAAGGAGAAGAAAAGGGAGGGGAGGAAGGGAAGAGGAGAGGAGAGGAAAGAAGTAGAGAGGAAGTAGTAGGAAAATGAAGGGAAGGGGGAGAAGGGAGGGCAGGGTGGGGGAGGAAGAGGAGAAAGGGGAAGGGGAAGGAAGAGGAAGAGGAGGGGGCGCACTTGTGGGGGCGGGGGGGGGGAGGGGGAGTAAGAGTAATCCCGTTTTTTTCTCACTTTAATCTTTATCCCGTTATTTAATCTCCCCTTCTCCATGTTTATGTATATTTTATTATCTTCTCTTCTTTCTTGATAATGGCATAAACTCGTTATTGCATTTCCCTTATTATTATCTTTATTATTTTCTTTTATAATCCCTTCTTTCTCTTCCCGTTTTCTCATTACCTTTACGAAAGCGGACCAAGGGGAGGGGGTGAGGGCGGATACCCCCCCCCCCCCTTCTTTCTTCTTCTTTTTTTCCTCTTCTATTTTGTCTTTTTTCTTCTTCTTTTCTTGATTTATTTTTATTTTTATTTTATTTTCGTCTGTTTTTTTTTTCCTTTTCCGTCTCCTGCTCTGCTCTCTTCTTCTCCTCTTTCTTCGTTTTTCTCCACCTCCTCCCCCTCTTCCTCCTCGTCTTCTTCTTCTCCTCCTCCTCCTCCTCCTCCTCGCCCTCTTCCACCTCCTCATCCTTTGCCCCCTCCCTCCCTCCCTCCTCCTCCCTCCTCCCCCTCCCTCTTCTACCTCCTCATCCTCTCGCCCCTCTCTCCCTCCTCCTCCCTCTTCATCTTTCTTTTCCTTCTTCTTCTTCTTCTTCTTCTTCTTCTTCTTCTTCTTCTTCTTCCTCCCCCTCCTAGTCCTCCTCCTCCTCTTCTTCCACCTCCCCCCTCCCCCCCCCCCCCGCCCTCCACCCAGAGAGGAATGCGAGGGTGAGGACGCGGAAGTAGAGCAAGCGAGGGAGATGCCATCACCTCGTTTGACCTCTGACCTCTGACCTCAGCCGTGCCGTGCCCAGAAAAGCGGGAGATAGAGAGGGAGGGGAAGAAAGAAACGGAATGATTGGAGATAAAATGTGAGGAGAATAGAGGGAGAGAGAGGGAGGGGGAGAGTTAGAGAGGGAGAAGGAGAGTTAGAGAGAGTGAGTGAATAAGTAAATGAGAAAAAGAGAGAGTGAGAATGAGAAAGAGAGAGAGGAGAGAGAAGGAAGAAGAAGAGAAAGAAGAAGAAGAGAGAGAGAGGGAGAGAAGGAGAGAGAGGGAGAAAGAGAGAGGGGGAGAGAGAGGGAGAGTGAGGGAGAGAGAGAGAGAGAGAGAGAGAGAGAGAGAGAGAGAGAGAGAGAGAGAGAGAGAGAGAGAGAGAGAGAGAGAGAGAGAGAGAGAGAAAGAGAGAGAGAGAGAGAGAGAGAGAGAGAGAGAGAGAGAGAGAGAGAGAGAGAGAGAGAGAGAGTGAGAGAGAGAGAGAGAGAGAGAGAAAGAGAGAGAGAGAGAATGAGAAAGAGAAAGAGAAAGAGAAATAGACTAAGAAGGAAAATGGGAGTAGGGAGAAAGTCGATTGACGTAGGGAAAGCTGAAGAAACGGGATGGATAGACATAACAAGATAAACTGTAAATAGATAGACAAATAAAGGAGGAACTGAGAAGAGAACAAGAACGACATCAATAAGAAGAAACATGGAAGAGAGACACGGAGAAAAAATAAACGCGAACGAGGGAAGAAAAAACGAAAAAATAGCGAAAGGAGGAGAAATGCGAACGAAAGAGAAAGAAGGAAGAGTAAGAGCGACGAAGGAGAGGAACGGGTAAGTGTTTTATGCGAAGAAATAAGTGGAAGGGATTTGGGAGTGATGTGGCGGCCCTGCGGTCTCATCTCGGGTCGGCCTCGGGAGGGTGGGAATGGGGGAGTGTCTCTTCTCTCTCTTTTTGTGTTTCTCTTTTTGTCTGTCTTTCTGTCTGTTTGTCTCTTTCTCTTTCTCTTTCTCTCTCTCTCTTTCTCTTTCTCTTTCTCTCTCTCTCTCTCTCTCTCTCTCTCTCTCTCTCTCTCTCTCTCTCTCTCTCTCTTCCTCCCTCGCTCCCCCTCCCACACTCCCAACCTCTCCTTCCCCATCTACACCGCTCTCTCCCTCCCTCTCCCTATCCCTCTCCCCTCCTTCCTTCCTCTCCCTCTCCCTCCTTCCTCCCTCCTCCCTCCCTCCCTCCCTCCCTCCCTCCCTCCCTCTCCCCTTCCCTTCTCCCTCCTTCCTCCCTCCCCCTCCCCTCCCTCTCCCTTCTCCCTCCCTCCTTCCTCCCTCCCCCTCCCCCAAACACGAACATAACCCAAAACGAAAAGATAAACACAGCGAATTACAGAACACAAAACAACCCCGTTTTTTTTTCCCCACGATGTTTGACCATCAACCCGACCCCCAAGTTTCATTAAGACATCGAAACACAAGGCGAGACGTGTTTCGAACGTGTTCCGAGCGTGTGAAAACTCCGCTCGCGACACGTAATTGTAGAGCAAGTTATTTTTTGGGGAAGTTGATGAACAGATAAGCAAGTTCTCTTCTGGAGGTTTGGTTAACGGGGCTTGGGCGGTCTCTCGTGGGCGTGACGAGACGGAAAATGGGAAGGGAGTTGTAAGCTTAAAAAGAAATTTGTTGGGGTTTTAATTGGTGTCTTTTTTTATATATGTGGAGGAACGTGATGGGAAAAGGCGTTTTTGTATTTGAATTTGATATATATATATTTTTTTTTTTTGGGGGGGGAGGGGGGGTTAGGTTTGATTTCTTTATTTTAGTTTATATTTTGATGGTTAAGGTTAAGTTTTTTTTTATGTTTTTTTTTTTCAAATTTCTTTTTGGAATTTAATTTTTGGGGGAGAATTTAGGTGCGATTGCTTTATCTAGTGTATATTTTGATGTTTAAGAATAATGTTTTTGTTTTATATATTTCTTTTTTTTTCTTTTAAATTAAGAGGAAAAAATCCAATATATTTTTTTTTCTTTTCTTTTAATTTAAGATGAAAAATTCCAACGTTATTGTTTTTTTGTGTGTGTTTTTTTTTTTTTTGAGTTTAAGATGAAAAATTCAAATGTTATTGTTTTTTTTCTTTCTTTCTTTTTTTGAGTTTAAGATGAAAAAGTCCAATGTTATTATTATTTTTTTTTTCTTTTTTTAAGATGAAAAATTCCGCGCTTTCAGACCAAGAACTTTATCTGGAATTAGTGCAAGCATTAATGAAGTAAATCCTTTTATAATCTGCTGTCGTTATTATCCTTTCCTTAACGTTGTATGACAGGAGGATATTATTGCCTTTAATGCTCTTAAAGAAATGAAACCAAGCGGATGAGAGAGTAAAAAAAAGGATAAAAGAAGGAAGGGGGATAGATAGAATAACTAAATTTGACGAAAGAAAGGGAGGAATAGAGGTAGATAGAATAACTAAATTTGACGAAAGAAAGGAAGGAATAAAGATAGATAGAATAACTAAATTTGACGAATAAAGGAAAGAAGAGAGATAGACAGAATAACTAAATTTGACGAAAGAAAGGAAGGAATAGAGGTAGATAGAATAACTAAATTTGACGAAAGAAAGGAAGGAAGAGAGATAGACAGAATAACTCAATGGAAAACTGACCAACGAAGGAGGGAGTAAAATCGAGAGATAAAGGGAGGAAGAAGGATAACACGATAAATATCGCTAAAAAACAAAGAAAAGAGGAAGAGTAGAAACGAAGACAAGAAGATTGAATAATTAGAGGATGTGAAAGTAAGATAAATGAGGGAAGAAGGGAAAGCGTAAGAACGAAGTGTCACAAAGGAAGGAAGGAGGAATAGAATAACAGAAGGAATAATGATAAATAAGTAACTACACGTGAGAGTAACGAAGGAAGGAGGGCGTGAAAGTAAGATGATGGAGGAAGAGGGAGAAGAGGAATAGAGGGGGGAAGAGGGAGAAGGAGAAAGAAGGGGAGAAGAGAATGCATTTTATTTTTAGAGAAGTAAAAAAAAGAAAGAAACAAAAAAAAAAATGCGAAAGGAAGCAAAGGAGAAGACAAAAAAAAAAAAAAAAAAAAAAACTGGGCTTAAGACACATTGCAGACCGCAGTTGCCATCGGCCTCCAGAGAATTAAATAGCAGTCGGGGTTATTGGAGATGGGCGGAGGGCGGTGGGCGGTGGGCAGGGGGAAAGGTGGATTGGGGGGTAGGGGGAGGGGGAGAAAGGGGGTGTTGGGGGTGGGGGTGCTATTAAGAAGAGCGTAAGGGGCGCGAGGGCGTTGGTGTTGTATAGGGGCGTCTATAACGTGGGCGTGGATATGTGGGTGGACGTGGATTTATCGAAAGGAGAAGTTGTACACGTGTAAGAAATGGATACACATAACAGTGGACGCGGGTGGGCGTGGGCGTGAGGGGGGAGGGGGACGTATTAGGCAGCGTGTTTTTTTTTTTTTTTTTTTTTTTTTTTTTTTTTTTTTTAGACTGTAGGTGGGTAAGTCTAATCTATGTGTAAGAATAAATGAAAATTAATCTTTTTAATTATTATTGTGAATTACAGTAATGTCTGGAATACTGATTCAGTTAAATATAATACTCTTTTCATATAATCTACATTTACATATTGGTATCGTTTCAATTTTCAATAGAAAATATTAACCTTAACAACAACGATAATGATAAAATGACAGCTATTTTTTTGGACGATGGAAACGAGCCGTAAAAATATTATGAAATTAATGAAAACCGTCGATTCTCGTGAAGATAACGAAACGAAACGCGATCAGAGTTATGCAAGTGGAGGGGCAAGTAGCAAGAGGGAAGGGGAGGACAAAGGAGGGCAGGGGAGGGCAAGTTGCAAGAGGGAAGGGGAGGACAAGGGAGGGGAGGGGAGGGCAAGGGAGGGAAGGGGAGGACAAGGGAGGGTAGGGAGGATAAGGGAGGGTAGGGGGAGGATAAGGGAGGACAAGGGAGGGAAGGGGAGGACAAGGGAGGGGAGGGAGGACAAGAGAGGGAAGGGGAGGACAAGGGAGGGGGGAGGGGAGGGGACAAGGGAGGGAAGGGGGAGGACAAGGGAGGGGTAGGGTAGGACAAGGGAGGGAAGGGGGAGGACAAGGGAGGGGAGGGGAGGGACAAGGGAGGAGGAAGGGGAGGGTAAGGGGAGGTAAGGGGAAGGGCGTGGAAAAGCAAGTAGGGAGGCAAGGGAGAGTAGAGGAGGGAAAGGGAGGAAGGGAAAACAAGTGAGGAGCAGGCAAGGGCAAGGGAGAGTAGGGGAGAGCAAGTGAATAGAGGGGGAGGGCAAGGGAGGGAAGAGGAGGGGAGGGCAAGGGAGAGTAGGAGAGGACAAGGGCGGGGAGACGAGAGGAAGGGAGGGAAGGGGAGGGCAAGGGAGAGTAGGAGAGGGTAAGGGAGGGAAGGAGAGGGCAAGGGAGGGAAGGAGAGGGCAAGGGAGAGTAGAGGAAAGGCAAGTGAGGGCAATAGAGAGCAAAGGGTACCCCTCCTCCCTCCTCCTCCCCTTCCCCCCGCAACACACGCTCACGCTCGCAACACACGCCCACGCCCGCAACACACGCCCACGCCCGCAACATACGCCCACGCCCGCAACACACGCCCACGCCCGCAACACATGCCCACGCCCGCAACACACGCCCACGCCCGCAACACATCCATCCTGAGCCTCTCGAGTCGCGGGCGGCCGAATGTGAGATGCTTATCGGATCATTATTTTCCCTGGCGTTGAAATCTCCGCAATTAAAAGGGGGCCGTGGCGATGGTGGGGGGGAGGGGGAGAGGAGGGGAGGGGAGGGGGCGGGGAGGGGAGGAAGGAGGGAGGGAAGCGGGGAGGGAGGAGAGGAGGGGAGGGGAGGAGAGGAGGGGATGGAGAGGACGACCGATGGGAGGGAGGGGAAGGAGGGGGATGAGAGGGAGCGGGGGAGGGGAGGGGGGATGGGGAGGAGGGAGGGAGGAGGGAGGGAGGGAGGGGGGGGGAAGGAGGGGAGGGAGGTCGGGTCGTGTTCTTCATCTTCATCTACGTTATCGTCATCTTCATCATCTTCATCTTTGTCTTTGTCTTAGACTTCAACTTTATCTCTATCTTCATCTTCTTTGTCTTCATCTTCATCTCCATCACTATCATCATCATTATCATCATCATCATCATCATCATCATCAACACTATGGTCATCATTATCATCAATCATCATCATCATTGCCATCGTCATTGTCATCATCATCATCATCCACCTTCCCTCCACTCCTTCACGTTATTTCTTCTTTTCCTCCTCCTCCTCCTCTTCTCTTCTTCCCGCCTCCTCCCTTCCTTATAAGGCAGCAACCTGTAACTTTTCTGTGTTTTTGTTCTTTTGTTCTTTGTTATTTGGTTTACAGGTTGTCTGCTTTTATCGTTTGGTTTGCTAAGTGATGGATCTTTTGATATATCTGTTTTGATTTCTCTGTTTTTTTTGGTTTTGTTTTTGTTTTTTGTCTGTCTGTCTGTGTATGTCTCTCTGCATCTCTCTTTCTCTTTCTATTTCTTTTTCTCTTTCTTTCTCTTTCCCTTTCTTTTTCTTTTTCTCTTTCTTTCTTTCTGTCTGTCTGTCTGGTCTGTCTCTGTGTCTCTCTCTCTCTCTCTCTCTCTCTCTCTCTCTCTCTCTCTCTCTCTCTCTCTCTCTCTCTCTCTCTCTCTCTCTTTCTCTCTCTCCCTCCCTCCTTCCCTCCTCCTCCCTCCCTCCCTCCCTCCTCCCTCCCTCCCTCCCTCCCTTCCTCCCTCCCCCTATCCCTCCCTCCTTCCTCCCCCTATCCCTCCCTCCTTCCTCCCTCCCTTCCCACCTCCCTCCTTCCCTCCCCTTCCTCCCTTCCTTCCCTCCCTCCATACTCTTCAGAAGAATCGTGGAATGCGCACGTGTTTGCCCGCTCCTGCAACAGATGGCGCGCATCCCCCTAAGACGCCTTGTAAGTTACGATCGACGCCGCGATAAGATCCGATAATACGACCGCTGTTACGAGACTGACATCTTAGGGGCCTCTTATCTCCTTAGCATCGGCGAGTCTTTATCAACGTCAACAACGTCAGCAATTGTAGTGTTTGTGTTTGCGGGGGACTTGCAATATTGAGAGCGGGGGGGGGAGGTTGTGTTTGTGTATGTATAGATTTTTTTTTTATCTTTTCAACACTTCTCGCTTATATTTTTATATATATTTTAAAATCTTTTCAACACCTGGATGTGATTAGAGATTTTTTTTTTCATCAGAGAGGAAAGGAGAAAAATGGCAAAAAATATTTAAACGATAATGATCGTGAGGATAACAATAGTGATGATAATGACAATGATGATGATAATGATAATAACAGGACTTGCAATATTGAGATATATATTTTTCTTTTATCTTTTTAACACTTCTCGGGGTGGTTGGAGAACCCTTTTTTCTTCAAGGAGGAAAAGAGGAATATGGCGAAGATGATAAAAAATGATAATGATCGTGAGGATAACAATAGTGATGATAATGGCAATGATGATAATAATGATAATAACAAGGATATTGTTAGTTCGTATGATCATGATTGCGATAAAAATTCTTATACTACTGATTAGGAAAATGATAACAGGAGAAATAAGAATGAAAGTAAGAAGACGAAGAAGAAGAAGACAATGAAACAAAGTAGAAAGAAAATCCGCAAAACAGAATGACTTGAAAGGCGAAGAGCAGAGAAAAAAAAAAGGTTTCTTCTTCCCCGAGTTAAGGTCATTGCTAAAAGGTCAGGTCGGAATGGAGGGTCGCAGGTCAATAACCCCTCGCGTTTTCTTTTCTTTCTTTCTTTCTTTTCTTCTTTTCCTTCTTTCTTTCTTTTCTTCTTTGTTTCTTTTCTCTTTTGTTGGATTCTGATTTTTATTTTTTTTTCTCTAAATATGCTTATCTATTTTTTATTGTTTAGGTTTTGGAATTAGATAAGAAAAAGATTAATATTCGATGTTTGGATAAATACAAAAGGCAGAAAATAACAAAGAATATTTTACCCCACCTTTAAAAAAATAATAATAATAAAAAAGGAAAAAAGAAGAGGGAGAGAAGGAAGAAAAACACAAAACCAAGATAGAGAGATAAAAAAAAAAGAAGAGAAGGAGGATGAAGAGAAAAAAAAAGAGAGAGAGAGAAGGTATAAAAACGCAAAACCAAAGATAGAGAGATAAAAAAAGAAGAAGAAGAAGAGGATGAAGAAAAAAAAAGAAAAGAAAAAAGAGAGAGAAGGAAGAGAAACACAAAACCAAGAGATAGAGAAATAAAAAAGAAGAAGAAGAGGAGACAGGAGGATGAAATAAAACAGAGGTAGAGAACGAAGAAAAACACAAAACCAAAGATAGAGAGTTAAAAGAAAAGAAGAAGAGGAGAGAAGAGGATAAAAAAAAGAAAGAAATAGAGGGAGAGAACGAAGAAAAACACAAAACCAAAGATAGAGAGATAAAAAAGAAAGAAGAAGAAGAGAGAGGAGGACGAAGAAAAAAAAAAGAAATAAAAAAAAGAGAGAGAGAAAAAGAGGGAATCCCCACACCCCTTTGGTCTCCTCGCTCCGCCCATTCACAAACTCCGGCCGGTGACTGCGTGGAAGTGACGTCACCGCCAAGCCCTTTGTGCCCCCTCCCCCTCCCCCCCCTCATCCCCCCCTCAGGGCTTCGGTGGGCTGGCGCTATCGGTGTGTTATCGGGAAGCTCGATGGCCCGGCCGTGACGCCCTCCCGCCCATCGCCCATCGGAGGGTTGGGGGTGGGTGGGGTGGGGTGGGGTGGGCTGGTGGGCGAGAGGGAGGGCGGTCT
>NC_091563.1:42921351-42923851 GCF_042767895.1 Penaeus vannamei | reverse complement strand
AAGATGGAAATAGATTTACAAAATGGTGGACTGCGCATTTAGACTTTCAGATGTTCTTGGGTTGAAAGGAAGACCGGAGAGAGACAAGTAACTCTGTCGTATTTCTTCTTCTTTTTTAATTGTTTATCATGTCGTCTTTCTTCTCTTTTATTCCCGTTAAGTTATTGTCATTTTTGGGGTATTTATTTTTTTATCTGCCGAGTCGTGTTCTGTTGCTTTCTTTCTAGTTTCGTATATATATTGGCAAACGTTCACACACACACACACACACACACACACACACACACACACACACACACACACACACACACACACACACACACATACACAAACACATCCACAAACACACACACACACAACCCCCCCCCACCCACCCACCCCCACACACATAAACACCCCCCTCCCCCACCCCCTCACATAACACCCCCCTCCCCACCCCCACCCCCACACATAACACCCATCTCCCCACCCACACACCCGCACCCCACCCCCACACATAACACCCCCCTCCCCACCCCACCCCCACCCCACCCCCACACATAACACCCCCTCCCTACCCCACCCCCCACACATAACACCCCCCTCCCCACCCCACCCCCACACATAACATCCCCCCTCCCAGACCGCACCCCACCCCCACACACATAACACCCCCCAGACCGCACCCCACCCCCACACACATAACACCCCATCCACCCACCCCACCCACACACATAACACCCCCCCCTCCCCACCCCACCCCCCACACACATAACACCCCACACCCAGAGCCAGAACAGCGCCGCCCATCCAGTCATTCCAATCAATCACAATCTAATCTCCCTGAAGAAGCCCTTTGGATTAGGGCGCCGCTAATCACCCTCCCTATTCATCGAGGCTCTAACGGTCAGGCGAGACAGGTCACCGGGAGGTCACGGAGGGAGGTCAAGTCGGCAGCTCCTGTTGTGATTGCTCTGGACGTAAGCGAAAGGGGGGAGGGGAGAAAGGGAGAGAGGAAGGGAGAGGGGGAGGGAGAAGGGAAGGTGGAGGGGGAAAGGGAAAAGGAGGGGGAAGGGGAGGGGAAGGGAAAAGGAGGTGGGGAGGGGGATGTGAGGAGAGGGGGGACGTGGGGACGAGGGGAAGAGAAAAAAAGGGGGAAAGGAAGTTGGAGGAGGAGGCAAAGGAGAAGGAGACGGGAGGGAGGGGGAAGGGGAAAAGGAAGGGGGGAGGACGTAGGGAGCAAGGAGTTAAAAAGGGAGATAGGATTGAGGAAGGAGGGAGGGGAGAGGAGGGAAGGAAAGGGGGAAGACAGAAAAGAGAAAGGGGGTTGGAAGAAATGGAAAAGGACGGAAAGGAAAAAGCGGAAGAGGGTAAGAATCAAAACGGGGTAGAGAAACGAAGGAGGTGGATAAGAAGCGAGATAAAGTAGAGGAGGAAGAGGAAGAGTGTGGATTGCGGAGGTAAGGAGGACCCAGCAGGAGGAGGAGTTGATAAAAGGAAGGAGAGGAGAAAGAAGTTGGATAGAAGGGGAAGAATTGGGAGGACGAAGAGGGGAAGGAATTAAGACGGAAGAGAGGTTAGAAGAGGAAGAGGAAGAGGGTGAGGAAGAAGGGGAAATGGAGTGAGGAGGAAGGAGGAGACGGGAATAGGGAAGGGAGCGAAGGGGGAAGGGAAAAAGAAGGAATATAGGTGTGTTTCATTTAGGGAAGGGAGTAGGATGTTGGGGAAGGGGAGGAGGGGGAGGGGGATGAGAGAGAGAGAGAGAGAGAGAGAGAGAGAGAGAGAGAGAGAGAGAGAGAGAGAGAGAGAGGGAGAGAGAGAGAGAGAGAGAGAGAGAGAGAGAGAGAGAGAGAGTGAGAGAGAGAGAGAGTTAGAGAGAGAGGGAGGGAGTGGGGAAGACGGGGATGTTTTAAGGAGGAAAGTAGAGCATGTTTTAAGGAAGGGAAGAGAGGCTGAGGGAGAGTAAAACCATATTTGTCTTGGGAAAGTGACTGGAAGGGACAAGAAACTGTGTTTATATACGAGTTTGATTTTAAAGGAATGTGAGAGGCTAGAGTGGGGAATGAACGGGGTCAGGAGGGGTCGAAGTAGAGGCCCAGAGAAAGGGGGAGAGAAGGAGGGGCCCAGAGAGGAGGGGGAGAGAAGGAGGGGCCCGGAGACGGAGGGAGAGAAGGAGGGGTCGGAGGAGGGGCCAAGAAGTGGAGGGGGAGAAGGAGGGGCCAAGAAGGGGAGGGGGAGAAGGAGGGGTCCAGAGGAGGGGGGGGAGAAGGAGGAATCGAAGGTGGGGTCCAGAGGGAGGGGGAGGAGGAGGAGGGGTCGAAGGAGGGGCCAAGAGGGAGAGGGAGGGGGAGGAGGAGGGGGTCTGGCGCATCAGCATCGCGGCCCATAAATTGCTGTTCTTCTTTATGCACCTCGGAGGTGTCTCGCTCGGGCCCCTAGCAACCTGCCCGACCTGATCATTAATAACTCGGTTACAAACCCAACGCCGTCCTGGGGGGGGCACGTGATGGGGGTGAGGGTA
>NC_091563.1:42906351-42908851 GCF_042767895.1 Penaeus vannamei | reverse complement strand
AAATAAGTCATAAAGTAATAAATAATAATTCATAATAATTCATAAAAAAAATAAAAATAAGTCATACAGTAATAAATAATATTTCATAATAATTCATAAAAAAATAGAAATAATTCATAAAGTCACGTGACTCGAAAAAGTTATGAATTCTGAAATTTTTTTTTTTTTACTAAAGATCTGTCTCAGCCTAACTTAGATGCCATTAATTTTTTATAACTGTCTAGATGTTATTTGTTCGCTTGTTAGCAGGATAACTCAAAAAGTTATTAATAGATTTTTACGAAAAAAATACCAGAGGTGTGCCTTAGCCAAACATAGATTTCAAAAAGTTATTAATAGATTTTTACGAAAAAAATACCAGAGGTGTGCCTTAGCCTAACATAGATTTCAAAAAGTTATTAATAGATTTTTACGAAAAAAATACCAGAGGTGTGCCTTAGCCTAACATAGATTTCAAAAAGTTATTAATAGATTTTTACGAAAAAAATACCAGAGGTGTGCCTTAGCCAAACATAGATTTCAAAAAGTTATTAATAGATTTTTATGAAAAATTTAACCAGAGGTGTGCCTTAGCCAAACATAGATTTCAAAAAGTTATTAATAGATTTTTATGAAAAAAATACCAAAGGTGTGCCTTAGCCAAACATAGATTTCAAAAAGTTATTAATAGATTTTTATGAAAAATTTAACCAGAGGTGTGCCTTAGCCAAACATAGATTTCAAAAAGTTATTAATAGATTTTTATGAAAAAAATACCAGAGGTGTGCCTTAGCCAAACATAGATTTCAAAAAGTTATTAATAGATTTTTATGAAAAATTTAACCAGAGGTGTGCCTTAGCCAAACATAGATTTCAAAAAGTTATTAATAGATTTTTATGAAAAAAATACCAAAGGTGTGCCTTAGTTTAACATAGATTTCATTATATTTTGGTGGTGATCAGGATCCAGGATTTTTTAAAATAATTATTGCATCATTGACCCTTTTGCTTTACCTCTGCCTTGGAGGTCATGTTTACGGAGGTCACCTTTGGACTTGAGAAAGGTCATTTCAATGTGATTCCGTAAGTGTGAATTAAGTGTTGTTGTTATGTTTTTTTTTTAATTATTATTATCGTTGTAGATGTGGTTATTGTTGTTGTTGTTTTTTTTATTTTTGGTGTGGTTATTCTTTTCATTGTTGTCTATGTGGTTATTCTTTTCATTGTTGTCGATGTGGTTATTGTTGTTGATGTTATTGCGTCAGTGACCTTGTTATTGTTATGTAATTGCCTTGGCGGAGGTATGCGCTCCCTGGGTGCTTCTAGTTTCCTCTTTCTTTCCTTCCTTCTTCTTTTCATTCTTCTTGATTCTTGTCCTTCTCCCTTTTCTATTTATTATTGTTAGAATTTGGAAGAACAAAGGAAAGGGAGAAACGAGAGAAGGACGAAAAAAACAGTTTCGACAAGACACGAAAGTAGAGAGAGAGAGAGAGAGAGAGAGAGAGAGAGAGAGAGAGAGAGAGAGAGAGAGAGAGAGAGAGAGAGAGAAACAAAGAGAGAGAGAAAAAAAAGAAAAAAAAAAAAAAAAAATATATATATATATATATATATATATATATATATATATATATATATATATATATACATATATATATATATGAATACAAAACCGACGGATTTATCAAGAAAAAAATGGACACGGAGCAACGAGTTCTCCCAACAGGTCCTGGATGGGGTTACAAGCGGAGGTCACATACGGGGTCAGGCCAGGTCAAGGAGGGCGCTGAGTCGGGCTGTCCGGGCGAGTCAGCTCTGGAGGGAGGGAAGGAGGGAGGGGGGGGGTCCTGCGCTCGAAATGGAGTAGGAAAGGTTATTGTTTTTGTTGTAGTTGTGGTTATTATTGTTGTTTTTGTTGTAGTTGTGGTTTTTATTGTTGTTTTTGTTGTAGTTGTGGTTATTATTGTTGTTTTTGTTGTAGTTGTGGTTATTATTGTTGTTTTTGTTGTAGTTGTGGTTATTATTGTTGTTTTTGTTGTAGTTGTGGTTATTATTGTTGTTTTTGTTGTAGTTGTGGTTATTATTGTTGTAGTTGTGGTTATTATTATTGTTATTTTTTGTTGTTGTTGAGGTAGTTGTTGTTGTTATTGTTGTGGTTATTGTTATTATTGTTGTAGTTGTGGTTATTATTGTTATTATTATTTTTGTTGTTGATGTAGTTGTTGTTATTGTTGTGGTTATTGTTATTATTGTTGATGCGGTTGCTGTTGTTATTATTTTTTGTTTGTTGAGGTAGTTGTTGTTGTTATTGTTGTTGTTATTGTTATTGTCGTTGATGTGGTTACTGTTGTTGTTATTATTATTCTTGTTGATGTTGTTATTGTTTTGGTTATTATTGTTATTGTTGATGTTGTTTTCTTATCACTATCACTATTATGATTATTACTAGCAATGTTAATACCACTGTAATCAGAACGGAGAAAAGGAATAAGAGAAAGAATATGCGAGAAATACAGAACGAAGA
>NC_091563.1:42893851-42901351 GCF_042767895.1 Penaeus vannamei | reverse complement strand
GAAGTAGGAGGAAAAAGAATAAAAATAAAAAGGAAATTAAATAAAAGAAAAAGAAAAAGAGAAGTAGGAGGAAAAAAAAGAAAAAGAAAAAGGAACGAAAAGAAAAAAGGAAAAGAAAAAGAGGAGTAGGAGGAAAAAGAATAAAAATAAAAAGGAAAGAAAAGAAATGAAAAAGAAAAAGAGTAGGAGGAAAAAGAATAAAAATAAAAAGGAAATTAAATAAAAGAAAAAGAAAAAGAGGAGTAGAAGGAAAAACAATAAAAAGAAAAAGGAACGAAAAGAAAAAGAAAAAAAGAAGTAGGAGGAAAAAAAATTAAAAATAGAGGGAAAAAAAGAAAAAGAAAAAGAATAAGAGGAGGAAGAAGAAGAAGAAGAGAGAAGAAGAAGAGAGAAAAAGCATGAAAACCCCCCATAGCTCATCCCAAATTATACCACGCTTTGTCCATTAATAAAACCTGGGCTTCAACAACCTCTCATTCACGGAGAAATCTGTCATCGAAGAATGTAAATAAAAAAAAAGAAAGAATAGAAGAAGAAGAAGAAAGAAAGAAAAAAGTTGAAAATAAAACGCTGCCAAAGAAAAAGAAAGAAAAAAGAAAAAGAAAACGTCAAAGCAAAAAAAAAAAAAAAAACATCAAAGAAAAAGAGAAAAAAAAAGAAAACGTCAAAAAAAAAGTTAAAAATAAACCGCTGACAAAGAAAAATAAATAAAAAAGACGATTATAATATATCAAGCGATTTGTCTCACATTCTTCAAGGGAACATATTGCACGCAAGTGAAAAATGGCAGCGTGTAGTGCAAGAAAAATGGCGACGTTAATTGTTATAAATAAAACGCCATTGGGAGACGCCGTCCGTCACTGATAAGCGCGGAGGGATACGTCGTTAAAAAGCGCGGGAAAATTATCTGCGTGACGTATGGCCGCGGGAAAATTTGATTTTTTTTATTTGAATTTTTTAAAAAGTTCTGTTTATTCGTGGAGCGTCTTTTTCTTTTTTCTTTTCTTTTTAAGAAATGGAAGGGGCGATATTTTGGAAGAGTTAGTGCTACGTTGAACGAAAGATGAAGGATGGAAAATAGAAAAAAAAGGAATGATGTGAGAGAGAGAAAAAAAATAGAATTTCACCGAAGATAAACCAAAACAAAGCACGAAGAAAAAAAAAGCAATTTTCAGTTAATAACAAGCTCGACCACAAGCAGGAGAGCTGTTAATCATTTCGCGTCCATTAGCAGAGCGCGAGTGTTGAGTGACGTCACAGCGAACCCTTAAACGAAGCCCCGAAGCCTCGAAATCGTGAACCCTCGACGCTCAGGGGGATCCGAACAACGAACCGTCAGTGTTTGAGGGAGGGCGAGGGGAGAAGGGGGAGTGGAAGATGAGGGAGAGGGAAGGGAGAAGAGGAGAAAGGAGGAAAGGAAGAGGAAGAGGGAGGTAGGAGAAGAGGAGAAAGAAGGGAAGGAACAGGAAGAGGGAGGGGAAGGAGAGGGGAGGAAGATGGAGGAAAGAGGGGAGGGGAGGAAGAGGAGGAGAAAGGAGGGGAGGAAGAGTAGAAATGAGGGAAGGAAGAGGGAGGGGGAGGGGAAGGAGGATAGTCTTGTAGAGGAAGGGAAGAGAGAGGGGAGGAGAGTAGTCCAGGGGAGAGGTTGAAGGGGTAGTCGAGAGGAGGAAGGGAGGGGGCCTAAGGGAGAGGGAGGGAGGGGGCCTAAGGGAGAGGAGGGGAGGGGGGCCCTAACTGGCACGCTCAAAGGCTCCGCTCAATTAAAGGGCCCGACACAGAAGGACCGACGACACCGACAACCGACACCCCGCTGTTCGCTCGCCCGGGGTTCGGGGAGGTCACGCGAGGACCGGGCCCCGCTGAGCCCCCCGTCGCGCCGTGGTGGCCTGCGTCCCGTCTGACTCCGAGGGGACACGTCGTCTCGGCCGCGTCTCCGGCAGTGCCTCGGTCGGGCTCTCTCGGGAAGGGAGGGACAAGACGGCGTGTGTCAGACGCTCTCTGTCACTGTCTCGTTTTTTATTTTCTTTTTCTTTTTTCTCTATTTTTTTCCCCTCTTTCTCTCTCGCTATTCATATTTTTTTTTCTCTCTTGAGCTCGCCCGATGGTTCAGAGATCGCCATCGGGTCATCGGCATTTTAAGCATGTGTTTAGGCCTACTTAGCGTGGTGGGCGGTTTTAGCGAAGAGGCCTATTTTACGAATCAAGTCAAAAAAAGACTCATTAAGGGTCGTTAGCGCCTCAAAGAACAACGCATTTCGACTCTGTTGATTTATCGAGGGAGAAAGCTGCTTTACGTCTTAATTACGGGATTAAGATGAACACGAGGCCGGGGTGGGTGGGTGGGTGGGGGTGGGGGGGGGTGCATGTCGTGGGCTTCAGTTTGCTTAATTAAGATGGGAAGTTAATGAGGGAGAAGAAATGAGGAGAGAGGGAGAGGGAGGAGGAATGAGGAGAGATGAGGAGGAATGAGGAGAGATGAGGAGGAATGAGGAGAGATGAGGAGGAATGAGGAGAGATGAGGAGGAATGAGGAGAGATGAGGAGGAATGAGGAGAGATGAGGAGGAATGAGGAGAGAGGGAGAGGGAGAAGGAATGAGAAGAGAGGGAGAGGGAGGAAGAATGAGGAGAGAGGGAGAGGAGGAGGAGGAGGAATGAGGAGAGAGGGAGAGGGGGGGGGAATGAGGAGAGAGGGAGAGGGAGGAGGAATGAGGAGAGAGGGAGAGGGAGGAGGAATGAGGAGAGAAGAGAGAGAGGGAGAAGAAATGAGAGGGGGTGAGGGAGAGGGAGAAGAAATGAGAGTAGGTGAGGAAGAAGAAATGAGAGAGGGAGAGGGAGGAGGAATGATGAGAGAGAGAGAGGGAGAAGAAATGAGAGTGGGTAAGGGAGAGGGAGAAGACGAGAGTGGAGTGAGAGAGAAGAAATGAGGAGAGAGGGAGAGGAGGAGGAATGAGAAGAGAGGGAGAGGGATAAGAAATGAGAAGAGGGAGAGGGAGAAGGAATGAGAAGAAATGAGAGAGGGAGAGGGAGAAGAAATGAGGAGAGAGGGAGAGGGAGAAGAAATAAGAGAGGGAGAGGGAGAAGGAATGAGAAGAAATGAGAGAGGGAGAGGGAGAAGAAATGAGGAGAGAGGGAGAGGGAGAGGGAGGAGGAATAAGAAGAGAGGGAGATGGAGAAGGAATGAGAGAGGGAGAAGAAATGAGAGAGGGAGAGGGAGAAGCAATGAGGTGCAGGGATGCAGAGAGAAGAGGGAGAAAATAGAATGTAGAGAGAGAGAGAAAAAAAAGGAAAGAGAAGGAGAGGAGATAGGGAAGGAAGAGTGAGGAGACTGAGAGATAAGAGAGGGGGAGAGTGATAACAAAGGGAGAAACATATACGAGAGGGAAATAGCGAGATAAGAAAGAGAGGGAGAGAGAGATGAGAGAAGCAGAGAGATTAATGGAAATCGAGAGAAATAGGAGATAAGAGAGAGAGAGAAAGAAAGAAAGACAAAGAGAGAAAGAACAAAATCGAAAAAAAAACAAAAAAGAGAAAGACAGAAAGACCAAACAATGAAAGCATCCAGAAAATAATAATTAAAAACAAAGACCAAAGCATCCAGAAAATAATAATAAAAAAAAACTTACAAGGACTATTAAAAATGAAAAAAAATAGAAAACACAAACAGACTCCAATCCCCAAACACGTTGCCTCCATTTTCCTAAAATCATTCGAGACGTGAAATATGATACTAGGAAGAATAACAAGGGAGCTTAAGGAGAATTGAATTGTCGCTGTCCTCAACTACACAAGAAGGGAAGGGGAAGGGAGGACAGGGAAGGGGAAGGGAGGCGGGATAGGGGGAGGGGGAAGGGAGGGGGAAGGGAGGACAGGGAGAGGGAAGAAAGGGAGAAGGGAAGGGAGGACAGGGAGAGGGAAGGGAAAGTGAGGGTAGGGAGAGGGGAAGGGAGGACAGGAGAGGGGAGGGAGGACAGGGAGAGGGGAAGGGAGGACAGGGAGAGGGAAGGGGAAGGGAGGACAGGGAGAGGGGAGGGGGAAGGGAGGACAGAGGGAGGGGAGGGGGAAGGGAGGGGAGGGAGGACAGGGAGGCGGGGAGGGGGAAGGGAGGACAGGGAGAGGGGAGGGAGGAAAGGGAGGGAAGGGAGAAGAGGTGGTAGGATAGAAGGAAGGGTGAGATGGGGAAGAAGGAGGAAGGGAGGGAGGGAGAAGGGAGAAGGCAGGGTGAGATGGGGATGGGAGGAGGAGGGGAGTAGAAGGAGGAGAGGAAGGAAATAGCGAAAGGGAGAGGCAGGGAGAAAGGAAGAAGGGAGAGGAATGGGCAATGTATCAACGAGAGTAGAAAGAGGAAAAACAACAGCTGAATATTGAGAATGCGAAGAAAAATACAGGGGGAAAGGAAGAAGAGAAGGAGGGAAGAAAAGGAAAGAGGAGGAAGTGAGAAGAAAGGAAGGAAGAAAGAAGAGAGGAAGGGAGAAGAAGGGAAGAAGAAGAGGAAGGAAAGGGGATATAGGAGAAAGGAAGAAAGATAAGAGGAGGAAGGAAGAAGACAGGAGGAAGGAAGAAGAAAGGAAGAAGAAGAGGACAGAAAAGGAAGAAGAGAAGGAAGGAAAAAGGGAGGGAGGAGAGGATATTAAAAGGGAGCACGGATCAAGGACAAGGTTGGGCGTGGGTGGAGGGAAAGTCGAGGGGGAGGGAGGGGGGGTTGACGAGGGTCTGCTTCATTAAGAGCGCATTCCTGGGTACTCAAGTGGCCTGCATTCTCCTTGGCGAGGTCTTGGGACTTCTTGGGTCAATTTTTGATGGAAGGGGGGATGGGAGGGAGGGGAGGGGGAGGGAGGAGGGTGTGTTTTTTGGTTGTGTTATTTTCTTTGGTTCTTTCTCTCTTTCTTTTTTCCTCTTTTGGGGGATTTATTTTTGTGTTTCTCCCTTCTGGTTGTGTTTTTTTTTCTTATTCTCTTGCTCTTTCTCTCTCTCTCTGTCCGTCTCTCTCTCTCTCTCTTTCCTCTCCCCCTCTCTCTCCCTCCATCTCTCCGTCTCTCTCTTTCTCTCTCTCTCTCTCTCTCTCTCTCTCTCTCTCTCTCTCTCTCTCTCTCTCTCTCTCTCTCTCTCTCTCTCTCTCTTCTCTCTCTCTCTCTCTCTCCCTCTATTCCTCCCTCCCTCCTTCTCTCTCTCTCTCTCTCCTCCTTTCCTCACTCATTCCTTCCTTCCTCACGTACACACCTCCTCCTTCTTCTCCCTCTCCCCCTCCTCCCCCCCTTCCCCTTCCCATCCCGGTCACAGAAACAAAGCCATTTTTTCTTCGTTCTTAAGAAAACAGTTTTTTTCGTCGACCTCCTCCTCCTCCTCCTCCTCCTCCTCCTCCTCCTCCTCCTCCTCCTCCTCCTCCTCCTCCTACCCCTCCTCCTCCTCCTCCGTGACATTAGAATTGTAACTGTCTGTCTCCTCGCCTTGTTCGCTGCCTCATTCACAGTCTTTATCAGTTTTCTATCTCTGGTCCGAGACTGAAATGTGGTTTGTGTCCATATTCATTTTATTTTATTTTATTTTTATCTATTTATGTAATTTTTACTTATTTATTTATTTATTTTTTATTTATTAGTAGTATTATATTTTTTTGTGGGTTAGCTTATTTGGGATATACTTTGCTGATATTTTGACTGTTTTCTGTCTCTCTCTGTTTTTGTTTTTTCTTTATGTTTTTATTTTTATCTTCTTTCTTCTCTCCTCTTCGCTCTCTCCTTATTATTTTAATTGTTTTTCATGATTTATAATAAAACAAAACAAAACAAAAATAATATTGATAATGACAAATAATAGTATTAATAAGTATAATAAGATTATATATATATATATATATATATATATATATATATATATATATATATATATATATATATATATATATATATATATATATATATAAGTTCGATATTCATGCATTTATTACAAAAAATCCTTATAAATCATTCACTTTGTAATTCAATATATATGTGTGTGTGTGTTTAGTGTATCCGTATATATGTATATGTACGCCTGGCATATCCCCGCGTCTATATCTGTGTATATTAGTACTACAAAGTTATTCTCTGCCATAAATAAACCGGACTTGAAGTTACTGAAGCGCCCAGTTCGTGCATTCAAAATTATATTTATTGAAGAGGAAGAGGGAAAAAAAAAAAATCCGGTAACCAGATCAGGAAGTAATGTTTATCAAACTCAAAAATTAATTCGGATCAACCGCAAGGAATGCTGGGAGGAGAAATAAAAAATTGTTTCGTCATCAGATTTTTGAAAATTATTGATTTTTTATTTATTATTTTTTTTTGCGCTGTTCTTTGTGTATATTGTATGTGTATTTGCTTTTGTTATTTTTTTGCAGTTATGTATGTAAGGTTTTTGTTATTCACTTTCATAATTTCGTATATTCATTTGTTCACTTATTTACTTTATTTTTGTTTATATAGATTTGTTAATTAATTTATTGAATATTTTTAAAAGGCCACTTATGGTCTATATCATCAGACGGTCGTGAAATTGCATTCATATTTTTTGTTATCCTTTGAGAGATGTTGAAGATAAAAAATATGGATAGAAAAAGGACGCGGAAGATATAGAAAAAAAGAAAGAGAAAGAGAGAGAGAGAGAGAGAGAATGAGAGAGAGAGAGAGAGAGATAGATAGAGAGAGAGAGAGAGAGAGAGAGAGAGAGAGAGAGAGAGAGAGAGAGAGAGAGAGAGAGAGAGAGAGAGAGGGAGGGGAGGGAGGGAGAGAGAGAGAGAGAGAGGAAAATCAAAAACAAAATAAAGTAAAAGAGAGAAAGAAAAAAAGGAAACAGAGAGAGAGGAAAATCGAAACGAACTAAAAGGGAAAGAGAGAAATAAAAAAATTAAGAGAAAGAGAGGAAAATCGAAAATAAATAAAAAGAGAAAGAGAGAAAAGGACAGACAAGGAAAGCATTCAGAAAAAGATAAACTTACGAAGTCTATTAAAAAACGAAGAAAGAAAAACTATAAACAGATTTGAATACTCATACTTTACCTCCCTCTGTGTGTGTGCGTGTTGTGAGTGTGTGAGGGTATGTGAGCGTCCGTGAGTGTGTTCGTGTACGTTTCTACCTGTACGTCAGAGTCCGAACGTGTGCGTTAATAACAGCGCCTTAACACACGTCTCCTTATGTACGAACAGACCCGCTTATGGGCAGCTCGCGCGCGCACCCTGGGTCACGAGGCCACGAGGTCACGACCCCAGGCAACTGACCTCGACCACCTCGGCCGCCCGCCCTCCTGCCGCAGGGACCTCTCCGCTTGTAAACACAGCCGTTCGTCTTTGTTGACCGCCGCCCGCGCGCCCACCGCCGAGGCGTGACCCCGTGCCAGGCCCTCCAAGCGGCTCTGCTCTCGGCCTCGGCCTCGTCTTCGCTTTTTGCTCGCCTTAATCTTTGTCTTCGACTTCGTCTTCGATTTCGTCTTCGTCTATGGCTTCGTCTTCGTCTCCGGGTTTGACT
>NC_091563.1:42873851-42878851 GCF_042767895.1 Penaeus vannamei | reverse complement strand
TTGAAGTCAGAAATCGAAAAAACGCTCTCGATCAAGTTGTATCGACTATAAGATATGATTCTGTGCAAAAATCAAATAAAATTGAATGTCTTGCCGTTTCTGAAGTCTGAATCCTTTGACCCAGGTGCTGCATTTTCAAAATGGCGAATTTCGCATTTTTCGTTTTTTTGACAATAATTCAAAAACTGTTCGGGCGATTTCGAAAAAAATCGACCACAGGCAATGGGAAGGGGCCCAAATAAAAGGGTGTGAGTTTCATCAAAATCGGCAAGATAAATCGAAAAATCGAAAAAAAAAGCAGACGGTCCCCTTAAATCGGTCCTCGCTTAAGCTCCAAATGGATTAATGGGGGAAGTAACCGCCGCCAATTTTTGAAAAATCTCTTTCGTGTGTTTTATCCCGTTGTTGAAAAGATTAATGGCGGTTCTCACTGTTTCTCTCTCTCTCTCTCTCTCTCTCTCTCTCTCTCTCTCTCTCTCTCTCTCTCTCTCTCTCTCTCTCTCTCTCTCTCTCTCTCTCTCTCTCTCTCTCTCTCTCTCTCTCTCTCTCTCTCTCTCTCTCTCTCTCTCTCTCTCTCTCTCTCCTTGCAATCTGTTGTTGCAAGAGTTTGAGTTTCCTGTTGTTGTTTTTGGTTGTTATTTTGTGTCTTGTTATATCACGATTATGTTAAATTCTCTTGTTTATCTATTTATTTTTTTCGTAAATCTGTTTTGGTTTCTTTCGTTGTGCCGTAACGATGTTTTTTTATTATAATTTTTTTTTTAGCTTATTGTTGTTTTTGGTTTTGTTATTGTATTTATTGTTGGTTTATGTACTAAGTGGCAACTCTGCGGTGACCTCTCATTGGTCCTTACGCAAGGTCATTGACCCCAGCTTCTCTTAAGCTTGATGGTAATTATGGTAATAATGATAATAATAATAATAATAATAATAATAATAATTGTAATAATAATTATTATGATAATAATAATAATGATAGTAATGATAATAATAATAATGATGATGCTATACTACTACTACTAATGATGATAATAATGATAAAAATAATAGTGATATTGAATAATGATAATAATGATGATAATAATAAAAGTAATAACAGTAATATTGAAAATAATGATAATGATAAGAATGATAATAATAATAATATTGATAATAATAATAATGATAAAGGCAATGATGATGATGATTTTAATGAAAAGACGATGTTAATGATAATGATAGTAATAATAATAGTTATGGTGATAAGGATAATAGTAGCCTTAATAATGGTAATGATTATTTTAAAAATTCCACACGTTTTTTTTGCACATGATAGTATTTTGTTTCAAAGATTTTTGCAATTTCGGAATCATGTAAATTGAAAGGACATTGGAATTTGATATAGACACAGGAATAATTTTACACGTAACTGATCTTTCTATCGCGGATATTGTGAATGTATAAATATTTGATTTTTTTTTTTTTTTTAATATTTGAATGTATATATGGACTGGATCGCTTTCTTAAAGGAATAATTAGACATTATCTATCGAGTGAAAAATCATCTATTGATTTGTTGAACTAGGAGGAAATTATCTATCGAGTGAAAAATTATCTATTGATTTGTTGAACTAGGAGGAAATTATCTATCGAGTGGAAATTCAGATATTGACTTGTGAAAACCAGGAAGACATTATCTATTGACTTTTTGAAATAGGATGAAATGATCTATCGAGTGAAATTATCTATTTTGTGAACTAAAAAGAGAAAGGGAGAAATTGTCTATCAAGTGAAAATCAATCAAATTATCTATCGAGTGAGGAATCAAATATTGGCCTGTGAACTAGGAAGATATTATCTATCGAATAAAAAAATCATCTATTGACTTGTCGAACTCGAAAGAAATTTATTCAGTGAAAATCATCTATTGACTTGTGAACTCAGAAAAAAAAAATTATCTATCGAGTGTAATTATCTATTGACTTTTAAGCTACGAAGAAATTATCTATCAAGTGAAAGTTGATGTTTTAATTGTGAATTAGATAGAAATTGTCTATCGAGTGAAAATCATCTATTGACTTGTCGAACTCAGAAAAAAATTATCTATCGACTGAAAACCATCTTTTGAGCTGCGAAGAAATTATCTATCGACTGAAAATCAATCTTCTGAGCTGTGAAGAAATTATCTATCGAGTGAAAACCATCTATTGACTTGTCGAACTCAGAAAAAAATTATCTATCGACTGAAAATCAATCTTTTGAGCTGAGAAGAAATTATCTATCGACTGAAAATCAATCTTTGAAGCTGTGAAGAAATTATCTATCGACTGAAAATCAATCTTTGAAGCTGTGAAGAAATTATCTATCGACTGAAAATCAATCTTTGAAGCTGTGAAGAAATTATCTATCGACTGAAAATCAATCTTTGAAGCTGTGAAGAAATTATCTATCGACTGAAAATCATTTTTTTGAGCTGAGAAGAAATTGTCTATCGAGTGAAAATCATCTATTGACTTGTAGAACTCAGAAAAAAAATTATCTATCGACTGAAAATCAATCTTTTCAGTTGTGAAGAAATTATCTATCGACTGAAAACCATCTATTGCCTTGTCGAACTCAGAAAAAAAAATTATCTATCGACTGAAAATCCATCTTTTGAGCTGAGAAGAAATTATCTATCGAGTGAAAACCATCTATTGACTAGTGATTAATTCTCCCCAAGTCTGTCTGTTTACCTCTCACCGCGACGTGGAGTGTGTGCAGAAAAGACTTACGATTTAATGAAGGTTCGATCCACCAACAAACTCAATTTTTTTTTCTTTTCTTTTTTTTTGTGTTTATGTCTTATTCTTGATGAGTCTTGGGGTTTATATGACTTTGATTATGTAATTATGGTTGGAGAATTAGGATATTGTCATTAATTTAATTATTTTTTTATTTTTCTATTTTATTATTATTATTTTTTTTTTTTGTAAGTTTATGTCTTATTCTTGGTGAGTCTTTTCTTTTTTTTTTGCAAGTTTATGTCTTATTCTTGATGAGTCTTGGGTTTTTGTATGATTTTGATTACGTAATTATGGTTGGAGAATTAGGATATTGTCATTAAATTAATTATTTTTTTTATTTTTTTATTATTATTATTATTTTTTTGTAAGTTTATGTCTTATTCTTGATGATTCTTGTTTTTTTGTTTGATTTGAATGACGTAAGAGTGTGTGCAGAAAAGACTTACGATTTAATGAAGGTTTGAGCCACCAACAAACTCGACTTTTTTCTTTCTTTCTTTTTTTTTCTTTTTTTGTATAAATTGCCAGTTTATGTCTTATTCTTGATGAGTCTTGGGTTTTTGTATGATTTTGATTACGTAAAGACTTACGATTTAATGAAGGTTTGATCCGTCAACAAACTCAATTTTTTTTTCTTTTTTTTTTCTTTTTTTGTATAAATTGCCAGTTTATGTCTTATTCTTGACGAGTCTTGGGTTTTTTGTATGATTGGAATTACGTAAAGACTTACGATTTAATGAAGGTTTGATCCGACAACAAACTCAATTTTTTTCTTTTCTTTTTTAGTATAAATTACCAGTTTATGTCTTATTCTTGATGAGTCTTGGGTGTTTATATGATTTTGATTACGTAAGAGTGTGTGCAGAAAAGACAAGGATTAATGAAGGATTGAGATACCAACAAATTCGACTTTTTTCTTTCTTCTTTCTTTTTTTTTTTTTTTTTGTATAAATTGCCAGTTTATGTCTTATTCTTGATGAGTCTTGGGTGTTTGTATGATTTTGATTACGTAAGAGTGTGTGCAGAAAAGACTTACGATTTAATGAAGGTTTGATACGCCAACAAACTCAATTTTTTTTTCTTTTCTTTTCTTTTTTTTTTGTATAAATTGCAAGTTTATGTCTTATTCTTGATAAGTCTTGGGTGTTTGTATGATTTTGATTACGTAAGAGTGTGTGCGGAAAAGACTTACGATTTAATGAAGGTTTGATCCACCAACAAACTCAATTTTTTTTCTTTCTTTTTTTTTCTTTTTTTTTTGTATAAATTACAAGTTTATGTCTTATTCTTGATGAGTCTTGGGTTTTTGTTTGATTTTGATTACGTAATTATGGTTGGAGAATTAGGATATTGTCATTAAATTAATTATTTTTTTTTATCTTTTTATTTTTTTGTAAGTTTATGTCTTATTCTTGATGAGTCTTTTTGTATTTTTGTAAGTTTATGTCTTATTCTTGATGAGTCGGGTGTTTATATGATTTTGATTACGTAATTATGGTTGGAGAATTAGGATATTGTCATTAAATTAATTATTTTTTTTATTTTTTTATTTTTTTGCAAGTTTATGTCTTATTCTTGATGAGTCTTGGGTTTTTGTATGATTTGAATGACGTAAGAGTGTGTGCAGAAAAGACTTACGATTTAATGAAGGTTTGATCTGCCAAGAAACTCATTTTTATTTTCTTTTCTTTCTTTTCTTTTTTTGTATAAATTGCAAGTTTATGTCTTATTCTTGATGAGTCTTGGGTTTTTGTATGATTTTGATTACGTAATTATGGTTGGAGAATTAGGATATTGTCATTAATTTGATTATTTTTTTTATTTTTTTATTATTATTATTAATTTTTTTTTTTTTGTAAGTTTATGTCTTATTCTTGATGAGTCTTGGGTGTTTATATGATTTTGATTACGTAATTATGGTTGGAGAATTAGGATATTGTCATTAATTTAATTATCTAATTAAGCGACAGTTAATTAGCTGTATTAATTTGTCTTTTAACTTAATTTGGTTTTGTCTTTAATAATTGATAATTAATGATTAATTGTCTTTAACTTAATGATCATATTTAGCGACAGTTAATGGTTATATTTTTATATCATTTTTATTTGTTTTTCATACTATGTTATTTATTTATTTATTTCTATATTCTAAAAATTGATTATCTTTATGTGTTTATGTTCAGTATTGTTTATTTATTTATTTGTTTATTTACTTGTTCTGTATTTTCAAATTTG
>NC_091563.1:42861351-42868851 GCF_042767895.1 Penaeus vannamei | reverse complement strand
GAAGGAGGAGAGAGGGAGAAAGGAGAGAGAGAGTGGGGGAGAGATAGAAGAGGAGGAAGGAAGCATGAGAGAGAGAGAGAAATGAGAAGAAAGAAGAAGAAAGAAGAAAGAGAAGAGAAAGAAAGAAGAAGACAGAAACAGAGAGAAGAGAGAGTGAGAGAGAGGCAGAGAGGGAAAGGAAAAAGGAGAGGGAGAGGGAGAGACAGACAGACAGACTTCTCGTCTGAGAAGCTAGAATTTAAAGAAGAACAAGACCAAAAACAAAATCAAGAAAATGAAGAAAACGAAAACAAAACAAAGAGCCATCGAGTCTCCTTGGCCTTGCTCAATTACCCATAGAGTCATCGGGCGAAACTTTTTCTTTTCTTTTCTTTTTTCTTTCTTTATTCTTTAAGGAAGAGGTAGAGAGGCTTCCGAATTTGGGCCGTGTGTGTTTTGGTCGGTTATTGAACTGAGATTGGCATTGTTCGGGCGGACGGGGAGTGCCCACGTGGGGTTGGGGGGGGGGGGTGAGGGAGGGGGTGAGTGGGTTGGGGAAAGGGGAGGGAGGGGGTTGTGGTGTGTGTATTTGTGTGTGTATGTGTGTTTGTGTGTGTGTGTGTGTGTGTGTGTTTGTTTATGTGTGTGTGTGTGTGTTTGTTTATGTGTGTGTGTGTTTGTTTATGTGTGTATAGCCGTTTGTTGTGTGTGTGTGTGTGTTTGTGTCTGTGTGTGTGTGTTTGTTTATGTGTGTGTGTGTTTGTTTATGTGTGTGTGTGTTTGTTTTGTTTATGTGTGTGTGTATGTGTTTGTATATATGTGTGTGTGTGTATGTATGTGTTTGTGTGTGTGTTGTTAGTGTCCCAATGATGTTATGTATTTGGTCCCGTTTGTTAGTTTGTGTGTTCGTTAGTTAACAGGATAACTCAAAAAGTTATGAACATTTTTTTTTTATGAACATTTAACCCGAGGTGTGTCTTCGCCTAACTTAGATTCCATTAAATTTTGTGGTGATGCGGATCCATTATTTTTTTCAAGTATGTTTACGGACGTCACCTGTGTACTTGAGAAAGAGGTGATTTTAATGTATTTCTTTAAGGGGGAATATTTCTGTTGCATCGGTGACCCCCTTGCCTTGGCGGAGGTATGCGCTCTCTCGGTGTTATTGTCCTTTTTAGCACTGTTGATGTTAATGATATTATTGTAATTAGTGTTATGTATTTGTTATCATGTGCCTGACGGTGTGGTTTCGAGCGCGGGGAAGCGGGGAAGAAGAAATAGTGCCAGGCCTCTCTTTCTCTCTCTTTCTCCTTCTTCCTTTCCCTCTCCCTCCCTCCCTCCCACCCCCCTCTCCTTCCCTCTGCCCCAACCCCTCCTCTCGCTCGCTCGCTCGCTCCCTCCCTCCCTCCCTCCCTCCCACCCCCATCTCCCCCTCCTCCCTCTGCGTCTCTCCTTCCCTTCTTCCCTCCCTCCCCCCACCCTCTCCCCACCCCTCCTCTCGCTCCCTCTTCCCTCCCCCCTCCGTCCCTTCCCACCACCCTCTCCTCTCCCTCCTCCCACCCTCCCTCCCTCACTCACCTCTTTCTCTCCTCCCCCTTTTTCTCGCTCGCTCGCTCCCTCCCTCCCCCTCCCTCCCTCCCTCCCCATCCTCTCTGCCCCCACCCTTTCACTGCTCACTCCCTCTCTTTCCGCTCGCCCTCCCCCTCCCTCAGCCCCCTCCCTCAGCCCCTCCCTCTGCCCCCGCCCCCTCTCCTTCTTCACTCTGCCCCACTTCGCCCTTCTTCCCCCTCTGCCTCCCGCCCCCTCTTCTTCCTCTGCCCCCACCTCACCCCTCCTCTCCCCTCCCTCCCTCCCTCAGCCCCCCTCCCTCTGCCTCCACCCTCTCCGCCCTCCCTCCCTCCCTCCCTCTCTCCCCCTCCTCCTTCCTTTCGTCCCTCAGCCCCCACCCCTCTGCCCCCACCCTCTCCTCCGCGCTTCCTCCTTCCGTCCTCCCACCTCCGTCCCTCCCACCACCCTCTCCTTCCCTCCCTCCCACCCTCGCTCCCTCCCTCCCTCTTTCTCTCCCTCCCCCTTTCTCTCGCTCCCATTCCTCAACAAACAGCATGCAAATGTTTGTAAACAGAGCGGGGACTGGTGCTCTGTTTACCGCGCCGGTTTTTGAAGACACGTGTTTGCTCTCCGGGAAAGTATTAGCGAAAATAATCGGTCTTATGAGTGCAAAGTTTAACGACCTGGAGGGAGGGAGGGAGGGAGTGGGAGGAGGAGGAATGGGTGGGTGAGTGGGAGGGAGGGAGGAGGAGGGAGGGAGGGAGGGAGGGAGGGTGGTGGGAGGAGGGAGGGTGGGGAGAGGAGGAGGTTGGGTGGAAGGGGGAAGAGGGGTAAGGCAGGGAGGGAATAAGGGAAGGAGGGTGGGTTGGAGGGGAAAGGGGGGTAAGGGGGAGAGAAGGAGGGAAGGAGGGAGAGTGGGAGGGAAGAAAAAGGGTGATAAGAGGCAGAGGAGGAAGGGAAGAAAAAGGGTGATAAGAGGAAGAGGAGGGAGGGAAGAAAAAGAGGGAGAGGAGGGAGGGAAGAAAAGAGGGAGAGGATAGAGGAAAAGGAAGGAAGAAGAGAAGGAAAGAGGAAATGAAAGGAGTGGAGATGGGAGTGAGTGAGAGAAAGAGAAAGAAACAGAAAATCATAGAAAAATAAGTGAACGGAAGACTTTTATTATTATTATTTTATCATTTTATTATCCCAATCTGGGGGCCACGGGGCACTTCCTAGGGGAGTGCCATGGAGAGCAACATGTAAATCACATCGAAATTAACTCATCTTTACCTCACCATCAATACCCACACATACTTACCTCCCAAATACCAATGAACAGGATTGATCCCACTAAGAGCTCACGTCCTATAACTACTACAACCATGACACGATTCATAACGAGTAATAACAAGGATTTAAAAGGATGACAGTCACTAACGGGGCCACGGAGTTGGTTGTTGGTTGGTCGGGAGGTCGGGAACCTTTGGTCTGAGCAGGACACGGCTTCCCGTCCGACGTATTGTTATTATTATTGTTGTTGTTGTTATTATTGTAGTTTTTATTATTATTGTTGTTGTTGTTGTTTTTAATATTATTATCATTGTTGTTGTTATTGTTGTAGTTTTTGATATTATTATTATTATTGTTGTTATTGTTGTAGTTTTTGTTATTATTATTGTTGTTATTATTGTAGTATTTATTATTATTATTATTGTTGTTGTTATTATTGTATTATTGTTATTATTATTATTGTTATTATTATTGTTTTTATTGATATTATTATTATTGTTATTATTATTGATAGTAGTAGTATTGTTGTTGTTTTTATTAGTATTGTTTTTATTGTATTGTTGTTGTTATTATTAACGTTTTTTATTTATTATTGTGTTTATTATTATCATTGTTATTGTTTTTTTTTTGTTATTATTATTGTTGTTTTTGTTGCTGTTGTTTAGTTATTATTAGTTTTACTTTTATTATTATTGTCATCCTTAATCTCATCATCATCATCATCACAGGTGGCACAGCTGGTGAAGACAGGATAAGGAAGGTGTGTGTACGTGGGGGGTGGGGGAGGAGGGGGGAGGGCCAGCTGCTGAAGGGGTCAGCCGAGGTCAGGAGACGCGCAGAAGAGCCACGAGGGAAGGAGAACCGTCTGGGGGAAGAAAAGGGTCTGGGGGTGTGTGTCACGTGGATAAGGAGAGAAGGGAGCAACTGTGGTCGGTGATCAGAGTCTGCAGGAAGGAGGCCACGAGGATGTCTAGGATAAAAGGATCTGGTGTCATGGTGGGTGTTGTCTGGTTGTTGTCTGGGTGATGTCTGGCGTGGGTGTTGTCTGGGGTGTTGTCTGGGTGGGTGTTGCCTGGGTTGTTGTCTACGGGGTAGTTGTCTGGGTGGGTTGTTGTTCTGGGGTGTCATCTGGGTGGGTGTTGTCTGGGGTGTTGTCTGGGTGGGTGTTGTCTGGGGTGTTGTCTGGGTGGGTGTTGTCTGGGTTGTTGTCTGGGGTGTTGTCTGGGTGGGTGTTGTCTGGGGTGTTGTCTGGGTTGTTGTCTAGGAGGGTGTTGTCTGGGTGGGTGTTGTCTGGGGTGTTGTCATCATCACCATCATCATCACAGGTGGCACAGCTGGGTGTTGTCTGGATAGGGAAGGTGTTGTACTGGTGGGGTGTTGTCTGGGGTGTTGGTCTGGGTGGGGCCAGTTGTCTAGAAGGTGTTGTCTGGGTCAGGGTGTTGTCCCACGAGGGAAGTTGAACCGTCTGGGTGAGGTGTTGTCTCTGGGGTGTTGTCTGGGTGGGTGTTGTCTGGGTTGTTGTCTGGGGTGTTGTCTGGGTGGGTGTTGTCTGGGGTGTTGTCTGGGTGGGTGTTGTCTGGGGTGTTGTCTGGGTGGGTGTTGTCTGGGGTGTTGTCTGGGTGGGTGTTGTCTGGGTTGTTGTCTGGGGTGTTGTCTGGGTGTTGTTATCATCCTCGTTGCTCGTGGCGTTGTTATTGGTGTTATTTTAGTGTTTCTGTTATTTTTGTTATAGTCGTCGTCATCTCCATCATCATTTTTGTTCTTGTTATTGATGTCATTATTGTTATTGTTACATCATTGTTGTTATTGTTATCGTTGTTATTGTCCTTTTTATCTATGTTGTTATTGTTGATGATATTGTAATTAGTGTTATAATTGTTATCATTATTATTTTATTTCTGGTTTTGTTAGTATTATTATTATCATCATTATTATTATTATTATTATTATTATTATTATCATTAACTTTACTGTTATTATTGTTATCATTATCATTATTATTATTATTATTGTTATTATTATTATTATTATTATTATTATTATTATTATCATTAATGTTATTATTATTATTGTTATTATTATCATCATTATTATCGCTATTATTATCATATAAACAGATATACAGTGTGTCTGTTGATATATACACACAGCATCTGCTTGTATTCGTGTCTGTCTGTGTGTCTGCTTGTGTTGCGTCGGCGTGAGAGGCATCTGTGCAATGAACCCAGGAACAGCGCTTGCAAAATCCGTGCAGAAAAGGAGGAAGAGAGAGATGATAAAGCAGAGGAGGAGTGAAAGAAGGAGATAGCGTGAGGCAAGAGAGAGAGAGAGAGGGGGAGAGAGAGAGGGGGGGAGAGAGAGGGGGAGAGAGAGAGAGAGAGAGAGAGAGAGAGAGAGAGAGAGAGAGAGAGAGAGAGAGAGAGAGAGAGAGAGAGAGAGAGAGAGAGAGAGAGCATCCGCAGCGTGAACGAAGACAATAGAAAGAAATAGAAAGGGGAAATGGGAGAGAGAGAGAAAAAAAGAACCTTTTAGCATTTTATTTAAAGTGGGATTTTTTTTTTTTTTTTTTTTTTTTATCTCGGACTTGAAGTTGCTTTGTCTCGTTCAGGTTCGGTCACGCGATGGCCCTTGAACATAGCAGTTCTCCCTCTCCTCTCCCCCTCTCCCTTCCCCCTCTCCCTCTCTGCTTTCTTTCCCGCCCCCTCTCCTCTCTCCCTCTCCCTCTCCTCTCCCCCTTTCCCTTCCCCCTCCCTCTCTCCTTTCTTTCCCGCCCCCTCTCCTTCTCTCTCCCTCCCTTCCCCCCTTCCCTCTCTCCTTTCTTTCCCGCCCCCCTCTCTCCTTCTCTCCCTCTCCCTCTCCTCTCCCCCTCTCCCTTCCCCCTCCCTCTCTCCTTTCTTTCCCGCCCCCTTCTCCTTCTCTCTCCCTCTCCCTCTCCTCTCCCCACCCTCTCCCTTCCCCCCTCTCTCTCTCTCCTTTCTTTCCCGCCCCCTCTCCTTCTCTCTCCCTCTCTCTCCCTTCTTCCCTCTCCTCCCACTAGTCTCCCCTCTCGCTCCCTCTTCCCCCCCACTCATCTCCCCGTTCTTTCCTACAGTCTCTTCACTCCCTTTTCCTCTCTCTCTCTCCTCACTATCTCCCTGTCTTTTCTGCTCCCTCACTCCTCCCTCTCTCTCTCTCCACCTCTTTCTTACTTTCCCCCTCTCCCTCTCCTCTCCCTACCTCTTTTCAGTCTCTCCCCTCCCTCTCCTCTCCCCACCTCCTTATCAGTCTCCCCCTTCTCCCTCTCCTCTCCCCACCTCCTTATCAGTCTCCCCCTCCTCCCTCTCCTTTCCCTTTTTCTCAGTCTCCCTTATCCCTCTCTTTCCCCAACTCCCCACTCTTCCCCACTCCCCCACTTCCCTCTCCCCCACTCCCCCTTCCCTACCTCCTTATCAGTCTCCCCTCTCTCTCCTTCTCCTTTCCCCACCCCCTTATCACTCTTCCCCACTCCCCATTCCCCTCCCCCACTCCCCACTCCCCCACTCCCCCTCTCCCCCACTCCCCCTGAGAGCAGCCCCTCGTGGTTCGCTCTGTTTGCCGTTCGTTCCAGCAGAGTCAAACCCTCGTGAGATTTGCATATATAATTTGCATATTCTGAGGGTTTTTTTTAAGGATCTGGGGGGCGGGAGGGGGGAGAGGGGGTGGGCGGTGGTAAGGAGGGGGTGTGGGTGGTATGAGGTGGGTAGGAGTGTGTGGGGGGGTGGGGGTGTTAGGTGGGCTATTAGAGAGAGAGAGAGCGTGTGTGTGTGTGTGGAGGGGGTAGGGGGTGGGGGTGGGGTGGGGTGGGGGTGTTGTTTGTCGAGGGCGAAACAGGTGTGTTTTAGAGGCGATTTCCTCATTGCTTAATTAAGGTGTTAGCGCCCTTATGACTCCATTTGTTGAGTGATCGACTGATTCCTCTCCAAATAGACGGTAGAAATGGAGAATGGAAGAGAAGAATAGAAGCAAAATGGAAGAAAAATTATTAAAGTGATTTTCAAGTTGATTAACGGGCGAAAAATGAATTAAATCGGTTTTGTGATTTCGTTCCGTTATTTGAAGGAAACGAAGAAGAAGGAAAGAAAGAAGAATAAAAAGAAAGGGAAAAGAGAAGAAAAAAGAGGAAGAAGAAGGAAATAAATAAATAGATAAATAAATAAATAAAGACGAGGAAGTAAAGAAAATGAAACGAAAGAAAGAAAGAAAGGAAGAGTGAAGGTAAAAAAAAAGGAAGAAAGAAAGAAAAGCGAAAGAAGGAATAGGAAGAGGAAGGACTAAAAGTATAATAGGAGAGAACGTGGATAATACGTGTGTGAGTTTATTCTGAATTCTCCTTAAATGACTCGCCTTATGTTGCTCTTTCTTTCTTATTATTATTATTATTATTATTATTATTATTATTATTATTATTATTATTATTATTATTATTATTTTTGTTATTATTATCATTTTATTATTTTTTTATTATTATTATATTATTTTATTATTATTTTATTATTATTGTTATTATTATTATTATTATTATTATTATTATTATTATTATTTTTATTATCATTATTATTATTATTTTATTATTATTATTATTATTATTATTATTATTATTATTATTATTTTATTATTATTATTATTATTTTATTATCATTATTATCATTATTATTTTTTTTATTATTATTATTATTATTTTATTAT
>NC_091563.1:42851351-42856351 GCF_042767895.1 Penaeus vannamei | reverse complement strand
CTCTCCTCCCTCCCTCCCTCTCTCCCTCCCTCTCCTCCCTCCCTCCCTCCCTCCCTCCCTCCCTCTCCTCCCTCCCTCCCTCTCCCCCTCCCTCTCCTCCCTCCCCCTGTATCGTGCAAGGGCCGAGAACGCTGTCATAAAGTGAACAACTACACAGGTTCTTCTCCCTTGAACATTACATGGCCACGTCTCTTGCCGCTTCCCCTCCCCCCCTCCCCTCCCCCTACTGCCCCTCCTTGCTAGTGCTCTCTCTCTTTTTCTTTCTTTCTTTCTGTTTTTTTTTTTCTTTTCTTTTTCTTTTCTTTCAGATAATTCTTTCTTTCTTTTTTTCAGATAATTCTTTCTTTCTTTCTTTCTTTCTATTCTCTCTCTCTCTCTCTCTCTCTCTCTCTCTCTCTCTCTCTCTCTCTCTCTCTCTCTCTCTCTCTCTCTCTCTCTCTCTCTCTCTCTCTCACACACACACACACACACACACACACACACACACACACACACACACACACACACACACACACACACACACACACACACACACACACACACACACACACACTTTGCTTTAAAACATTCCCACATGCAAATACATCTGTTAACAATAAACACAATTCTCCATCTCTTACTGAAGCACTTACAAGCATTTCACGTAAAGAAGAAAAACACCTGTTGTTACTTTTCCTTCTTGTTCAAAAGGGGAGGGAGGGAGAGGGAGCGAGGAGAGGGAGAGAGAGAGAGAGGGAGCGAGGAGAGAGAGAGAGAGAGAGAGAGAGAGAGGGAGAGAGAGAGAGAGGCATTGAAAGAGGGGGTGAGGAGAGATAGAGGTGGAGTGAGGAGAGAGAGGGGAATTGAGAAAGAGGATGAGGAGAGAGAGAAAGGGACTAGGGGTGAGGAGAGAGAGGGAGTGAGGAGAGAGCGAGAGGAGAAGGACAGGAGGTGAGGAGAGAGATGAAGTGAGAGAGAGGGAGTGACGAGAGAGAGAGAGAGAAGGAGAGAGAGTTAAGACAGAAAAGCAAAGGGAGTGAGAAGAGAGAGGAAGTGAAAGATGGGGCGAGGAAAGAAAGGGAGAGGGACAGAGAGAGAGAGAGGGAGAGGGAGAAGTCAAGAGAGAGAGAAGGTGAGCAGTATGGGCATTGGGGCATGAGCAATGGTCATGATTTGTGCCTAGAGGGCATGGGCATAGGCATACAGGAGGGTGTGGATAAACTTGTCCATGAATAGGCACATAGGACATGGGTAAGTAATGAATATGCTATAGGTTTGTGTAGGTTGAGGGCATGGGCATAGACACACACTAAGGGAGGGTATGGATAAGCATGGATATAAGTGGATACGTAGGGCATGGGTAAGGCAAGGCTATGCTAAGGTATACCAGGGCGTGGGAAAGAGAGCCATGGGCATAGATACGGGCGTAGGGAGACATGGGTATGGATACAAGCGTACGAGGAGGGTAGTTGTGGGCGTGGGCGTGGGCGTGTGTAGACGTCACCTCACGCGTCGGGCGTCGGGAGTGACAGGGCGACTGGGGGGGGGCTTTTTGTCGGGCGCCGTGTCGGGTGCGTGAGGGGGGGATGACACGAGACTCTTAGGGAGAGAGAGAGACGGAGGGGAAGGGAGAGGGAGAGAGGGAGAAAGAAAGGGAGAGGGAGAAGGGAAGGGAGAGGAGAAAGAAAGGGTGTGGGTGTGGAGGGGAGAGAGGAAGAGACGAAGGAGAGGGTGGGAAGGAGAAAGAAAGGTGTGGGTGTGGAGAGGGGTGAGAGGAGAGAGGGAGGGAGGGAAAGGGAGGGAGAGAGGGAGAAAGAAAGGGTGAGGGTGTGGAGAGGAAGGAAGAGAGATGGGAGGGAGGGAGAGGGAGAGACGAAGGGAGAGGGTGGGAGGGAGAAAGAAAGGGTGAGGGTGTGGAGGGAGGGGAGAGGAGGGAGGGAAGGGGGAGGGAGAGAAAGGAAGGGTGAGGATGAGGGTGTGGAAAAGGCAGGGATATAAAGAGGAGGAATAGGTGGGAAAGAATAGGAGAAAAAGAACGAGAAAAATAAAGAATATAAGAAAAAAGAGAGAAGCGGGAGGGAAGTAAAAAAGGAAAAAAAGAAATAGAATGAGGGAGGAACAGAGGGAGAGAAAACGATGGAGAATAGGATGTAATTTTGCGAGAGAGAAAAAGAGGCCTAGAAATTTGACATAAATAATGATCCTGAAATTGCATATCCCTCAGACACCACTTCAATCACTTCACTTCATCTCACGTCACTTCACTTCACTTTACTTCATCTCACATCACTTCACATCACTTCACATCACTTCACTTCACTTAACTTAACTTCACATCACTTCCCCTCACTTCACCTCTCTTCCCATCACTTCCCATCACTTCACTTCACCTCACTTCACTCCTTCCTTTTCCCTCATTTTTGTGTATCTTACAACACGGTCACGACGCAGCGTTGTCAATCCCGGCGCTAAGATGACCGTCTGACATGACTTCAGTTTCGCTCTATGCAAATCCGTCGTCTCGGTTTGTTCTTGTTGGTGGAAAGGGAGATGGAGGAATGGCAATGGAAGGAGGTTAAGGAGGAATATGATGAGTGTGATTCGTGTTTCTCGTCGCCTCTTCTCTTCTTCTTCTCTCGCTCTTCTTCTTCTCATCTTCTCTCATCTGTCTCTTGTTCTCCTTCTCTTCCTCTTTCCTCCTATCCCCCCCTATTCTCCTCTCCTTTTTCTCTCGCTCTGCTTCTCTTTCTTTTCCCTCTTCTCACCTTCTCACCTCCTCCTCTTATTCCCCTTTTCTCCCTCTTATCCTCTCTTGTTATCCCCTCTCCCTCTCCTTCTTTTCCCTTCAATTCCCCCTTGTTTCTCTACTCCTACCTCCCTCTCCCACCCTCGCCTCCTTCCTTCCTCCCTTCTCCCTCTCTCCACTTATTACCCTCTCCCTTTTCCCTCTCCTTCATCCTAGACACCCTCTCTCCCTCCTTCCTTCTCCTCGGTCCCTCTTCCCTCCTTCCTCCCTTTCTCTCCACTTATCTCCCCTCTCCCATTCCTCTCCTCCCTCCTAGACCCCCCTCTATCCTCCTTCCTTCCTCCCTTCTCCTTTCTACTTATCCCCCCTCTCCGACTTCCCTCTCTCCTTCCTCCTAGGTCCCCCCTCTCTCCTTCCTTCTCCCTTCTCCTCATCTCCACTTATTACCCTCTCTCCTTTCCCTCTCCTCCCTCCTATGTCCCCCTCTCTCCTCCTTCCTTCTCCCTTTCCTCCTCTCCACTTATCCCCCCCCCCCTTCCCTCTCCTACCTCCTATGTCCCCTCTCCTTCCTTCCTCCATCTCCTCCTCTCCACTTGTCCCCCTTCCCATTTCCCTCTCCTCCCTGCTATGCCCCCCTCTCCCCTCCTTCCCTCCTTCCTCCCTTTTCCTCTCCACTTATCCCCCCTCTCCCTTTTCCCTCTCCTCCCTCCTATGTCCCCCCCCCTCCCCCCTTGTTCCGCTTTTCATATTAATAATTTTCCAACGTGACAATGAAAGGAATTGCAAGTGTATTTATCATCATCATCATCATCATCATCATCATCATCATCATCATCATCATCATCATCATCATCATCATCATCATCATCATCATCATCATCATCATCATCATCATCATTATTATTATATTAAGCTATGTAATGAGCCACAATGAAAAAAAAATCAAGATTTATACCAAAGATTTCAGCGCAGGTCAAGATACAGCTAAGAAAGAATGAAAACAAAGTCAGCTAATTACTTAAGAAAAAGATGTTAGCTGACGTTTTAAACTTACCAAGAGTCGAAGAAGTTATCGCAATTATATTTTTCTTATCATCCTTACTATCCCTTATCCAATCAAGCCAATCGAATCTTTGCCTAAATCGGGATAAAAAATCTATTAATTCTCTCATGTAGAACGAATCTGTAACTAAGACAGGACCAGAATTCGATAATTATTCATATTTTTTTAAGTAATATCTATAAAATCAGATCTTTGTTTACTTTTTGGAGCCGTCGAAGCACTACATGTTAGAAACGTGAATGGTATTGTAGTTTATGGAGGTGGGGAGGGGGAGGAGACAGGGGAGGGGGGGAGGGGTTGAAGGAAGAGGGGAGAGGGAATGGGAGATTAGTAGAGTGGGAGGAGAAGGAGAAGAGGAGGAGAGGGGGAGAAGGAGAAGAGGAGCAGAGTGGGAGAGGGAATGGGAGAGAAGTAGAGGGGAGAAGGAGGAAGGAGGGAGAGGGAATGGGAGGGAAGCAGAAGGGGAGAGGGAGAAGGAAGGGAGAGAGGAGGAGGAGGAGTGGGAATGGGAGAGTAGTAAAGGGGGGAGGAGAAGAGGGGGAGGGAGAGGGAGAGAGAGGAGGAGAAGAGGGGAGAGGGAATGGGAGAGAAGTAGAGGGGGAGAGGAGAGGGAGAAGGAATGGGGGAGGCAGAGATCGAGCGGACACATGGGAGAAGGAGAAGAGGAGGAAAGGAGAGGAAGAGGGGACAGGAATGGGAATGAGAAAGGTAGAAGAGGAGGAGGAGGAGAGGGAATGGAGAGAAGTCGAGTCGAGGTCAAGCTTCGAGTCGAGGTCAAGCTTCGAGTCGAGGTCAAGCTTCGAGTCGAGGCCGCTTCGAGTCGAGGTCAAGCTTCGAGTCGAGGTCAAGCTTCGAGTCGAGGTCAAGCTTCGAGTCGAGGTCAAGCTTCGAGTCGAGGTCAAGCTTCGAGTCGAGGTCAAGCTTCGAGTCGAGGTCAAGCTTCGAGTCGAGGTCAAGCTTCGAGTCGAGGTCAAGCTTCGAGTCGAGGTCAAGCTTCGAGTCGAGGTCAAGCTTCGAGTCGAGGTCAAGCTTCGAGTCGAGGTCAAGCTTCGAGTCGAGGTCAAGCTTCGAGTCGAGGTCAAGCTTCGAGTCGAGGTCAAGCTGAGTCGAGGTCAAGCTTCGAGTCGAGGTCAAGCTTCGAGTCGAGGTCAAGCTTCGAGTCGAGGTCAAGCTTCGAGTCGAGGTCAAGCTTCGAGTCGAGGTCAAGCTTCG